>NC_041389.1:327667110-327785180 GCF_002162155.2 Triticum dicoccoides
AGCCGGGGGTGGGCCGGCTGGGCTAGGTGGGTTGGCCCAGTTGGATGGCCAGCTGGGCCGAGGCCCAGTGAGGGGGGGGGGCTTTTAATTTCTTTTGTTTTCTTCTGTTTTTATTATTTTCCCTTTTCTATTTTATTCATTTTAGTTAGCGAAACAACTTTACAAAAATAAAACTCCTACTCCTAAATTAGCATAACAACATAGGCCACCTACTCCAAAAAGTTTGGTGATTATATAAACTAGATTAACATTTGTTTAGTATTTAAAAGCATTTAAAATAATTGTTTTGCTGCTGTTTTACCCATCTCATATTATTTAAACATTTTATGCATGTGTGGTTTTTCCCCCATAATTATCTATGCAATATTTGGTTCACTCCGAACATTTTAGTTTTAATATTTGAAAGCTTTTATTGTTTGCCTATTTTTTTGAATTTGAATTTTGAATTGGTTTCAAACTAACTCGAGATTAGCAACTATAAACGAGGTGACGTGGCATCATTAGCAGAGGGTCACTGTAGCTTAATTACCCGGGCGTCACAATGGAGTTGTTGCTTGCCGAGGAGAAGTACAAGGTGGTTGGGTTCGACCTCGAGTGCACCCGCGCTCGTGTCGGGTCTCGTCGTCGCCCAGAAGTGCATGCGCCACCACGTCCTCGTCTACCACTATTGCCTGGCCACAAGGCCTTGCGAGCGTTTCGCCAGGTTTGTCAATAGCCCCCACTACATGTTCTCTATGGTGGGCATCACTAACGATGTAAAGGCGCTCGAGAATTCAGGCATCGCCTGCCAGAATCTTGTCGACATCCAGGGCCAATACAAGATCTGGGGCAGCAAGGAGCATGAGAAGGACTCAGTGGTTGTCGGTGTACTAAAGTAGGGGTACCTTAGTACCCCGAACTTGTGCACGGGCAGTCGCAGTGTCCCGCGGCAAGGCTTGTCGGGCGTCCGCCAAGATCCTCCGCTATTCCTATTTACTGCCATTCAAGAACAAAGTGTTAACTAAGAAGACAAGGCCCCGGCAAGAGGAGCTTGCCGGGAAGGACAAGGCCCCGGCAAGAGGAGCTTCCCGGGAAGGACAAATGCCCCGGCAAGAGGAGCTTGCCGGGAAGACCAACTAAAGCACTTCAAGAAACTTGCTGCAATGCCCCGCGCGTCCCGGCAAGGCCCGGCGAGCGGCAAGCTTGCTGGTGCGACAAGATAAGGGCCGCGGCAAGGCGCTTGCCGCGGCAAGGCTGCCACTCTGCGCCCACGCTCCAGCACATCTGACGACGTGTCTCCACAAGATCGCTCCTGGTGCACGTGGCGGGTAGCTGTGCAGCATGGCGGTGCGAGGTGGCAAGCGAAGCTGACAAGAAGGCCATCGTGGCGATCGGTGGCGCACCTAACGGTCGTTTCCTTGCACTGTTGGGGCGACCGGACGGGCATTAAATGCCCTTGTCCCCTGCCGTCAGAGTTAGGTAGGGGGCACTGTTGGTAGTAGTTGTACCTACCTGCGTTTTTACTCTTTTACCCCTCTTTCTATGTTGCCACCTGTCGGTGACCCCTTTAGCCTATAAAAAGGAGGCCCATGCGCACGTAGAAAGGGTTCCGCAGTTCGGTCAGTTCGACACATTCGAAGCTACAACACACCCACGCTCTAGAGCAAGAACATAATAGAAACACAAAGCAGCAGTAGGAGTTTTATCTCTCCGGAGAGCTCTGAAGCTGGGTAAAATCCCCCGCGTGCTCTCGCCTCGATCCGCTCTGCGCGCGCGCTCCGCTCCCTTGCCGGACAAGAAGGGCCCCCTGCCCCATAGGTGCTCGTGCTCGTTCCCCACGACAGTGGTTCACCTCGCCGAGGCCACCATCGACTCCTACTACAGAGACATGAAGGATTCATGTAACAAGGACAAGCGTGCCTGGCACTGGGCCTGGATGGACAAACTCGACAAAGCTCATGTCGTGTACGTGGCCAAGGAGGCGTACACGAGCTATGACATGTACAGGCAGATCGTTAACATGAGGAAGTGCCTCCTTCCCCAAAACGGACAGGGATCCAGCCGGAAGCAGAGCAATGGAAAGCGTCGTTGCAACAATAAGTAGATGATTAGATCCTCATTTCTCCTACTTTAGTATGCATGTAATTGCTTACTTTAGTGTGTGGAAATGTTATGTGTGTAGTCACTTGTGTAATTCTATGCTTAATTTGGTTATGCAATGCTGTCTTTTTAAGTATATATCTTGATGCTCTGTAGGCAAAGCATAGATGTTGTGCGGACAAAGAAAATCACATCGCACACGGAGTAAACAATGGAACCCGTCGGTGATGTTTTCATCAATCACTCACAATTGTATACCAGTAATCGTTTGCTCACAACACACACGGCTTTTTAGCAGTAATTGTCTGTGTTCTTATCAGTCTTCGCACAAGTTTCTGATTACAGACCTATTTGCCTCGTATCACACACATCTTGTTCATTTGAACCATTTCTGTTCTCATGTCTCAACGCAAAAGTTCATCCGAGTGAACCGCATGCCGTATATCGCACACACCTTTTATCTTGCTGACCTTTTCCTTTGTGTTGCCTAATCACAAACAGTTCATCCGAGTGAACCGTATGTTGTACATTGCACACACCTTCATCTGTCTGCCCATTTCTTTTGTTCCTCCTCATCGCAAACGGTTGATTGAACTGAACCGTATGCCCTGCATCGCACACACAACTAAAATCTGAACCGTGTTTGATGCATCCTCCATCGCAAATGTTGTGCACCTTTTTTGATGGTTATTTTACACCATCATTTACGATTATGGCATCGCACACAGTTTCGTCGAAGGGTCTCTGATCGTAGTGTCGCGTTAGCAGCATCCTGCAGTAGTGATACACGACTACGAGAAAAGTATTAAGAATAAATTCTAACCATAGCATTAAAATTTTGGATCCAATCGGTCCCTTATAGAAATAGGCCCAAATATGGTGAAGTGTCATGTAGTCGATGTTCACATGACACCACTAAGGAAATCACAACATACATACTATCAAAATATCGAACACATATCAAGTTCACATGATTACTTGCAACATGATTTCTCTCGTGACCTCAAGAACAAAAGTAATTACTCACAAATGATAATCATGCTCAAGATCAGAGGGGTATTAAATAGCATATTGGATCTGGACATATAATCTTCCACCAAATAAACCATATAGTAATCAACTACCACATGTAATCAACACCACTAGTCACCCACAAGCACCAATCTATAGTTCCGGTAACAAGATTGAACACAAGAGATGAACTAGGGTTTGAGATGAGATGGTGTTGTTGAAGATGTTGATGGAGATTCCCTCCCCAAGATGGGAGAGTTGTTGGTGATGATGATGACGGTGATTTCCCCCTCCGGGAGGGAAGTTCCCACAGCGAAATCGCTCCGTCGAAGGGCAAAAGTGCTCCTGCCAAAGTTCCGCCTCGAGATGGCGGCGCTCCATCCCGAAAGTCCTCTCTTTATTTTTTCTAGGTCAAAATGACTTATATACCAGAAGATGGGCACCGATGGTGGGCCTGGGTGAGCACAACCCACCAGGGCGCGCTTGGGCTCCCTGGCGCGCCAAGGTGGGTTGTGCCCACCTGGTGGGCCCCCTCTGGTACTTATTTGCTCCAATATTCCTCATATATTCCCTAAAAAATCTTCGTGAAGTTTCAGCTTGTTTGGAGTTGTGCGGAATAGGTAGCCCGACGTAGCTTTTCCAGGTCCAGATTTCCATCTGCAGGAATTCTCCCTCTTTTGTATACCTTGTGTATTATGAGAGAAAAGGCATTAGAGTTCCTCCAAAAAGCATTATTATGTATAAAAACATCATAAATAACATTAAGAAAACATGATGCAAAATGGACGTGTCATACGTCATGACATGCTATGATACGTCTCCAACGTATCTATAATTTTTGATTGTTCCATGCTATTATATTATCGGTTTTGGATGTTTAATGGGCTTTATTATACACTTTTATATTATTTTTGGGACTAACCTATTAACCGGAGGCCCAGTGCAAATTATTGTTTTTGTGCCTATTTTAGTGTATCGCAGAAAAGGAATACCAAATGGAGTCCAAACAGAATGAAACCTTCAGGAGAGTTATTTTTGGAACAAACATGATCCAGAGGACTTGGAGTGGACGTCAAGAAAGAAGCGAGGAGGCCACGAGGCAGGGAGGCGCGCCTGCCCCTCTGGGCGCACCCCCACCCTCGTGGGCCCCTCGTAGCTCGACCGACCTACTTCTTCCTCCTATATATACCCATATACCCCGAAAACATCTAGGAGCACAATAGATCGGGAGTTCCGCTGCCGCAAGCCTCTGTAGCCACCAAAAACCAATCGGGACCCTGTTCCGGCACCCTGCCGGAGGGGGGATCCCTCACCGGTGGCAATCTTCATCATCCCGGCGCTCTCCATGACGAGGAGGGAGTAGTTCACCCTCGGGGCTGAGGGTATGTACCAGTAGCTATGTGTTTGATCTCTCTCTCTCTCCCTCTCCCTCTCTCGTGTTCTTCATTCGGCATGATCTTGATGTATCACGAGCTTTGCTATTATAGTCGGATCTTATGATGTTTCTCCCCCTCTACTCTCTTGCAATGGATTGAGTTTTCCCTTTGAAGTTATCTTATCGGATTGAGTCTTTAAGGATTTGAGAACACTTGATGTATGTCTTGCATGTGCTCATCTGTGGTGACAATGGGATATTCACGAGATCTACTTGATGTATGTTTTGGTGATCAACTTGCGGGTTCAGTGACCTCATGAACTTATGCATAGGGGCTGGCACACGTTTTCGTCTTGACTCTCCGGTAGAAACTTTGGGGCACTCTATGAAGTATTTTGTGTTGGTTGAATAGATGAATCTGAGATTGTGTGATGCATATCGTATAATCATGCCCACGGATACTTGAGGTGACATTGGAGTATCTAGGTGACATTAGGATTTTGGTTGATTTTTGTCTTAAGGTGTTATTCTAGTACGAACAATATGATAGATCGAACAGAAAGAATAGCTTCGTTTTATTTTACTACGGACTCTTGAATAGATTGACAAAAAGGATAACTTTGAGGTGGTTTCGTACCCTACAATAATTTCTTCGTTTGTTCTCTGCTATTAGTGACTTTGGAGTGACTCTTTGTTGCATGTTGAGGGATTGTTGTATGATCCAATTATGTTATTATTGTTGAAAGAACTTGCACTAGTGAAAGTATGAACCCTAGGCATTGTTTCCTAGCATTGCAATACCATTTGTGCTCACTTTTATCATTAGTTACCTTGCTGTTTTTATATTTTCATATTACAAAAACCTATATCTACCATCTATATTGCACTTGTATCACCATCTCTTCGCCGAACTAGTGCACCTATACAATTTACCATTGTATTGCGTGTGTTGGGGACACAAGACACTCTCTGTTATTTGGTTGCAGGGTTGTTTGAGAGAGACCATCTTCATCCTACACCTCCCATGGATTGATAAACCTTAGGTCATCCACTTGAGGGAAATTTGCTACTGTCCTACAAACCTCTGCACTTGGAGGCCCAACAACGTCTACAAGGAGAAGGTTGCGTAGTAGATATCAAGCTCTTTTCTAGCGCCATTGTCAGGGAGGTGAGTGCTTGGAAGTATATCTTTAGCTCTTGCAATTGAACCTTTTAGTTTCTTGTTTTATCACTAGTTTAGTTTATAAAAGAAAACTAAAAAAATGGAATTAAGGGTTCCTCATATGCTTCATCATTTTAATGTCTTTCGTGAAAATGATGAGAAGGAAAATTGTGCTCAAGTACTAGAAGAAGAATTACATAGAATGCTTGGCATAAAATATGTGAATGATGAGCATGATTGCAATGTTGTTACTATGAATTCTATGAATATCCATCATGCTAATGATATGCAAAGCCACAAGCTTGGGGATGCTATGTTTGATGAAGATGATATTTTTTGTCCCCCAAGTTTTGATTAGAAAATATATTATGATGATAGCATGCCTCCTATTTATGATGATTATTGTGATGACATGTATGCTATAAATAATAAAGATAACCATGAAACTTGTCATCATGATTTCAATTTTCCATTGGATTGTGCTTCACATGATATTTATTTTGTTGAGTTTGCTCCCACTACTATTGATGAGAATAAATTTGCTTATGTGGAGAGTAGTAAAATTTCTATGCAAGTAGATCATGAAAAGAATGCTTTAGGTGCTGGTTATATGGTTGAATTCATTCATGATGCTACTGAAAATTATTATGAGGGAGGAATATATGCTTGTAGGAATTGCAATAATATCAAGTTTCCTCTCTATGTGCTTAAAGTTTTAAAGTTATGCTTGTTTTGCCTTCCTATGCTAGTTGATTATTGTTCCCATAAGTTGTTTGCTCACAAAATCCCTATGCATAGGAAGTGGGTTAGGCTTAAATGTGCTAGTCATATTCTTCATGATGCTACCGTTATGTTTCAATTCTTATCTTTTATGTGAGCATCATTGTCATCATCATGCCTAGCTAGAAAGGCATTAAAGAAAAGCGCTTGTTGGGAGACAACCGAATATTTACCTTTACTGTTTTGGGGTGTTCATATGATTATTCTACTGTAGTAATCATGTTTTATAGCTTTTGTTTCAATAAAGTGCCAAGTAAGACCTTTAGGATGGCTTACGGTGATAGTTGTGTTGATCCTGCTGAAAATCAGAAACTTTTGCACCCAGTAAATTCGTTTTGGTAATTCACAAAGACATGATTTTTATCTGATTCTTTTTGATATGGATTGGTACACAAATTTCTCAGGTTTTCCTAATTTGGTATAATTTTTTGAGTTACAGAAGTATTCGAAAGTTACAGATTACTACAGACTGTTCTGTTTTTGACAGATTCTGTTTTCTATGTGTTGTTTGCTTATTTTGATGAATCTATGAGTAGTATCGGAGGTTATGAACCATAGAGAAGTTGGACTACAGTAGATATTACACCAATATGAATTTAGAATGAGTTCACTACAGTACCTAAGTGGTGGTTTATTTTCTTATACTAATGGAGCTTACGAGTTTTCTGTTGAGTTTTGTGTTGTCAAGTTTTCAAGTTTTGGGTAAAGATTCGATGGACTATGGAATAAGGAGTGGAAAGAGCCTAAGCTTGGGGATGACCAAGGAACCTCAAGGTAATATTCAAGGACAACCAAGAGCCTAAGCTTGGGTATGCCCCGGATGGCATCCCCTCTTTCGTCTTCGTTCATCGGTAAATTTACTTGGATATTTTTTTTTTCACCACATGATATGTGTTTTGCTTGGAGCGTCATTTCGTTTTATTTTGTTTTGATTTCTGTTTGAATGAAATACCAAGATCTGAAATTATTAAATGTTAGAGAGTCTTCACATAGTTGCATAATTATTCGACTACTCATTGATCTTCACTTATATCTTTTGGAGTAGTTTGTCATTTGCTCTAGTGCTTCACTTATATCTTTTTAGAGCATGGCGGTGGTTTTATTTTGAAGAAATTAATGAACTATCATGCTTCACTTATATTATTTTGAGAGTCTTTTAGAACAGCATGGTAATTTGCTTTGGTTATGAAACTAGTCGTAATATGATGGGCATCCAAGAGGGATAGAATAAAAACTTTCATATAAAGTGCATTGAATACTATGAGAAGTTTGATTCTTTATGATTTTTTGAGATACGAAGATGGTGATATTAGAGTCATGGTAGTGGAGTAGTTGTGAATTTGAGAGATACTTGTGTTAAAGTTTGTGATTCCCGTAGCATGCACGTATGGTGAACCGTTATGTGATGAAGTTGGAGCATGATTTATTTATTGATTGTCTTCCTTATGTGTGCAGGTCTGGATCGCGCGATGGTTAACTCCTACCAACCGTTCACCTAGGAGCATGCGTGTAGCACTTTGTTTTGATGACTTGTAGATTTTTGCAATAACTATGTGAGTTCTTTATAACTAATGGTGAGTCCATGGATTATACGCACTCTCACCCTTACACCATTGCTAGCCTCTCTTGTGTCGCGCAACTTTCGCCGGTACCATACACCCGCCATTTACCTTCCTCAAAACAGCCACCATACCTACCTATTATTGCATTTCCATATCCATTCCGGGATATATTGTCATGCAACTTTCCACCATTCCGTTTATTATGACACGCTCCATCATTGTCATATTGCTTTGCATGATCATGAAGTTGACATTGTATTTGTGGCAAAGCCACCGTTCATAATTCTTTCATACATGTTACCCATGATTCATTGCACATCCCGGTACACTGCTGGAGGCATTCATATAGAGTCATATTTTGTTCTAAGTATTGACTTGTAATTCTTGAGTTGTAAGTAAATAAAAGTGTGATGATCATCATTATTAAAGCATTGTCCCAGTGAGGAAAGGATGATGGAGACTATGATCCCCCCACAAGTCGGGATGAGACTCCGGACTAAACAAAAGAAAAAAATGCCAAAAAAGGAGAGAAAAAGGCCCAAATAAAAAAACAAAAATGAGAGAAAAAGTGAGAAGGGGCAATGCTACTATCCTTTTACCACACTTGTGCTTCAAAGTAGCACCATGATCTACATGATAGAGAGTCTCCTATGTTGTCACTTTCATATACTAGTGGGAATCTTCATTATAAGAACTTGGCTTGTATATTCCAATGATGGGCTTCCTCAAATTGCCCTAGGTCTTCGTGAGCAAGCAAGTTAGATGCACTCCCACTTAGTTTCTTTTGCTGAGCTTTCATACACTTATAGCTCTAGTGCATCCGTTGCATGGCAATCCCTACTCACTCACATTGATATCTTTTGATGGGCATCTCCATAGCCCATTGATATGCCTAGTTGATGTGAGACTATCTTCTCGTTTTTGTCTTCTCCACAACCACCATTCTATTCCACCTATAGTGCTATGTCCATGGCTCATGCTCATGTATTGTGTGAAAGTTGAAAGGGAGCTCCTAGGCGTCATCCGGATGTAGAGGACCGAAACAATAGCCGCCTTCATAGCCATCAGATATGCATCCATTAACCATCTGATCTTATCTTCCTGCGCTCGTGCACTGCCTCTCTTCGCGGCACCATGACCAGTGTGTCCCTGCTGCACAACTGCTCCAAGCAAGCAAGTCACCGATCGATGCGCGGATCGCTCCGGTAGCAACTCCTTGACCTAGCGGCAACGCCGCTCCCGGTCATAGCAACTCCAGCAGCCTCGCAGCAGCGGCTCGGAGCAACGCCTCTGCAGTCTGTTGGAGCATCACCGCGTCGCAGCGCCCCGGCCACCGTCAAAAGCATCGTCGTGCCAATGTTACTGAAGCTGGATGGCCGCCGACCATCACGGTGTTGCTCCATCCGGCTCGTCGCCGGTCACTACTGCTGCAACCCACGTCGTCGCAGCTGCCGGTGTTGCTACATCTGACTTGCCGGCGATCACCGTCTGCAACTCCATCGTAGCAGCACCGACGCTCTCTCGTCGTACTCGCCACGGACCTCGCATCATTGGATACTTCCAGCAAAGCAGCCTCGCAGCATCCAGGAGTCGCCGACACTCCCGCCGGCGAGTGGCCTCGTAGCAACCACGTCGTTGCAGCAGCCGGTATTGCTGCAGCCGGCGTCGCTGCCGATCACCGCCTCCTCCAAACAACATCGTCGTAGTAGCCGGTGCTGTGAACATGTTGCCATGACCGCCTCCCCTTTCAACAACACCGGCCCTTCCCTGCCGTTGTGTTGGTCGCCGTTGTCTTGCTCTGCTCCGGATAGCAACAATGGTAGCTGCAGCAACGAAGGCTTGCACAGCAGCGTCGACGGTGAAGGCGTAGCCTTGCAATGCGGTAGTGGGAGGGGGTGCGGCAGCACTGGGCGGCGGTAGCGTATCGCGCAGTAGAGTGGTGACTGAAGAAAAAAGAGATGGAGAAAGGGACGTCTCGGGAAGAAGAGACGCTAGAGAATTGAGAAGATAACGATTGGGAGGCGCTAGCAACGTGGCTGGTCCCTAGGGACACGTGTCAATGGGAGGAGCCGGTTGCCGAGCAGACCGCTACATCCGGATGGAATTAAGCAATTCCCAAGTTGAAAAGGTTTGAGAATACTAAAGTATGAAACAATTGCTTGGCTAAAACTGGGGTTGTGCATGATTTAAATATTTTGTGTGATGAAGATAGAGCATAGCCAGACTATATGATTTTGAAGGGATAGCTTTCTTTGACCATGTTATTTTAAGAAGACATGATTGCTTTGTTAGTATGCTTGAAGTATTATCATTTTTATGTCAATATTAAACTTTTATCTTGAATCTTTTGGATCTGAACATTCATGCCACAATAAAGAAAATTACATTGAGAATTATGTTAGGTAGCATTCCACATCAAAAATTCTGTTTTTATCATTTACCTACTCGAGAGCGAGAAGGAATTAAGCTTGGGGATGCTTGATATGTCTCCAACGTATCTATAATTTTTGATTGTTCCATGCTATTATATTATCTGTTTTGGATGTTTAATGGGCTTTATTACACACTTTTATATTATTTTTGGGACTAACCTATTAACCGGAGGCCCAGTGCAAATTGTTGTTTTTTGCCTATTTTAGTGTTTCGCAGAAAAGGAATATCAAACGGAGTCCAAACGGAATGAAACCTTCGGGAGAGTTATTTTTGGAACAAACGTGATCCAGAGGACTTGGAGTGGACGTCAAGAAAGAAGCGAGGAGGCCACGAGGCAGGGAGGCGCGCCTGCTCCCTGGGCGCGCCCCCACCCTCGTGGGCCCCTCGTAGCTCCACCAACCTACTTCTTCCTCCTATATATACCCATATACCCCAAAAACATCCAAGAGCACAATAGATTGGGAGTTCCGTCGCTGCAAGCCTCTGTAGCCAGCAAAAACCAATCGGGACCCTGTTCCGGCACACTGCCGGAGGGGGGATCCCTCACCGGTGGCCATCTTCATCATCCCGGCGCTCTCCATGACGAGGAGGGAGTAGTTCACCCTCGGGGCTGAGGGTATGTACCAGTAGCTATGTGTTTGATCTCTCTCTCTCTCTCTCTCGTGTTCTTGATTCGGCACGATCTTGATGTATCACGAGCTTTGCTATTATAGTTGGATCTTATGATGTTTCTCCCCCTCTACTCTCTTGCAATGGATTGAGTTTTCCCTTTGAAGTTATCTTATCGGATTGAGTCTTTAAGGATTTGAGAACACTTGATGTATGTCTGATATGTCTATGTCGTATCTATAATTATTGATTGTTCCATGCCAATATTATTCAACTTTCATATACTTTTGGCAACTTTTTATATTATTTTTGGGACTAACATATTGATCCAGTGCCCAGTGCCAGTTCCTGTCTGTTGCATGTTTTATGTTTCGTAGAAACCCCCTATCAAACAGGGTCCAAACGGGATAAAAACGGACGAAGAATTATTTTGGAATATCTGTGATTTTTGGGAAGTAAAATCAACGCGAGACAGTGCCCGAGGTGGCCACGAGATAGGGGCCCATGCCCACTCCAGGTGGGCATGCCCCCCACCCTCTTGGGCCACTCATAAGGCGTTTGATGCCCTTCTTTGTTCGCAATAAATCTAATTTTTGGAAAAATATCTGGGCGAAGGTTTCAGTCCAATCGGAATTACGGATCTCCGGATATAAAAGAAAATGTGCGAGGGCAAAATCCCAGAACGCAGAAACAGAGAGAGACAGAGAGATAGATCCAATCTCGGAGGGGCTCTCACCCCTCCCAAGCCATGGGAGCCAAGGACCAGAGGGGAAACCCTTCTCCCATCTAGGGAGGAGGTCAAGGAAGAAGAAGAAGAAGGGGGGCTCTCTCCCCCTTGCGTCCGGTGGCGCCGGAGCGCTGCCGGGGGCCATCATCATCACCGCGATCTTCACCAACACCTCCATCATCTTCACCAACATCTCCATCACCTTCCCCAATCTATATCCAGCGGTCCACTCTCCCGCAACCCGTTGTACCCTCTACTTGAACATGGTGCTTTATGCTTCATATTATTATCCAATGATGTGTTGCCATCCTATGATGTCTGAGTAGATTTTCGTTGTCCTATCGGTGATTGATGAATTGCTATGATTGGTTTGAGTTGCATGTTTTATTATTGGTGATGTCCTATTGTGCCCTTCGTGTCGCGCAAGCATGAGGGATTCCCGCTGTAGGGTTTGCAATATGTTCATGATTTGCTTATGGTGGGTGGCGTGAGTGACAGAAGCACGGACTCGAGTAAGTTGGTTGTTTGCATATGGGATAAAGGGGACTTGATACTTTAATGCTATGGTTGGGTTTTTCCTTAATGATCTTTACTAGTTGCAAATGCTTGCTAGAGTTCCAATCATAAGTGCATATGATCCAAGTAGAGAAAGTATGTTAGCTTATGCCTCTCCCCCAAATAGAATTGCAATAGTGATTACCGGTCTAGTAACATAGTCAATTGCTTAGGGACAATTTCACAACTCCTACCACCACTTTTCCACACTTGCTATATTTACTTTATTGCATCTTTATCTAAACAGCCCCTAGTTTTTATTTACATGTTCTTTATTTTCTTTCAAACCTATCCTATCACACCTACAAAGTACTTCTAGTTTCATACTTGTTCTAGGTAAAGCGAACGTGAAGCGTGCGTAGAGTCGTATCAGTGGCCGATAGGACTTCAGAGAGTATTTGTTCTACCTTTAGCTCCTTGAGGGAGTCCTGGACTATGGGGTGTCCGGATGGCCGGACTATCATCATCGGCCGGACTCCAAGACCATGAAGATACAAGATTGAAGACTTCGTCCCGTGTCCGGATGGGACTTTCCTTGGCATGGAAGGCAAGCTTGGCAATACGGATATGTGGATCGCCTACCATTGTAACCGACTCTGTGTAACCCTAGCCCTCTCTGGTGTCTATATAAACCGGAGGGTTTTAGTCCCTAGGACGAACAACCATTACAACAATCATACCATAGGCTAGCTTCTAGGGTTTAGCCTCCTTGATCTCGTGGTAGATCCACTCTTGTACTACCCATATCATCAATATCAATCAAGCAGGAGTAGGGTTTTACCTCCATCGAGAGGGCCCGAACCTGGGTAAAAACATCGTGTCCCTTGTCTCCTGTTACCATCCGCCTAGACGCACAGTTTGGGACCCCCTACCCGAGATCCGCCGGTTTTGACACCGACATTCGTGCTTTCATTGAGAGTTCCTCTGTGCCGTCACGATCAGGAAGGATGCCTCTTCCCGTCTTTAGAGACGGTATCATCGCCAAAGGAGCCTTGGCCGCCAGCCAAACTATCCGGCTAGGTGGTTTTCTCATGACCGCCTGTTCGGCCACCGCTTCGATGATGACCTCTCGGGTCATCAAAAGCAATCTTCACGTCAACTTGGAATTCGCCGAGCAGCTGGATCCAATGGAGCTCTCGTCCGTAAACGAGCTCTTGGATCGCATCGCCGCCCTGGGAGTCGCCACAGACTACGATCAGATTGGGCTTAAAACCGATCTGAGAGAGATTAACTCTCCCCAGGTTACCCACCACGTTGCGGTGGTAGAGGAACAAAGCGGCGGCTCTTCTCCTATATTAAAAACCAGTTATGTCCGGACTCCTGAACCCTCCATGCCGGATTTCCGCGGAGGGACGGACGTCGGTCAAGCACTGAACCTAAAGTCAGGCATCATACCAAACTCGTTGGACAACGTCCAGCAATCCAAGCTTCCAAATTCGGAAACTTTTCGGCCTTTGAGCCTCGAGATGGGTTGGGTTCCGGACTCAATTCCACCCACGCACCCAAACATATGCGATCTATCTCAAATCTGGCAAGAGCCCGCTGAAATAGTACATCATTACTGGGCCAGATTCCTCCTGGTTGTGGACAGAATAAAAGACTGCCATGAGGAAAACGCAATTTCAACTTTCTGCAATAATTGCACGGACAAGGGAATCTTGAACGCCGTAAGTCGTCGTGAGATTACACGCTTCGCCGACCTGGCGTCCATAGTACGAAAGTACTGTGCGATGGGGAGTTTCTGGAAAACCGAAACTAAGTTTTGGGACAATCCGGCTCCGAATGCAACCCTAGTCCGAAACAAAAGGGTGCATCATACTCATGCACTAGGTACAAAAACCAAAAAGCAAAAACCCCATAAAGGGCACGGAACCGTACTGGAGGGATGGCTCAGCGGACCCTGTAAAATTCACAGTACAGAGGGCGCCACTCCCACACATAGCCTTCGAGCATGTTGGATACTGCGGCAGGTGGCCAAAAGTGGCGAAAAGCTTCTAGCCCCGGAGAACCACTCCAATAGTGCCAGTACGGTGTCAACAGTCTTCGAGACTTTCGCATCAAATAATATGCGGAAACGAACAATCTGCAGCCTCGCCGAAGTCTACCAAGTAGCAACAACAAATCCATGGAGCAACACGGCCATCACCTTCAATGCCAGCGACGAACCTAAATTCCGAACAGCCCGAGCACCAGCCGCATTGGTCCTCAGTCCAATAGTGGACGGCTTTCATCTTACCAAGGTACTCATGGATGGCGGCAGCGGATTAAACCTCATCTACGAGGAAACCCTTCAAAAAATGGAAATAGACTGGAGCCGCATTGAGCGAAGCAGCACAACCTTTAGAGGAATAATCCCTAGCCGGGAAGCACGCTGCACAGGAAAAATCACACTTGATGTGGTGTTCGGCTCGCCGGACAATTACAGGTCCGAGGAGGTCACGTTCCAAGTGGCCCCATTCAGCAGCGGATATCACGCTATATTAGGACGAGAGGCATTCACAATTTTTCAGGCCATACCCCATTACGGGTACATGAAGCTTAAGATGCCCGGGCCCAGTGGAATAATCACTCTTGTCAGTGATCCGGACACAGCACTCCGCGCCGAAAACAAGACAGCCGCACTAGCCCTAGAGGCACTATCCGAAGCCTTAGCGGCAGAGGAGCTCACGGCGCTGCGCTCCACGGTGAACAGGGATGATGTGATACTCGATAAGAGGTCCAAGTCCACCTCTTTTAAACCAGCGGACGAAATAGTCAAATTCAAAGTCCATCCAACGGACCCAACAAAGACGGCCTCCATTGGGGCACAGTTAAACCCTGATGTAGACGCCGCACTGCGAGAATTCCTTCGGGAGAATTGGGACATCTTCGCCTGGCACCCTTCAGATATGCCAGGAATCCCACGCAGATTGGCAGAACACAGCCTAAACATCCTAAAAGGATTCAAGCCAGTCAAACAGGCTCTTCAGCGATTTTCCGAACCCAAAAGACAGGTAATGGGAGAGGAGCTAGCCAAACTATTGGAAGCCGGAGTCATCAGAGACATCAAACATCCGGACTGGCTAGCAAACCTGGTAATGGTACCAAAGAAGGACAAATCTTGGTGCCTATGTGTCGATTTTAAAGACCTCAATAAGGCTTGTCCACAGGATCCTTTCCCCCTTCCCCGCATCGATCAAATAATCGATGCTACTGCAGGGCACGATTCATTGTGCTTCCTCGATGCATACTCTGGCTACCATCAAATCAAGATGGCGGAGGCGGACCAAGCCGCAACGGCATTCATTACTCCATATGGACCATTCTGCTTCAACACGATGCCCTTCGGACTCAAAAACACCGGCGCAACATATCAGCGCATGATTCAAATATGTCTGGCTACCCAGATCGGCAAAACAGTAGAGGCATACATAGACGACGTGGTCGTCAAGACCAAACACGTCGAAACTCTAGTAGACGATTTGAGGCTCACATTCGATAACCTCCGAGCATATGACATAAAGCTGAACCCGGAAAAATGCGTTTTCGGCGTACCAGCCGGAAAGCTCCTGGGCTTCATTGTATCCGGTAGAGGAATTGAAGCAAACCCAGCCAAGATCCGAGCTCTGTCACAGCTGGATATTCCAAAAGACCTCAAACAAATACAAAAATTGACTGGATGCGTGGCAGCTCTAAGCCACTTCATCTCCCATTTAGGAGAAAAGGCTTTGCCCCTCTATCGCCTCCTCGGGCGCACCGAACACTTCGAGTGGACGGATGCCGCCACGGCCGGACTCGAAGAAATAAAGGCCATACTGGCAACAAATCCGGTCCTGGCTGCGCCTAACCTGGGCGAACCAATGTTATTATATATCGCGGCAACACATCAAGTTGTCAGTGCGGTCCTCGTCGTCGAACGAGAAACAGAAGGACACAAATTCCCTCTTCAAAAGCCTGTGTACTACGTATCCACTATCTTAACTCCATGCAAGTCCCGGTACCCACATTATCAAAAGATAGCGTACGCGGTGTTTATGGCATCCCGGAAGCTGCGACACTACTTTCAAGAGTGTTCGATAACAGTGGCCTCCGAAGTACCCCTCAACAACATTATAAACAACCGCGACGCGACGGGCAGGATTGCAAAATGGGCCATTGAGCTCTTACCATTCGACATAACTTATAAACCGCGGCGAGCTATAAAGTCGCAAGTCTTGGCTGTCTTCGTCGCTGAATGGACTGAAGCCGAACTCCCTAAAGAGTACGGTGCATACTCCAATTGGATTATGCAATTCGACGGCTCCAAAATGTTTGCCGGCTTGGGGGCTGGCGTCGTATTGACGTCCCCAATCGGAGACACAGTCCAATACGTACTTCAGATAATGTACATGGACTCCAACAATGCAGCCGAATATGAGGCCCTCCTACATGGTCTCCGGATGGCAATCTCCATGGGTATTCAATGCCTAGAGGTGCGCGGGGATTCAAACCTTGCAATATCCCAAGTAAATGGAGACTTTGACGCCAAGGATCCGAAAATGGCAGCCTATCGTAACGCTGTCTTAAAAATGTCAGCTTGGTTCGAAGGACTCGAATTCCACCATGTAGCCCGGGATAATAACCAAGCAGCCGATGTGTTGGCATGCATCGGAGCAAAATGCGACGCCGTCCCTCCAAACATCTTCCTAGAGCGGCTCTTTAAGCCATCCGTACTGTGGGAAGAGGAGTCCGGAAATAATAACCCGGAAGCAACCGTACCACCCAACACAGAACAATCTGACATAATCGGCGGTTCAGCCGATGAAATAACACCTTCAGCCCACGAAATAATGGCGGTAATTGCCCCGTGGACAGAACCATTCCTAGCCTACTTAACTAGGCAGGAACTTCCCGAAGACCAAAATGAGGCCCGCTGCATAGTTCGGCGATCTAAAGCCTACAAGGTCCATGAGGGAGAACTTTATAAGAAAAGCACAACCGGAGTCCTTCAAAGGTGCATCTCCGAAGAGGAAGGGCGAAACCTTCTGGCTGAAATTCACGCCGGACTAGGAGGACACCACGCTGCAGCCCGGGCCCTCGTAGGCAAGGCCTTCCATATAGAATTTTATTGGCCGGCGGCCCGGGAAGATGCTCAGGACTTAGTCCAACGATGCGTCGGTTGTCAGCTCTTTGCTAATCGGAGCCACATGCCACCCACCGCTCTCAAAACTATACCCATCACCTGGCCGTTTGCGGTCTGGGGGCTTGACATGGTTGGACCCCTTAAAGGGGGAACCCACAAGCAAAAGTACCTATTGGTCATGGTGGACAAATTCACCAAATGGATAGAGGCCAAGCCAGTTAAAGCGGCCGAATCCAGACCAGTGATAGACTTCATATCCGGGGTAGTACACCGTTATGGCGTCCCCCACAGCATCATCACCGATAATGGCACGAACTTCACGGCCGACGAGGTTAAACTCTGGTGCAAAAATATGGGCATTAAGCTCGACTACGCTTCAGTCTATCATCCTGAAACCAACGGTCAACTTGAGCGAGCAAATGGTCTAATAATGAGCGGCATCAAACCCAGACTAGTGCGGTCCCTTACGGAATCTAACATGCACTTGGTAGAGGAGCTCGACTCCGTACTCTGGGGGCTGCGGACCATGCCAAATTGTACTACCGGATTCACACCATTCTTTATGGTATATGGCGCAGAGGCAGTTTTGCCCTGCGACATAATTCATGACTCACCTCGAGTGCACATGTACGAAGAAAGAGAAGCCGAGTTGGATCGGCAGGACAGCTTGGACGCATTAGAGGAGGAGCGCGACATGGCAAAGGCTCGTTCCGCATTCTATCAGCAGCAGGCTCGAAGATATCAAAGCAGAGAAGTACGGGCTAAAACTTACAATGTTGGCGAACTAGTTCTACGCCTGCCGGACAAGAAAAAGGACAAACTCAAGCCCAAATGGGAAGGTCCCTTCATCATCGACCAAGTCCTGACCGGCGGAGCATACCGTCTGCGAAACGCATCGGACAACCGACTCGAGCCGAACCCATGGAACGCAGCCCGCGTCCGAAGATTCTACGCCTAGCGCCGGACTCAGAGTTCGTCTCCTTCCCCCGTCCACATTTTATACTTCAGTTGCCTTTTGTCTCTCTTTTATCCCACTTTTTTCATAAAGCCCCTGAGGGCCGATTTGCGCATTGTTCGCACACACTTGATGTGCTACCCGCACTCATTATACCTGGGGGCTTCTTTAACAGAAGCTTACTTATACGGGCTTCATGCCCAACACATGTGTCAAACTTCCACATGTACCTTTTATTCACCATTATATGCATCGATATGACTTAAGCTTTGGCCAAGCTGGTTTGCCTGGCTCCTGTGCTTACCCCTACGTTCCCGATTGTTCGGCTAGGAGGTAAAGGGAGCACCTCTGCGATTGTTACTGCCGGATCAGCCGGATGTGTACCTCAGACTGGGTGAAGCCGAAAGCTAGCGTTCTTAAGGGAATATTCAGTCGGTGACTTGAAAGATGATTTTTTACCTATTTATTTATCTGCCCCCAGATGTTTTCCTGCTCTTTTCGCAGTCCGGACATGCACTTTAGGGCATGCCTCCCAGGGAAAGGAACCCTTAATTGAACTATTCTCCCTAGAAGATGTTTCTTACTAACCATGTAATATAACATAACTAGTTGGGCACTTGTCTGATAAAGCACTAATGACCCCTACGCTTGTTCTCCATGCATGCCCCGGTTTTTTTCATAACCGAGAAGGTATTCGGACACACTCCGGACTCTAGGGTCCCGAGGTTGAAGCGAAAAGGTCGGCAAAGACAAACGATCTACAATCCGGCTAGAAGGCATTTTACATGTCATTTTAAATACATCGTCAAATTGACTGACTGTACTCCTCCTCAATCCCGTCTAACAGGCTGTCTAATTTACAGTCCCGTTGGGAATACTTAGCGGCCAACTCTACTTGGCCGTACACTAAGCTCACAGGGATCTCCTTCCCATCGGGCCCCACAGGTACGACCTCGGCCATGTGGTTTGGATCCGCCTTCTTGTACCCCGTCTTCACCATGGCCCAGGCCTCCCTGGCACCTTGATGGCAGGCCGATATCTTCCATAAACGGAAGCACTGCTGTGCTCCCTGAAGCTTCTCCGCAAGCTCTCCAAGGCCCTCGGGTAGGGATACGGACGGCCATAAGGCCTGGACGACGCCACTCATCGCCTGCCGAACACGTTCGAGCAGTTGCACCAGCTCGGGAAGTTGGTCACCCGTTGAACCGGGCATTTCCTACGCAGGGCGACCTGTGAGCACACCTACAGACATATTTCTATCAATCGACTTCCTCGCCGAACTCTTCTTTTCAAAAGAGTTTGCTCCAACACTTACTATAGATGCCACAACGAAGCCGCTGATTCTACTTCACGGAGCGAGACAGCTCGGCCCGAACACCTTTTAGCTCTTCTCCAAGCTGGGTGTGGGCGTCTTGGAGCTTGTTCCTCTCCTGCTGCACCTTCATAAGCACCCTCTCGCCGGCCTTCAGCTGGCGCAGTAGCTGTTTCTTGTCCGGATCCAGTCCGACAACATCTGCAATATCATTGTCAGACTTATACGCACGCCGCACACCGCTTATCCTTTAAAAAAAATAATGTGTTACCGGAGGGGGTCTCTGTGTCTCCTCCTGCGGCAGCTAGTGCAGCCTCAAGTTGGGCCTTGCATTCTTGTAGCTCCTGGGACAATTGGGTATTCTTCTCTGTAAGATCCTGCACATTAAATGATCCTTAGATCAGTTATTTTAACTACTTTAAGTCTCGGGGGCTACTGGCATATACAACTATCATAATCCCTTACCCGTATGTCTTTTACATACTGCTCCGTAGCTCTGGTTAAACCATCTTGAGCGGCACGGAGGTGCGCGTCTCCCATGTTAAAGGCATTCAATGCCTCTGGGGAGAAACACGCGTCACGCAGAACTGTCCGGCGACGCCTATGATTCATGGTGCTCTCCACCTCAGACCTGGTGGCGGACAGTCTGTCGGCATCCTCCGTTGAAGGAGTACCCGGCTCGCGCCTTGCGCTCGCCTCCCCCTCCGGACCAGGTGTTGGAGCCTGGTTGGCGGAGGCCTGGTTGGCAACCTCTCCAGGTACAGTCCAACGAGCGCTCTTTCTCCTGAAAAAGTCATGAGCATTAATACACCTCCTAGGAATCTTTTTCTAAACAACGGTCGCGAGCTATACCGTTGCGGTGACGTTTCGATTCGCACCGCGCCCCTCTTTTGCCTGCGGGGCCGGACTGACCCTTGTTGGTCAGCCGCCGCGGGTTCGGCTTCCCGCCTTGAAGGCACCTCCGTAATGGCGTAATGGCAAGACACCATTGTATACGGTGGTCAGAAATACGCAAGGATGAAGTAATGGTGTCAGGACTCCGGTCATAATTACTTGGGAAGCCGGAGATAGGCCGGGGTAGTCAGCCGTAATGGCGACTAGAGCATTGTCCATGCTGAGTTGGTGGAACACCCCGTCAATTAGCTCCACCTTTATGTGCGGATCCTCTTCGGAGGCCGGGTCAAGGGATCTTCCCGGGTCCTCGGGTTGTGGAGCCGGACTGCGTATGCCCTCCACATCCCGATGCAGTTCCTGCGTCAAAATCATAAAATAAGGCACTTAACGTTGAAAGCACGGGTCGGATGAATAAGCGTCCGCTTACCCAGCTTCGAGGGTTATTCATGGAGAACCCATTCAATGGGCTCGTCTGGAGGAAGTCCTCCTTCTCCCCCTTGCGGCCATGACGGGTGGCGTCATTCTCCCCGTTGAAATCCCACATGGGGTGGCCCCTATATTGGAGCAGCTGCACCCCTCACATGACGCATGTGGCCATGACTCCAGTCATGGTTAATCTGGAATGGGCCAGCAGCCTTATCCGGCTCATCAAATAATGGACGCTCCTGTCTTCCTCCTGTTGAGGGCTCCGCGGGCGCCAACTTAGGCGTTTCTTCAAAGGAGCCTTGCTGAACTCCGGGAGGCCGATCCGAACTGGGTCCAGCAGTGGAGCATCTTCCACATAAAACCATTCCGAGGGCCAGTCTTCAGACGCCTTCTTTGGGGTTCCGGATAGATATCCGGTCCCGGCGATGCGCCATATTTCGGCTCCGCCCACTTGATATATTGACCCCTGTGAGAACGGGGTACGAGGCAAAATAGTCTCTTCCACAGTGCAAAATGGGGCTCGATGCCTAGGAACAGCTCGCAAAGAGCTACGAAACCTGTGATGTGCAGAATAGAGGCGGGCGTGAGGTGATGAAGCTGGAGTCCGTAGTACTCCAGAAGCCCCCGGAGAAACGGATGTATGGGAAACCCGAGCCCCCTTATTAGATAAGGGACGAAGCACACCCGCTCCCCTTTGGAAGAACTAGGGGTGGCCTCCGCTTTCTTTCCAACTTTGTAGGTGGCTAGCCCGGCTCGAACCGGGACCATGAAGGCTGGAGGAAGGTATCCCTCCGCTTGGAGCGTCACCAGCTCGTTGTGCGGAACTGAACATCTCCTCCAATCTCCTGGCTGAGGGCTGGGAGCGCGAGAGGAGGAGCCGCGTCGACGGTCCATGATGGAATGGATTTTTGGCCAGAAGCGCTCCGATGAGTACTCGCGGAAGGAAGGTGGTGTGATTTGGATATGGATTCTTGCCTCTCTTATAGGCAGATTATTGGCGCAGCTAGGGGGTAAAATATAAAAATACCCTGGCCTTTCGCATTCGTGCGACACGTGGAAGAGGGCCATTATTGGGCGTGGGAGCCAAGGAGCACAACATCTGTAAGGAAGCCGGACACTATTCGGCAAATACATGGAATTTGGAGGAGAACCCGCCTTGCAACGCCGAAGACAATATACGTGCCGGACTCGTCGTCATTGAAGCCTGGTTCGGGGGCTACTGAGGGAGTCCTGGACTAGGGGGTGTCCGGATAGCCGGACTATCATCATCGGCCGGACTCCAAGACCATGAAGATACAAGATTGAACACTTCGTCCCGTGTCCGGATGGGACTTTCCTTGGCGTGGAAGGCAAGCTTGGCAATACGGATATGTGGATCTCCTACCATTGTAACCGACTCTGTGTAACCCTAGCCCTCTCCGGTGTCTATATAAACCGGAGGGTTTTAGTCCCTAGGACGAACAACCATTACAACAATCATACCATAGGCTAGCTTCTAGGGTTTAGCCTCCTTGATCTCGTGGTAGATCCACTCTTGTACTACCCATATCATCAATATCAATCAAGCAGGAGTAGGGTTTTACCTCCATCGAGAGGGCCCGAACCTAGGTAAAAACATCGTGTCCTTTGTCTCCTATTACCATCCGCCTAGACGCACAGTTCGGGACCCCCTACCCGAGATCCGCCGGTTTTGACACCGACACTCCTCGTTGGGTTCGACACTCTTACTTATCGAAAGAGGCTACAACTATCCCGTATACTTGCGGGTCATCAAGACCTTTTTCTGGCGCCGTTGCCAGGGAGTCATAGCGTGGGGTGAATATTCTCGTGTGTGTGTGTGTGTGCTTGTTTGCTTTATCACTAAGTAGTTTTTATTTTGCTGTTCTTAGTTGTTTTCTATCTTTAGTTATGGGTAGGAAACGCAAAATAAAAAAATAGTTGTACCTACTGAACCAATGGTTGAAGAACCACTCAAAATCTATCACACTCCTGAAGCTTTTTACTTGGATCATCTTCGATCCCTATGTGGTCGTGCTGAAACCCCAACTAGCTTAGTTGAGGGCAAATCTTTAGATGAGCATGCTTGTTATATGCGACACCGTATATCTGAAAAAGGGAAATTTTTACTGGATTAAATTCATCGTTTGCAATGCTATGCTTGGAACTTATGTGAAATATATGATATTACTTGTTGTTCTGAAAACCCTAAGAAACACCTTCCCTACCAATGTGAGTTTATTGATAATGGAATTGTATCTTCGTATGCTAAGGGTGTTTATAATTACTATGATGTTCAACAAATTGAAGAATTTGTTGCTTTTAAGGGTGCTTATGAAATTGCTTCACTGATTGAAAAGTATGATGCTACTCTCTACAAATCTGAAAAATTTGCCATACTTGAAAATTGTTATGATAATTATGCTTCTAATGCCTATGTTAAACTATATATTGAGAAATTCTCCGCTGTCCAATAAGAGAGTAATATTTTGCAGGAAGCTATGGAAGAAGAAATTGATGAAACTGTGAGCTCATTGGATGAAAAAGATGATGAGGAGAGCGAAGAACAAAAGGAGGAAGAGCGGATTGATCACCCGTGCCCACCTTCTAATGAGAGTAACTCTTCAACTCATACATTGTTTAATTCCCTTCATGTTTACTGAAGGATGATTGCTATGATGATTGCTATGATCCCGTTGATTCTCTTGACATATCCCTTTTTAATGATGCTTGCTATGCTTGTGGACAAGATGCCAATATGAATTATGCTTATGGAGATGAACTTGCTATAGTTCCTTATGTTAAACATGAAATTGTTGCTATTGCACCCATGCATGATAGTCCTATTATATTTTTGAATTCTCCCGACTACACTATATCGGAGAAGTTTGCGCTTAGTAAGGATTATATTGATGGGTTGCCTTTTACCATTGCACATGATGGTTTTGATGAATATGCATGTGCTTGCTGCTCCTACTTGCAATTACTATGAGAGAGGAACTACATCTTCACCTCTCTATGTTTCCAATATGATAAAATTGCAAGAAAATGCTTATACTATGCATTGGCCTTTACTATGTGTGCATGAATTGTTCTTTTATAACATGCCGATGCATAGGAAGAGGGTTAGGCTTCGTCATTGCTTGATATATGTTACTTTGTGCTCACTACTAAATTACAAATCATTGTTAATTAAAATTGGCTTTGATATACCTTGGGATCCGGGTGGATCCATTACTTGAGCACTATATGCCTAGCTTAATGGCTTTAAAGAAAGCACTGCCAGGGAGACAACCTGGAAGTTTTAGAGAGTCATTTATTTCTGTTGTGTACTTTCATAAAGTTTAAAAACAAAAAAATAAAGCGGGGAACCTAAAAACTTTTCGAAAAGAAAAGTGAAAGTGAGAGAGACAAGCATTGTTGAAGTGGGAGCTAGCCTTGAACTTTGTTCATGCTCACGGAAACTTTGTGAATCTTGATTACAGAAACTTTTCATCAAAAATAATTATCCCCTTGTACAATTCCATTGTATTATAAAAATAATGTGCCAAGGTTTGCCTTTAGGATGTTTACAATGCTTGTTGGTTTGTACGGTGCAGGACAGAAACTTTGTCTGTAGTGCGCGATTTTACATTTTTAACTGGAACATAAAACGGATCTGGTTCTTTTTGAACTGTCTTGCTGCACAACTTTTTTATTTTTCCTAATTTTGGTAGAATTTTTGGGGTAACATAAGTATGGTGGATGTTCAGATTGCTACAGACTGTTCTGTTTTTGACAGATTCTGTTTTTGATGCATAGTTTGCTTGTTTTGATGAAACTATCAATTTATATCAGTGGATTAAGCCATGGAAAAGTTATATTACAGTAGACACAATGCAAAAACAAAATATGAATTGGTTTGCTACAGTACTTAGAGTAGTGATTTGCTTTATTAGACTAACAGATTTTACCGAGTTTTTTTTTTGACTGGGAACTGTGGGGCAAAACCCCCACAGCAGATCAAAACCTTTATTCATCAGAAAGTAACAAGATACAAAAAATGATTACAAGGGGTAATCTAACATAAATAGACTAAACTAAAAGGAGGGGGAGGGAGGCAGAGATGCCTTACTACACTAAGCCTTAATCTTACCGAGTTTTCTGTTGAAGTTTTGTGTGGATGAAGTGTCTAATCGAGGATGTCTCCATATGAGGAGAAGGAAGAGAGGCAAGAGCTCAAGCTTGGGGATGCCCGAGGCACCACAAGTAAATATTCAAGGAGACTCAAGCGTCTAAGCTTGGGGATGCCCCGGAAGGCATCCCCTCTTTCTTCAACAAGTATCAGTATGTTTTCGTATTCGTTTTGTTCATGCGATATGTGCAAGTATTGGAGCGTCTTTTGCATTTAGTTTTCACTTTTATTTTACGAACCTTGCTGGTATGAGATAGTACTTGGTTGATTTATAAAATACTCATTGCACTTCACTTAAATCTTTTGAGTATGGCTTTATAGAATGCTTCATGTGCTTCACTTATATCATTTGAAGTCTGGATTGCCTGTTTCTCTTCACATAGAAAACCACCATTTGTAGAATGCTCTTTTGCTTCACTTATATTTGTTAGAGCGTGGGCATATCTTTTGTAGAAAGAATTAAACTCTCTTGCTTCACTTATATCTATTTAGAGAGATGACAGGAATTGGTCAATCACATGGTTAGTCATAAAATCCTACATAAACTTGTGGATCACTGAATATGTATGTTTGATTCCTTGCAATAGTTTTGCGATATAGAGGTGATAATATGTGGGAGGTGTCGGTGTCAAAACCGGCGGATCTCGGGTAGGGGGTCCCGAACTGTGCGTCTAGGCGGATGGTAACAGGAGACAAGGGACACGATGTTTTTACCCAGGTTCGGGCCCTCTCGATGGAGGTAAAACCCTACTCCTGCTTGATATATATTGATGATATGGGTAGTACAAGAGTGGATCTACCACGAGATCAAGGAGGCTAAACCCTAGAAGCTAGCCTATGGTATGATTGTTGTAATGGTTGTTCGTCCTACGGACTAAAACCCTCCGGTTTATATAGACACCGGAGAGGGCTAGGGTTACACAGAGTCAGTTACAATGGTAGGAGATCTACATATCCGTATCGCCAAGCTTGCCTTCCACGCCAAGGAAAGTCCCATCCGGACACGGGACGGAGTCTTCAATCTTGTATCTTCATAGTCTTGGAGTCCGACGGATGATGATAGTCCGGCTGTTCGGACACCCCCTAGTCCAGGACTCCCTCAGTAGCCCCTGAACCTGTCTTCAATGACGATGAGTCCGGCGTGCATAATGTTCGGCATTGCAAGGCGGGTTCCTCCTCCGAATAATCCATAGAAGATTGTGAACACCAGGATAGTGTCCGGCTCTGCAAAATAAATTCCACATTCCACCGTAGAGAGAATGATATGTACACAAGTTCAATCTGTTGACGTATTATGTAGCATGACGTCACGCCACTACCAAGCCTTTACTTGAATCGTTTTTTATTATACCACCTCAGCATGTTTAGCAAAGCGGTTTCCTTGGCACGTCTAGTCGAAGCAGAGATCATGTTCCCCTTATTCTGGGATTCTCATCAATACGGACGTGGGTAACCCAACCACGCCCGTTGCCACGCCCCCTCTATCGAAGGCGAGTCCCAAATGGTCACGGAGACGGCTCTTGGTATTCTCCCTCTTTATAATAGGACCAAGGCTCGTTTCTTTTCTTCAATCCACCATCGAATCTCCTCCTTGCTCCAAGTTCCAACACCCAGATCCCCAGATTCGAGCGCTTCGGACCTTCAACAATGTCCGGTTCCAACCTTCAGGGCCGGTGGATGCCCTCCTCCGTCACGGAGGAGGACGTGCTAAAGCTGCGAGAGGCCAAGTACCTGTCTTACGAGATTTCGCACAGGTTGCCCGCCGAAGGGCAGGCCATCCCCACCCTCGAGCCCGGCGAGTACGTCGTCTTTGTGTCCCACCTCCGTCGGGGTTTAGGCTTCCCGATGGATCCCTTTGTGAGAGGGCTCATGTTCTACTATGGGCTGGAATTCCATGACTTGGCTCCAGAGTCCATCCTCCATATTTCCGCATTTATTGTCGTCTGCGAAGCCTTCCTCCGCGTCACCCCCCACTTCGGCCTGTGGCTGAAGACCTTCAATGTGGAGCCGAAGATGATCGGGGGGCGTCAAGCTGAGTGCGGCGGGGCAGCCGTAAGCAGGAGGGCCGATGCCCCGTGGCCCGAGGGCTCCTTCCAAGAGGAGCTCGGCTTGTGGCAGAAGGAGTGGTTCTATATCACCGCTCCGAAGGGCAGCAAGCAGAAGCCGCCGCCCGTATTCCGCTCGGGACCTCCTCTACGGTTGATGTCGTGGGTCAACCAAGGGCTCAACTGGGGGCCGTCAAAGGACGTGCCCCTATTGCAGGGCCGGATTCGAGACCTCCAAGCGAGGGAGATCGATCTGGTCGTGGTGATGCAGGTTATGCTGATTAGGCGTCTCCTGCCCTGCAAACGCCGTCCTCTCCGGCTATGGGAGTTCAATCCGGAGGGACCACGGATTCTCCAACACTTTATGGGTACGACACCCGTGGAGATGTACGAGTTGTTCTTCGGATCACGGGCGGTGTGTCCGGAATTGACCGAGGACGCTGGCCTAAGCTGCAATCGCCCGGATACTCAAGTAAGTAGCTCAGTATTCGAAAGTACCGTTTGTTTGCCTTTCTATAATTCGCCTTTTAACCCGTTATCCTTCAACAAGAGTGGATAGCGCAAGCAAAGCTGATACGGTGTCCGGCCCCCCTCCCAGAGACTGCGCCGGATCCCGTGCTGGTCAAGATGCTGGAGGTTGCGCCTTCAGAAGAAAGTGAAGGGGAAGGTAGAGGAGCTACTGCCTCGTCCAAGGAGGCTCTTGAAAGAGGGGGGATCGTGAATCCCTCCCTCCAAGGGGAGGAGAGGACCGCATCTGGAGACCCGGAGGCCAAAGCCCCTAAGCGGGGGAAGAAGTCTTCACCAGAGGGTCCTGCGTCCGGGGAGGCCCCGGCCGCACAATCTCCCCTAAAGCATCAGCCCTCCAGCGAGCCGTGACTAGAAAAAAGGGAGTTCGGTAATGAGAGACATCCCTATTTGTGCTTCTGAGGATAACCGAATTTTTTTACCTTGTAGTTCGGATCCCCGACCTTCTCAGATGAGCTCGTCTTCGGGGGATCTTCGTCCGGAGATGATGGAGAGCGAGACGCCTCCATCTGCTGCGCCGTCGGATAGGGCGGACGAGCCTGAAGTGTCGTCACGGAGGGTATCCGCGAGCCCGGTAGAGCCGAAGAGTTCGGCGCCGACTAGTGTTCGACCGGGAGAGCTGAAGGATCTGCTTGAGAGGGCATCCATCTCAGAAGATCACCGTGCATTGATGAGTATGGTGATTGGAAGGATTTCGTCCGCCGAAAGCGGATTGCATAATGCCGTCAGGAGTTTGCTAGCGGGGTTTGAGGTATGTAAAAATGACACCCCTTTTTGACAGTTTTGCACATAAAGTGCGCCCTGTATAGATAGTAGCCCCTGAGACTCGGTAGGTTGTCGAAAATCGACAGCGGGCCGAGGATCAAAATCCCAAGTATTGAGTGTCGCCTTTCCTATGCAGGTGGCGGATAGTCCGGGGGCTAGCTGGACTGATGGAGTTGCTGAATTAATGCGGCAACTCGATGTTGCGGATGCGGACATCGCGCTAGTCAACAAGCGACTTGACGAGTCGCAAGGTAAATTGTTTCTCCGTAGTCACCTATTAAGGGAGTCAAAACCCACCTCTTACAATATTTATGCTTGACGCAGATGGTGCTGCTGCCGTGGAGAGCCTTCGGGCAGAACTTGCTCAAGCCAAGGAGCAAACCAGAAGGAGTGATGCGGCTGCCTCGAGGGCGGTCGAAGAGTTAGAAGCCGAAAGGGCTGCACACTCCCGAAGCAGGGAAGAGATGGCCGAACTGGCCGTTAAATTGAAGGATGCTACCGACCGCAATGAGGCTCTTGAAAAAGAGCGCCTATCGGAGCGAGAAGACCTGAGGAAGGCCACCGCCGAAGCCAAGGATGCCCGTTCTGCAATGCGGGCTATAAAGGAGGAGCTGCGCTAGGCCGGGGACATTGTGGCTGGCAAGCCTTTTCTGCTGCGCCGCAGATTCACGGATCCAAAGTATGCTCAGCTTGGCCAGCTGTGGGGTCCGGAGGATCCTTATATGGACTTAGCGGCGAGCGCGGTGGATGCCGTTGTGCAATTCCGAAGTCAGAAGGATCACAAGACGGAAGAGCTGTTTTGGTCTCAATTCCATAGTCCGGATCGTTCACTTCCACTGACTGATCGATTGGCCGAATTGGCTGAGCTGAATAGGTTGTCCGAACTTGCCATGACGGATATCGTGACTCATGTCTGGCCGGATAGGCCCAAGCCGAAGAGCTATTTTGGCTTATTGCAGCAGTTTCTTGGGGCGGTGCCGCATATCAAGGCGATGAAGCGGTCGGCCTGCATAGAGGGTGCGCGGATGGCCCTCGCCCGTGTGAAGACACATTGGACAGAGATGGATGCCACCGCTGTTGCAACCCAGGGTTCGGACGAAAGCCGGTTACCCACCGAGCACTATTTTGGGGAAGTTCTGCGTGGTGCTCGTGTACTAGAGTCGCAGTGCTAAAAAAATGTCACGTCCAAATGAAGGTTTTAATTTTGTAAAACAATGTTTATGATGTAAGCACTTTTTATACTTGTGCGTTCAAGTATTGAAATATCTCCTATGCGGCCGTTAATGTATACGTGTGTATAACCTGAAAGATGGCAGTCTTCGGCTTCAGCCCCCACGCACAAGGTGCGGGGGTGTTCGCAAAAATAGCGCATTTTCACACTTAATCCGACATCTCGGTCCTGTTAAGGAGGTGGTAGCGTAGCAATCGAGGCAACCAGACTATGATGCTTTATCACTTTCACTTAGCCATTGGAGTTCGAGGGTGGGACTACGATATAGCCCCTGGGGGCACCGCGCTCTCCGAATTCGGGGCGCGTGTGTGCCTGATCGGGAAACGGTCCTTCGTCAAAGCGAAGGAATTCTAAACATTCCGGTGGTTGATCGAGTGGTTGACCAGTCTCTCGCTGTATCATGATAGTCAGTTTTCGGCTTTCTCTACTAAGGTGCTCGCCCAGCCGAACTGGGGCACAATCGCAGTAGTTCTCCTGGTGCCGCGTTAGCCGATGATACGGAAAGTAAGGCAGCAAAACACAGGAGCCGGGCAAACCCAACATTTGACCAAAGACATGATTCGGAGCTGATGCATATAAGGCCTAACTCGAGACGCCGAACACTCCCTAAGGTGTTCGGTCTTTATAATAATGGGCAGAACAATGCCCTAAGCCCCTAGTGTCCAGGTACGGGCGAGGTCCTCTGACGCGGCCGATGCCAAAACGTCAGTCTCCACTCTGGTTATAATGAGAAGCCAGGGGATTATAGCAACAAGAGACAGTAAAAAAGGTTTACGCAGGGTCTTAATCTGAAAAGAATCCTTGCGACGGGTCCCTACTGCATGTCTGCGCCTGTGCCTCTGTTGTGCCGTTATCCTGGACGGGTATGCACATTGTTCATCTGTAAAAAGAGAGGAACTTAGTTTGAAAGGAAATCGTGCGAAAAAGTGCATGAAAAATATTAATAAATGAATAAAGCCGAGTCTATATTAGCTCATTGTTGCTTATACGCACAGCCCCTTGTGAAAGGGTGTGCGGCTAGGGAGCCCCTAGCTTATTTATGCCGGACTCGTCTAGCCGTGTCCGGGGTCTTTGAATGACCCTCTTAATGAAATGATGCCACGTGGACCGGGCATTTTAAGTGTAAGCGACGCGTAATGTGGTATGGCGTTAAAGCGGACAAATCTTCACGTCCCAATAGTGCTTGATAGCTACTTTTGAATGGGGCGACATGAAAGATTAGTTTTTCGCGTCGGAAGTTGTTCGGTGACCCGAACACAACTTCTAGTAATAAGGAGCCTGTGCACTTGGCGTAAGGGCCTGGCGTCACTCCTTTAAAGGAAGTGCGGCTATGTCGAATTTTAGTAAGGTCTATCCCCAACTTGCGGATTGTGTTCGGATATAGCACGTTTAAATCGCTGCTGCCGTCCATCAGGACTTGTGTAAATCATAGTCCGTCGTTTATAGGATCCAATATCAGAGCAGTCCATCCTGCATTTCGAACACTTCTGGAATAATGCAGGTGGTCAAAAATGATTGGTTTTGACATCCAATCTCGTGGTTTCGCTGGGGTGGACCGTGCGAGACCCATCTTAGCGGGTGTCGCATTGTTTTTCCGTATTATCACATGAAGTGAGTTTACTGCTTTGACTTCTTGTGGGAAAGTCTTTTGTTTTCCGGTGCCCTGCTGGTGGGGTTCATCATCGTCCTCGCTTGGTGCGTCAAGCCCCTTGTGTTCGGAGTTGAGTCGGCCGGACTGTTTGAAAACCCAACAATCTCGGTGGGTGTGGTTTGCAGGCCTTCCGGAGGTACTGTGGATTTGACATATCCGATCCAAAATTTTGTTTAAGTTGGATAGCTCGTCACGGTTGTCCTTAAGAGGCAGTGTTTTGTTGTTTGGCCGTGAGCTTTTGAATCCGGCGTTGACCGCCGTGTTCTTTGGGCTTTTCTCTTTATTCCGGCGCTGGTCTTTTCTATGCCGTGATTTTCCGTTTCCATCTCTGATCTCGGATGTACTTGGGTCGCTGGTGCTGCATCTTGCTAGCCAGCTGTCTTCCCCCGTGCAAAAGCGGGTCATAAGGCTTGTTAGCGTGGACATTGTCCTCAGCTTCTCTTGGCCGAGGTGTCTGGCGAGCCATTCGTCTCGGACGTTGTGTTTAAAAGCTGCTAAGGCTTCGGCGTCCGGACAGTCGACTATTTGGTTCTTTTCAGTAAGGAAACTGTTCCAGAATTTGCGCGCTGACTCTCCGGGCTGTTGAGTTATATGACTTAGATCGTCTGCATCCGGAGGGCGGACATAAGTCCCTTGAAAATTTGCTCTAAACGCGTCCTCAAGCTCTTCCCAACTTCCAACAGTGTTTTCTGGGAGGCTTTTGAGCCAATGCCGAGCTGGCCCTTTGAACTTGAGGGGTAGATATTTTATGGCATGGAGATCATCTCCTCTAGCCATGTGTATGTGTAGTATATAATCCTCTATCCAGACTCCAGGGTTTGTTGTTCCGTCGTAAGCCTCTATGTTTATGGGTTTAAACCCTGCTGGGAATTCATGATCCAGCACCTCATTGGTGAAACATAGTGGGTGTGCGGCGCCCCTGTATTTGGGTGTACCGCTGTCTTCGAACACTTGGCGTGTTGTGTTGCTTCCTGGGGCCCTCTTTTTTGGCCCGTAAATCGACCTGGCTGGGCCATCTGTTTTCCCAGGATCATGAGTCGGCTTGTGTGCGGCGCCGCTTGTAGTTTTTGGCCTATCATCTGGCCGTCTATCCGGCGAGGCGGCCTCTTTGTTTTTTGACTGTGGGGGCTCTATGGCTTCCTCGTCAAATTCTGGCAGCAGCTTGCGCTTCGGGTAGCACTTTGATTGATGGCCATTGCCGTATTTGTCTGCGGTTTTGAGCACTTTGCTCCACCTCATTCTGAGTATGTCTTCCGCTGTTTTGAGCTTCTGTTTTTCCTTCTTCAGACTTCTTGCAGTGGCGACGAGTCTTTTGTGAAGGCTCTTATTCTCCGGTGGTGTGTCCGGCGTGAGGTCGTCTGGACTGTTGGTTTCGCCGGGCATGGATTGATTATCCGATTCGTCCTGTTCGGACGGTTGCTTGGCTGCTTGTTCGTCGTCCACTGGTTTGCCCTGCTCTATTGCTGGGTCATTAGGAGTGATGTTGTTGTCGAGGCGGGACTTAGGGCGGCGTCTGCATCGCCGTTTTGGCTGTTTATCGGCGGGATTATCCTTCACCGCGCCCCGTTGGTCCTCGTTATCGCTTCCTTTTGGGGTATCCACCATATATACATCATGGGTTGGGGTGGCCTTCCAGCATTCTGTGAGCGCTGGTTCTTGATCGTCTCCGGCATCGTCGTCCATACCGTCGATGTCTTCGGAGTCGTAGTCTAGCATGTCGGTTAGATCGTCGACAGTGGCTACAAAGTGGGTGGTGGGTGGGTTTTGAATTTCTTCGTCGTCCGCATCCCAACCATCCTGGCCATAATCCGGCCAGGGCTCTCCGGATAGCGAGAGATGCTTTAGCGAATTTAGGATGTCGCCAAAGGGTGAGTGCTGAAAGATGTCTGCGACGGTGAACTCCATGATCAGCGCCCAATCGGATTCGATTGGCAGGGGCGCAGGAGGTTCGGAGTCCGGCAGGGAGTGTCGTGGGAAACAAACACCTATGGGGCAGGGCCCCTTTTCGGTCCGGCAAGGGAGCGGAGGGCGCACAAAGAGCAGATCGAGGCGAAAGCACGCGAGGGATTTTACCCAGCTTCGGAGCTCTCCGGAGAGATAAAACTCCTACTGCTGCTTTGTGTTTCTATTCTGTTCTTGCTCAAGAGCGTAGGTGTGTTGTGATTTCGAAGGAGTCAAACCCCCTCTACGTGCGCATGGGCCTCCTTTTTATAGTCTAAAGGGGTCACCGACAGGTGGCAGCGTAGAAAGAGGGGTAAAAAAGTAAAAACGGGGGTTGGTACAACCGCTATCAACAGTGCCCCCTACCTAACTCTGACGGCAGGGGACAAGGGCATTTAATGCCCGTCCGGTCGCTCAAACAGTGTAGGAAACGACCGTTAGGGGCGCCACCGATCGCCACGATGGCCTCCTTGTCATCTTCACTTGCCACCTCGCACCGCTTGGCTGCACAGCTACCCGCCACGTGCACCAGGAGCGATCCTGCGGCGACACATCGTCGGATGCGCTGGAGCGTGGGCGCAGAGTGGTGGCTTCGCCGTGGCAAGCGCCTTGCCGCGGTCGCTGTCTTGTCGCACCCGCAAGCTTGCCGCTTGCTGGGTCTTGGTTGGCCTTCCCGGCAAGCTCCTCTTGCCGGGGTCTTGTCCTTCCCGGCAAGCTTCTCTTGCCGGGACTCTGTCTTCTCAGTTAACACTTTGTTCTTGAATGGCAGTAATAGGAATGACGAAGGATCTTGGCGGACGCCCGGCAAGCCTTGCCGCGGGGTGCTGCGACTGCCCGTGCACAAGTTCGGGATACTAAGGTACCCCTACTTTAGTACACCGACAGGAGCCCCCGGGCCTGGGCCATACACGGTGCCGAGCGCTGTTGGGCCAGGCCCAAAACAGGGCAAGGGCACGCACGGCCTGGGTCCAAACCAAATCTGACTCCGTATCCACCGCGCTCCCCCGTAACGGCACGCGTCAATCGCGGCGTCGTGGGAGAGATCGTGGGCAATTCTTAATTCAGGAAATGCGTAACGTTCGCCTCCCCTGTTTATAAGCATGGAAAACAGGGCCGTTCCCCCACCTTCGCCACTTGCAGTTCCTTCCTCCGAAAGCTCCGCCGCTCCCCTCCGCTTCCCAAGCCGAAAGAGAGCAGCGCTCCGCCGCTGGTCGCCGCCGTCGCCCTCAACACCTCCGCGCTCCCCTGCCGCTTACGCCATGGCTCCGAAGACCGGCAAGGGCACGAAGTCGAGCACCAAGTCGGCCGAGGCGTTGCGGCTTGAGGCGCTGCGCAAGGAGCGAGTGCTTTTCCCCCCCGAGCTCACCCCGAGGGCGCTGCGGGAGGAGTTCTACCTCTTCTGGTCGACGGAGACGCGGGCGCATCCGCGCACGCCGGTGCTCTCCGCCGAAGCTTCTAAATCGAAGCGGTGCCCAAAAGGGTACCATTTCTTTCCTGTGTTCTTCTATTGCGGGCTCTGCCCACCTTTTTCCGATTTCCACTTCGACATCATGAATACCTACGGGTTTCATCTTCTTGATTTCACCCCCAACGCCGTTCTGACAATGGCGGTTTTCGCACATCTCTGTGAGAACTTCGTTGGCATCCTCCCGAATGTCGCTCTTTTTCGTCATTATTTCACCCCCTGGGACGAGAAAGGGGAGCCACTGGCTGGCGGAATCGCCTGGACCTCACGAATCGGCATGAAGGAGGTGTATCTGACGGGCGAGCTCCGCAGCAAGTGGGATGAGTGGAGGGCGGAGTGGTGCTGGATCGTTGGCGCCAATCCGCAGCCATTCACCATCCTGCGCTGGACCCGGGTGGTGCGCGGCGGCGATAGGAGCGCTCTGTCGCCGGACGACGCCAAGATGAAGATTGCCACCACCCAAATCCTCCGGCTCAGGCTTGCCGGGCTCACAGCAGGGGCAGTTGGCGCGGATTTCCTTCGCCGTCGCATCGCCCCTCTGTAGAAGAGGGGGAAGCCCGCCTGGCTGTTTGGCGGCCCGACGGACATCATGAGGCTGCGTCCAGGCCTCAACTTCAACTTCATAGTTCTAGAGCTTGACGGGATGCTGAGGGAGCTGTTCAAGCATGACGCCAACCATCCAGAATGGTTCAGGTTGCCGCAGGGCGTCATCCCATTGTGCAACAACTCCCAGCGTGATCGCATCTGCGCAATGATGCCAGAGTGCGACTCACACGGGATAAGCGCAACTTGGATGGAGCCCGCCGACGACATCGTGCGCCAATTCTTCGATAGCTTGACGGAGATAGCAGTCAATGCCGACGAGCAGAGGCTCCTCACCCGCGACACCACCGACGACGAGATGCGGTACATCGCCACCAGGGCCGAAGAGGCGGCGGCAGCCGCCGCCGCGGGCGAGTTCGGCTTCACGTTGGAGGAGGCAGAGGCGGCAAGCCTTGCCGACAGGGAGGACCTTGCCGGAGAGGTCGTTGGCGAGGGGGAGCCCGAGGCCGAAGCGAACGAGCCCGCCAAGGGCGCGAGCGGCCAGCCGTCTTCGAGCAGCTTGCTGCAGGCGGAGCCCCCAGCGCAGCCCCAATTCCAACCAAGAAGGCGCCTCCGTCGAGTTGGAGATGCAGCAGGGCGGCAAGCAGGCCAGCAGCCGCAGCACCGTGGGACACGCTCCACCGCGGCAAGTACCGTTGCCGCGGGAGCCTCTCAGGCCGCGCCGGCGACCGAGGCGGGGTCTTCCCGGGCTGCCACGCCCGATCCTGGTGCAGCTCCCGGCAAACGTCCAAGGGAGCCTACTCCTCCGCATCGCCGCGCAGAAAGGGTACCAGATTTCGACCTCTCTGCGCTGAGCTCCGACGAGGAGGAAGAAGAGGAGGAGGAGTAAGGCTTTCTTCTTACTGTACTTGTATTTCTTCAATCTTTGTTGTTTCTGGTTTTGCATCTGATTTGCTTCCCTCTGAATCCTCGTTCTATTTCAGGACTCTGGCCGAGAGAGCGGCGAAGAGGGCCAAGGTCCATGTGGTTGTCATCGAGGACGATCCTGCTGTGATGGCAGAGGACACGTCCGAGGCTACCTTGACGGACCCGGTTCCTTCTCCTCGCAGCAGCCCCCAGCACAGCCCCCAGCGTAAGTGTTTGGTTCACTTTCTGTTGTGGGGCGCGCATGGGTGCTTCTTCTTTTGCTGACATCTTGATTGCTGATTCATTCGTGTAGGAGCAGAGCAGGCCCATCAGGAGCAATCAGAAACCGCCCCGGAGGTGCTGTCTGCTTCGACTACACCGCCAAGGGGCGATTCCCCGACAAGGGAGCGCTCCCCGGCAAGGGAGAGGTCCCCGGCAAGGGACGGAACCAGTGAGCCCTTGGTGGAGGAGCCCATGGTCACAGAGCCCAGCACAGGTAACCTACCTTGTCGGAAATCTTCCCTCGGGTTCTTCTTTTGATCTTCTTTTTGGATCTTTGCTTGATTTTTTTTCTTCCTCTTCCTATCCTCAGATCCCCCTCTAGCCGACCCGATGGAGATCGAGGCCACCGGCGAGGAAGGCGCACGCGGCAATACTGAAGATGCCGCCGCGGGCAAGGAAGAGGCCGGCGCTGATGAACTTGCCGATGAGGAAGCCGCCAAGGCCGCTGGCGCAGGAGCCGGCGAGGGGTCCGGCGGTCGTACAGACGACCCGGAGGGCGCAGGAGCGCAAGGCGCTGCACCGTCCGCCGACCCCTCCACCGCTGATGCAGCGCCGGGCTCCGAGGAGCCCCAGCCAGGCGCATACTTGAAGGCCGGCGAGGGCGTATACATCAAGCTTCCCTGGGCGTCGAGCTCCAGGGTGCCGGTTGAAGGAGAGGAGTTTGACGGGGAAGTACTCGCCTCCGCTGGGCTGGCGGTGGTTGACGCGCCAAGCAGCAGCAGCGGCGAGTCCGAGGAGGAGCAGTTGCTTCGAAAGTTGGTGTCACTCTACCGCGCCCGGCAAGCGAAGCTTGAGTCCCGAGAAGCGCTTGTCGCGCGGGCGGGAGTCGACATAGAGAAGCATGCGGAGAAGCTCAAGAGCCGCAACCAGGAGGCCCTCCGATCCATTGCGGAGGAAAGGGTGCAACTTGACGAGGCGAAGAAGGCGTTCATCCTGGAGAAGGCTGAAGCCGAGGAGCAGCAGAGGCTCGCCGCTGAGGAGCTGTCCAGGTGGGAAGGTGAACTGACACAGAAGAAGGTTAATCTGGACAGCCACGAGGAGGAGCTCGAGGCCCGGGAGCAATCACTTGGCGGGGCACTCAAGGAGGCGAAGGATGCTGCCGCGGCTGCTGAGGCTGCCAAGAAGGAGTTAGAGGTGAAGGTGACGCAGCTGGAGGCGGACATGAAAGGGAAGAATGAAGAGCTTGCCGCACTCCAGCGCAAGCGCGAGAAGGATGCTCTTGCCCATGGCGATCTGCAAGTTCAACTTGCCGACAAGATCAAGGAACTGAACGCCGCCAAGGACTCGAGCGCTGATCTGGAGCTGAAGCTGGCCACCTTGACGGAGATGCTGGACGCCGCCAAGAGGCGAGAAGATGACTTGAAGAAGGAGCTCAAGGGCAACGAGGAGCTGCTGACGAGGGCCGCCGAGTCCCAGAACACTTTCAAGGCTACGGTGGAGCTCTGGACGGAGGGCCTCGTCAACATCGCTGCAGCCATCAACGAGGAGTTGGCGGAGCTGGACCTGGCGGGCTTTGGGTACTCTGCTGATGAAAACCTCTAGCCCAGCGCCAAGCTTACTCTCTTCTTCAAGGGTGTGGTGACGGCCCTCCAACAACTCCGGGAAAGGATCCCAAAGAAGCTGGCGGACGAGTCGCGCGCAATCTGCGCCAAGGTCTTGGAGAAGGTGTTGGTGAAGATACTCTTCCGCAATCCGGACCTCGACCTCACCCGCGTCCTCAAGAAGCTGCCCGGCGGGCGCTGATCTCGAAGAGCTCAAAGCCATTGTCGGACCCATCATGGACAAGGTGAATGAGGTCAGGAGGGTTGACGGCGAGCGCGTGGCTTAGGCCACCCTTCTTCTCCCTTCCTTCTTCTTGCCGCCGCTAGATATGTCATAGGAACAATCTATTAGAGCGCGGCAAGTTATTTATTGTAATATAACTTTATTCTGAGTAATGTCTGCTATGTTACTTCCTTTATTCGGTTCCATCCCTTGTATGTTTTTACCCTACACTTTTTAGGGAACTTGCCGGCGCAAGCACGCTTGCCGCGAGCGCTGAGTGCGGAACATCAGCAGCCTGTTGGCAGTGTTGCCTCCGGCAAGAAACCTTGTCGGGACTAGTCGCAGCACACTTTCATTGTTGAGCGGACTCGAAACAAAGTAAGGGCGCAACTTAGCCACGAGCCGGTTCCTCCGCGCATAGGTTTTCCATACAAGGCACGGTCGTTCAAGGAATATAACTTAAAAATCTAAAACTGACTGTGTTCAAACTTTGGCAACTTAGCTTTTCCGTCGTCTGCGTCCCGGCAAGGCTGTATTTTTTGAACGACGCCTGGTCCACACCTTTATCCTCTCCCCCCCCCGGTGAACTTGTGGGCGAAGGAACCTTCTTTTTGAATGAAAGAAAGAAGAGAAAATAAAGATATGGAGCCTTAAGGCTTGTTATTGCTTACCGGGGGCGAGTGCTGCACAAAGTGTCAGATATACATGCAAAAAAGAAAAAGGCATGAAATTTGACAAGATGTGTGAGGCACATGAACTTTATTTATGCACGGGATCTGCGCCCGGCTTTGTACAAAGGGTTACATGCAACAGCGGCAAGGCTTGTACAAAAGGTGGTTGCCGGAACAGATTCCGGCAATCGCGCCTTATGGGTAAAACTTGCGAAGATGCTCTATCTTCCAGGAATTGATCACCGGAAAGCCATCTTCGGTCTCAAGGCGGACAGTGCCGGGCCTAGTGACTCGTTTCACCCGATAAGGGCCTTCCCACTTCGGCGTCAACTTGTTGGAATTCTTGGCGGATTGAACGCGCCGAAGAACAAGGTCGCCTTCCTCGAAGCTTCTGGCATTAACTTTGCGGCTATGGTAGCGGCGCAAAGCTTGCTGGTAGCGAGTAGCTCGTACCGCAGCCTGAAGACGATCTTCCTCGAGGAGCAGCGCGTCATCTTGCCGCAGCTGCTCTTGCTCAACCTCATCATAAGCGAGCACTCGAGGCGATCCGTATACGAGTTCCGTGGGGAGAACTGCTTCTGCACCATAGACTAGAGCAAAAGGTGTCTGGCCAGTGGCTCGATTTGGCGTCGTCCTGATCGACCAAAGAACCACCGGCAGCTCCTCGATCCAGTTTCTTCCGCACTTGCGCAGCCTGTCGAAAGTTCTGGTCTTGAGCCCACGCAGCACTTCAGCGTTTGCCCTCTCCGCTTGACCGTTGCTTCTCGGGTGAGCAACAGAAGCGAAGCAGATCTTGGCGCCAAGATCTTGGACATACTGCATGAAGGTGCGGCTCGTGAATTTTTTGCCATTGTCGGTGATGATCCTGTTAGGGACTCCGAAACGGCAAACAATTGACCTGAAGAACTTGACTGCTGACTGTGCTGTCACCTTCCTCACTGCTTCCACTTCAGGCCACTTTGTGAACTTGTCGATTGCAACGTACAAGTACTCAAAGCCCCTGACAGCTCTGGGGAAGGGGCCGAGGATGTCGAGCCCCCAGACCGAAAATGGCCAGGATAAAGGGATTGTTTGGAGAGCTTGAGCTGGTTGATGTATCTGTTTGGAGTGGAACTGGCACGCTTCACACTTGGTTACTTGTGCAGTTGCATCCTGGAGGGCTGTCGGCCAGAAGAAACCTTGCCGGAAGGCTTTGCCGGCAAGTGCTCTTGCGCCAATGTGGTGACCACATATGCCTCCATGTATCTCCGCCAACAGCTTCTGTCCATCTTCCCGGGAAATGCACTTCAATTTCACTCCGTTGAATCTTCTTCTGTACAGTATGTCATCGACAAACTGGTACATACTTGATTGCCGGGCTACTCCCTCCGCTTCTTCTTGCTCTTCGGGAAGTTCTCCTGTTTGAAGGAAATGGACGATCTGCTGTGCCCATGCCGGAGCTTGTGGCTCAACGACAAGGATTAAAGGTGCAAATGCTGCTGCGGGAACATCTGCTTCGACGGCAAGAATCTATGATTCAGCCGGAGCATGATGCTCCCCGGCAAGCGTGTCGGGACACAGCTTGTCGGGAGCATCTGCTTCAACGAAACAAACCCTAGGGCTTGTCGGAGCAGACTGCCCCTCAGCGCTCTTTGTGTTGATCTTGGGGACCTTCTTGACGGCGGCTTCGGGGACCTCTGCCGGAAAGTAGTCGCCAGTAACTAACTTCCTCTTCTTGCTCTGTCCAGTTGATGGTGTGACAGATGGTTGAGTCAGTTTGAGCACAAAAATTCCTGGTTCCACAGGTAACTTGAGTGCGGCACACTTTGACAGGCCATCTGCAATGTCATTCTGAGCTCTTGGAACGTGTTCCATCTGTAGGCCGTCAAAATTTTCTTCTAGCTTCCTCACTTCATCAATGTATGCTTCCATCAATGGACTCTGATAATCTTTGTTTACTTGACGGACGACAAGCTGTGAGTCACCCCTGACAATAAGCTTCTTGATCCCAAGGTCTGCCGCGATCCTGAGTCCGGCAAGAAAGCCTTCATACTCTGCAGTATTGTTTGTTGCTTGCTCCTTGGGAAAGTGCATCTGGACCACGTACTTGAGGTGTTCTCCGGTGGGTGCGACAAGTAGTACGCCCGCACCGGCGCCTTGCAGCGAGAAGGCACCATCAAAGTACATGATCCATTCTTTGCTCGCTTCCTTGATGGGGATGCTCCTCTCCGGAGTTTCTTCATCAGGTGTTGGCGTCCATTCTGCTATGAATTCTGCCAATGCTCGGCTCTGAACAGTTGAAGTACTTTCAAACTTGAGGCCAAAGCTTGACAATTCCAGTGCCCACTCGACAATCCTGCCTGTTGCTTCTGGTTCTGCAATATCCTCTTCAACGGAAAGCGAGTGACGATTGTGATCTCATGTGCTTGAAAGTAATGGCACAGTTTCCTCGAGGCCATGAGAAGGCCGAAAAGCAACTTCTGCACACCAGAGTACCTTGATCTAGCCCCCTGCAAAAGGGAACTGACAAAGTAAACTGGGCGCTGCACCATCTTCTTCTGTTTCTCTTCTTGTGGCTGCGCAGATCCATCCTTGCCGGAACCAGAACTTGTCGGGGAAGCCCCCTGCTTGTCGCTGGACTCGCTTGCCGCGGTCGCTGGCTCATCATCCGCCTCCCTCTCCGCAACTAAAGCAGCACTAACTACTTGATTGGTTGCCGCCAAATATAGCAGCAACTTCTCTTGTGGCTTAGGTGCGACAAGTATTGGAGTGGAGGATAGGTATCTCTTCAAGTCCTGCAGTGCAGCCTCCGCTTCCGGAGTCCATTTCATTGGACCTGCCTTTTTCAAAATTTTGAAAAATGGCAGGGCGCGCTCAGCAGACTTGGAGATGAACCTACTGAGAGCAGCAACACAGCCGGCAAGTCTTCGCACATCCTTGACGCGCTTCGGTGCTTCGATCTGTTCAATGGCTTTGATCTTGTCGGGATTGGCTTCAATCCCCCTCTGAGGCACAAAGAATCCGAGAAGCTTGCCGGAAGGGACTCCAAACACGCACTTCTCGGGATTCAACTTGAGATTGATCTTGCGCAGATTTGCAAAAGTCTCGTCCAAATCTTGGATCAAAGTCTCTTTGTCCTTGCTTTTGACCACTATGTCATCCATGTAAGCTTCTACATTTCTGTGCAACTGTGGCTCAAAAGCATGACTGACTACTCTTGCAAATGTAGAACCAGCATTCTTTAGTCCGAAAGGCATCCGTACAAAGCAGTACGTGCCACATGGAGTAATGAATGCGGTTTTCTCTTCATCCTCTTCTGCCATGAAGATCTGATGATATCCTGAGTATGCATCAAGGAATGAAAGCAGATCACATCCTGCTGTGGAGTCGACAATCTGGTCAATGCGCGGCAAGGGAAATGGATCCTTGGGACAAGCTTTATTAACATCAGTGAAGTCAATACAAAGCCTCCACTTCCCGTTTGCTTTGCGCACGACTACTGGATTGGCTAACCACGTTGGATGGAGTACTCCTCGGACCAGGCCTGCTGCTTCCAATTTCTTGATCTCTTCTGCAATGAACTCTTGACGCTCCACTGCTTGCTTCCTAACTCTCTGCTTGACAGGCCGCGCGTGAGGGCAGACGGCAAGGTGGTGCTCAATTACTTCCCTGGGAACACCGGGGATGTCAGATGGTTGCCATGCAAACACATCGACATTCGCCCGCAGGAAAGCAACGAGCGCGCTTTCCTATTTAGGGTCAAGCGTGGCACTGATGGTGAAGGTACCACCAGTGCCGTCCTCCTTGGAGGCCACTTTCTTGGTCTCAGGTGTCGCTGTCTTTGTCTTCTTGCACTTGCCGGTGGAGCTCGATGGTGCGTCCTCGACGGTAGCGCAGCACTCCGAAGAGGTGCGCTTGCCGGAGTGGGCATTAGAGCTACTCTTGCCGGACTTGGTCTTCTTCTTCCCCCCGGGAGCTTCAGCGGCAAGTGGTTTGCGTTCTGCTGTGACTACTGCTTCCCGGTAGATCTTGTCGGTACAGATAAGTGCATCTTTCTTGTCGCCATGGACAGAAATAACACTTATCGGACCAGGCATCTTGAGCACATTGTAAGCATAGTGAGAGGCTGCCATGAACTTGGCAAGCACTGGACGGCCGAGTATCCCATTGTAGGGTAATGGGAAATCAGCAACGTCAAACGTAACTCTCTCTGTCCTGAAGTTCAGCTCGCTGCCAAAAGTTACTGGCAGTGTGATCTTCCCCTTCGGCTTGCTCCTTCCCGGGTTGATTCCTTGAAAGGTACCAGTCTCTTCGAGCTCGCTGTCGGGGATCTGGAGCTTCTTGAGCACCGCGGAAGAGATCAGATTCAGGCCGGCCCCGCCGTCAACCAACATCTTCGTGACCTTGAGGTTGCGGATTGTTGGCGAAACCAACATCGGCAAGCACCCGACCGCAGTGATGCGATCAGGGTGATCCTCAACATCAAAAATGATGGGCGTGCTGGACCACTTCAGGGGCTTGCACGATTGAACGGACGGTTCTGCTGCGTTCACCTCCCGCACCCACTGTTTGAGTTGGCGGTGCGAGGTGTGCAGAGAGGCGCCGCCGTCAACGCACAAAACCTCCGTTGCCTTCTGAAACTCTTGCTCGTCGGTCTCATCTTCCTCCATCTCATCATCTTCATCTTCGTCTTCGTCCTTGTCGCGGCCACGGGGAGGCCTATCTCCTTGCCGCTGCTTGGCCTTGCCGCGGCGCCCTCCCCGGGCGGGACGCTTCTTGCCGGATCCTCCGCCACCTTCCTGGGCCTTCTCCTTGTCGCGGCGCTCGTATTCAGCTTTCTGTAGCTCTGCCATCTGCTCAACCTTCTTGCAAGCTTGGAGGTCGTGGCCCTTGGTGCGGTGGATCTTGCAGTACTGCTTGCCGGAGCCATCCTGCTTGTCGGCGGCCACCACAGCCTCGCCGGAGTAACCAGCTTTGGCCTTCTCGGTGCCGCCTCCGTTGCCGGACTGCTCGACGACTAGCACATCCTTAGCTTTTCTCTTTCTATTGTTCCGCCTCCGGTTCTTCTTTGCCGGGGCGGCGTCCTCACTGTCAGATCCTTCTGCTCCTGCGTTCTCTCCGGGGAGTTTCCTCCCCTCCTCAGCACGTGCACACTTGTCGGCCAGAGCATAGAGCTCGCTGACATCTCTGATTTTGCACATCGCCATCTCCTCCCTCATCCTGCGGTTACGCACGTTCTGATGGAACGCGCTGATAACTGCGGTAGGGTGGACGTCTGGGATGTTGCGCTGCACTTGGCTGAATCTCTGTATGTACTTGCGCAGGGGTTCTCCTTCCTTCTAGGCGAGCAGATGAAGGTCGCTTTCCTGGCCATGGGGCTTGTGGCTGCCTGTGAAGGCGCCGACAAACTGATGGCACAGGTCCGCCCACGAAGAGATGGAGTTGTCCGGCAAGTGCATGAGCCAAGATCTGACGTTGGGCTTGAGCACCAGCGGGAAGTAGTTGGCGAGGATTTTCTCGTTGCGTCCCCCGCCAGCCTGCACCGCGATGGTGTAGACACTGAGGAACTCCGACGGATGTATCCTGCCATGTACTTCTCGGGCACATCTGGCTTGAAGTTCTTGGTACTGGGCCACTGGACTTGCCGCAGCTCACGGGTGAACGCAGGGCAACCTACTGCGTACGGCAAGTCGCCTGGTTCCCCTGGCGCATGCATATCGACAGTGGGCCCAGCGCGCTGGTCAGATTGGCGCCGCGCTTCTCTTCGACGCTCGATGCGAGTGCGAGCGTCTTCGTGTCGTCGTTCTTGGAGAACTTGGCGTTGATCGCGGCGAGCTCGCGGGTCCGACGACGCGGTGGAGTCGGTGTCGAGGTTGGCCCGGCGAGTCGGCGATCTTGGCCTTCGGGGCGGGGAGTGCACGGTGGTGGCACCCCCAGCGGTCTTGTTAGCGTCGGCTTGCGCCTGGGCGTCTTGCCGGGGCTTCGATGTGCTCGGTTGCCGGGGCTTGTCGCCGTTGGCGAAGCCGATGAGGCTCTGAATGGTAGCCCTCCAGTCGTCGATCTTGTATGGCGCTGGAGGGTAATCTAGAAGCAGCTGGGCTCGGGCCAGCGCTTCCTCTGGAGTCTTGGGTGGCGGTGGCGAGCGGCGCGAGGTGCGGGATATGCTCAAACTTCTAACAACGTTAGAAGGAGCAACATCTCGTCCAGGCGACCGCACTACGCTCGTGCCAGCGTGTGGACGCATATGTTGGCCTTGAGCGTCCCACGACTCACCAGCTTGGCCTTGTTCCAACGCGAATACGGTGCTAGGAGCACCGTGGCGTTGTCGATCATGCACCCCCTGGGAGGGGCGTGGTGGATGTACAGACGTTGAAGCTTGCGGGGCCTTGTCCTTGGACCTGGTGATGACGTGAGTCCCCCCATCGGCGCCCGCACCTCCGCCGGCATCCACCCCACCGCCCGTTTGCTCCGGTGGCGGTAGGATAGTCGCAGACGGAGCGGCCACCTCCGAAGCCTTCTTCTTCGGTGGCATGTCGATGAAGATGTTGATGTAGCGCGCGCAGACGCCGGATCAGATACGCACGACCTCGACGCCCCCCTACCTGGCACGCCAAAGATGTCGTGGGAAACGAACACCTATGGGGCAGGGCCCCTTTTCGGTCCAGCAAGGGGGCAGAGGGCGCACGAAGAGCAGATCGAGGCGAAAGCACGCGCGGGATTTTACCCAGCTTCGGAGCTCTCCGGAGAGATAAAACTCCTACTGCTGCTTTGTGTTTCTATTCTGTTCTTGCTCAAGAGTGTAGGTGTGTTGTGATTTCGAAGGAGTCGAACCCCCTCTACGTGCGCATGGGCCTCCTTTTTATAGTCTAAAGGGGTCACCGACAGGTGGCAGCGTAGAAAGAGGGGTAAAAAGTAAAAATGGGGGTTGGTACAACCGCTATCAACAGTGCCCCCTACCTAACTCTGACGGCAGGGGACAAGGGCATTTAATGCCCGTCCGGTCGCTCAAACAGTGTAGGAAACGACCGTTAGGGGCGCCACCGATCACCACGATGGCCTCCTTGTCATCTTCACTTGCCACCTCGCACCGCTTGGCTGCACAGCTACCCGCCACGTGCACCAGGAGCGATCCTGCGGCGACACGTCGTCGGATGCGCTGGAGCGTGGGCGCAGAGTGGTGGCTTCGCTGCGGCAAGCGCCTTGCCGCGGTCGCTGTCTTGTCGCACCCGCAAGCTTGCCGCTCGCTGGGTCTTGGTTGGCCTTCCCGGCAAGCTCCTCTTGCCGGGGTCTTGTCCTTCCCGGCAAGCTTCTCTTGCCGGGACTCTGTCTTCTCAGTTAACACTTTGTTCTTGAATGGCAGTAATAGGAATGACAAAGGATCTTGGCGGACGCCCGGCAAGCCTTGCCGCGGGGTGCTGCAACTGCCCGTGCACAAGTTCGGGATACTAAGGTACCCCTACTTTAGTACACCGACAGGGGGTCCGGCACCTCGGAGTCACGAGCTTTATAAGGGACAAGGCCAGTGTTCGGCTCCATCGCCGTGGAAGTCGCAGCTCCCGAGGAGGTGTCCAGCCACCCGTCCTCGATCTGGGCAATCGGCTCCGGACTATGGGTCGGAGCGGATTCGTGTGCGGCCTCCAAGGCGCTGTCCGGCGGCAGAGTTAGATCATGCCCATCGTGACAGTGCGGCACGCACAGCTATGGATCGGATCCATCGAAGATCAAGTCTCCGCGGATATCCGCCGTGAAGTTTAAGCTTCCAAATCTGACCTGACGGCCAGGGCGTGGCTTTCGATCTGCTCCAGATGGCCAAGTGAATTGGCCCGCAGTGCGAAGCCGCCGAATACGAAGATCTATCTGGGGAGAAAAGTATCACCCTGGACGGCGTTGTTGTTGATTGAAGAAGCCATCGAGCCTATCGGTGAAGACACAGAGGAGCTCTCAATGAAAGCACCAATGTCGGTGTCAAAACCGGTGGATCTCGGGTAGGGGGTCCCGAACTGTGCGTCTAGGCAGATGGGAATAGGAGACAAGGGACACGATGTTTTTACCAAGGTTCGGGCCCTCTCGATGGAGGTAAAACCCTACTCCTGCTTGATTGATATTGATGATATGGGTAGTACAAGAGTGGATCTACCACGAGATCAAGGAGGCTAAACGCTAGAAGCTAGCCTATGGTATGATTGTTATAATGGTTGTTCGTCCTACGGACTAAAGCCCTCCGGTTTATATAGACACCGGAGAGCGCTAGGGTTACATAGAGTCGGTTACAATGTTAGGAGATCTACATATCCGTATCACCAAGCTTGCCTTCCACGCCAAGGAAAGTCCCATCCGGACACGGGACGGAGTCTTCAATCTTGTATCTTCGTAGTCTTGGAGTCCGGCAGACGATGATAGTCCGGCTGTCTGGACACCCCCTAGTCCAGGACTCCCTCAGCAGGTCTAGTAGATGGTTGTGTTTAGTAAGGATGTTGGTGTTAAGGTTTGTGATTCCCGAAGCATGCACGTACGGTCTACTAACTATGTAACCAAATTGGCGCGCATTGTATTTTGATTGTTTATCTTTGCGTGAAGGTCGGGGCGCGCGATGGTTTAATCCTACCAACCTCCCCCCTAGGAGTATGCGTATAGTACTTTGTTTCAAGGGATTTTAAATTTTTGCAATAAGTATGTGAGTTCTTTATGACTAATGTTGAGTCCATGGATTATACGCACTTTTACCTTTCCATCATTGCTAGCCTCTTCGGTACCGTACATTGCCCTTTCTCACCTTGAGAGTTGGTGCAAACTTCGCCGTTGCATCCAAACCCCGTGATATGATACGCTCTATCACACATAAGCCTCCTTATATCTTCCTCAAAACAGCCACCATACCTACCTATCATGGCATTTCCAAAGCCATTCCGAGATATATTGCCATGCAACTTCCATCATCATCATATTCATGACTTGAGCATTCATTGTCATATTGCTTTGCATGATCATAAGATAGCTAGCATGATTTTTTCATGGCTTGTCTGTTTTGATGTCATTGCTATGCTTGATCATTGCACATCCCGGTACACCGCCGGAAGCATTCATATAGAGTCATATCTTTGTTCCAGTATCGAGTTGTAATATTGAGTTGTAAGTAAATAAAAGTGTGATGATCATCATTATAGAGCATTGCCCCATGAAAAAAAGCAAAAAAGGAAAGGCCAAAGAAGCCTAAATTAAAAAGGGGGCCAAAGAAGCCCACCCAAAAAAAGAAAAAGAAAAAAAAGAAAAAGAAAAGGGGCAATGTTATTATCCTTTTACCACACTTGTGCTTCAAAGTAGCACCATGTTCTTCATATAGAGAGTCTCATATGTTATCACTTTCATATACTAGTGGGAATTTTCATTATAGAACTTGGCTTGTTTATTCCAATGATGGGCTTCCTCAAATGCCCTAGGTCTTCATGAGAAAGCAAGTTGGATGCACACCCACTTAGTTTCAGTTTGAGCTTTCATACACTTACAGTTCTAGTGCATCCGTTGCATGGCAATCCCTACTCCTCGCATTGACATCAATTGATGGGCATCTCCATAGCCCATTGATTAGCCGCGTCGATGTGAGACTTTCTCCCTTTTTGTCTTCTCCACATAACCTCCACCATCATATTCTATTCCACCCATAGTGTTATATCCATGGCTCACGCTCATGTATTGCGTGAAGGTTGAAAAAGTTTGAGAATACTAAAGTATGAAACAATTGCTTGGCTGACACCGGGATAGGCATGAGGGGTACCTCGTGTTAAGAAAAGGGAGCATACAAGACTATATGATTTTGTAGGGATAACGTTTTGGAAGCATTGATATTTTCAAAGACATGATTGTTTGTTGGGAAGCCCTAAGTATTATTGTTTTTATGTCAAATGATAGACTATTGCCTTGAATCACTCGTGTCTTAATATTCATGCCATGATTAGATTACATGATCAAGATTATGCTAGGTAGCATTCCACATCAAAAATTATCTTTTTTATCATTTACCTACTCGAGGACAAGCAGGAATTAAGCTTGGGGATGCTGATACGTCTCCGTCGTATCTATAATTTTTGATTGTTCCATGCCAATATTATTCAACTTTCATATACTTTTGGCAACTTTTTATATTATTTTTGGGACTAACATATTGATCCAGTGCCCAGTGCCAGTTCCTGTCTGTTGCATGTTTTATGTTTTGCAGAAACCCCATATCAAACGGAGTCCAAACGGGATAAAACGGACGGAGAATTATTTTGGAATATTTGTGATTTTTGGGAGGTAAAATCAACGCGACATAGTGCCCGAGGTGGCCACGAGATAGGGGCCCACGCCCCCTCTAGGTGGGCGCGCCCACACCCTCCTGGGCCACTTGTAAGGCGGTTGATGCCCTTCTTTGGCCGCAAGAAAGCTAATTTTTGGAAAAAGATCTAGGCGAAGGTTTGAGTCCAGTCGGAGTTACGGATCTCCGGATATAAAAGAAACGGTGCAAGGGCAGAATCCCAGAACGCAGAAACAGAGAGACAGAGAGATAGATCCAATCTCGGAGGGGCTCTCTCCCCTCCCAAGCCATGGGAGCCAAGGACCAGAGGGGAAACCCTTCTCCCATCTAGGGAGGAGGTCAAGGAAGAAGAAGAAGAAGGGGGGATCTCTCCCCCTTGCTTCCGGTGGCGCCGGAGCGCTGCCGGGGGCCATCATCATCACCACAATCTTCACCAACACCTCCATCATCTTCACCAACATCTCCATCACCTTCGCCCATCTATATCCAGCGTTCCACTCTCCCGCAACCCGTTGTACCCTCTACTTGAACATGGTGCTTTATGCTTCATATTATTATCCAATGATGTGTTGCCATCCTATGATGGCTGAGTAGATTTTTGTTGTCCTATCGGTGATTGATGAATTGCTATGATTGCTTTGAGTTGGATGTTTTATTATTGGTGCTGTCCTATTGTGCCCTCCGTGTCGCGCAAGCGTGAGGGATTCCCTCTGTAGGGTGTGCAATATGTTCATGATTTGCTTATGGTGGGTGGCGTGAGTGACAGAAGCACAGACTCGAGTAAGTAGGTTGTTTGCGTATGGGATAAAGGGGACTTGATACTTTAATGCTATGGTTGGGTTTTGCCTTAATGATCTTTAGTAGCTGCGGATGCTTGCTAGAGTTCCAATCATAAGTGCATATGATCCAAGTAGAGAAAGTATGTTAGCTTATGCCTCTCCCCCAAATAGAATTGAATAGTGATTACCGGTCTAGTAACATAGTCAATTGCTTAGGGACAATTTCACAACTCCTACCACCACTTTTCCACACTCGCTATATTTACTTTATTGCATCTTTATCTAAACAGCCCCTAGTTTTTATTTACGTGTTCTTTATTATCTTGCAAACCTATCCTATCACACCTACAAAGTACTTCTAGTTTCATACTTGTTCTAGGTAAAGCGAATGTCAAGCGTGCGTAGAGTCGTATCAGTGGCCAATAGGACTTTAGAGAGTATTTGTTCTACCTTTAGCTCCTCGTTGGGTTCGACACTCTTACTTATCAAAAGAGGCTACAACTATCCCGTATACTTGCGGGTCATCAATGTCTTGCATGTGCTTATATGTGGTGACAATAGCATATTCACGTGATCTAATTGGTGTATGTTTTGGTGATCAACTTGCGGGTTCAGTGACCTTGTGAACTTATGCATAGGGATTGGCACACGTTTTTGTCTTGACTCTCCGGTAGAAATTTTTGGGGCACTCTTTGAAGTATTTTGTGTTGGTTGAATATATGAATCTGAGATTGTGTGATGCATATCGTATAATCATGCCCACGGATACTTGAGGTGACATTGGAGTATTTAGGTGGGTTTTGGTTGATTTGTGTCTTAAGGTGTTATTCAAGTACGAACTCTATGATAGATCAAACGGAAAGAATAGCTTCGTGTTATTTCACTACGGACTCTTGAATAGATTGATCAGAAAGGATAACTTTGAGGTGGTTTTGTACCCTACAATAATCTCTTCATTTGTTCTCCGCTATTAGTGACTTTGGAGTGACTCTTTGTTGCATGTTGAGGTACTATTATATGATCCAATTATGTTATTATTGTTGAGAGAACATGCACTAGTGAAAGTATGAACCCTAGGCCTTGTTTCCTAGCATTGCAATACCGTTTGTGCTCACTTTTATCATTAGTTACCTTGCTGTTTTTTATATTTACAGATTACAAAAACCTATATCTACCATCTATATTGCACTTGTATCACCATCTCTTCGCTGAACTAGTGCACCTATACAATTTACCATTGTATTGGGTGTGTTGGGGACACAAGAGACTCTTTGTTATTTGGTCGTAGGGTTGTTTGAGAGAGACCATCTTCATCCCACACCTCCCACGGATTGATAAACCTTAGGTCATCCACTTGAGGGAAATTTGCTACTGTCCTACAAACCTCTGCACTTGGAGGCCCAACAACGTCTACAAGGAGAAGGTTGCATAGTAGACATCAAGCTCTTTTCTTGAGCCGTTGCCGGGGAGGTGAGTGCTTGAAGGTATATCTTTAGCTCTTGAAATTGAATGTTTTAGTTTCTTGTTTTATCACTAGTTTAGTTTATAAAACAAAACTAAAAAATGGAATTAAGGGTGCCTCATATGCTTCATCTTTTTAATGTCTTTCGTGAAAATGATGAGAAGGAAAATTGTGCTCAAGTACTAGAAGAAGAATTACATAGAATGCTTGGCATAAAATATGTGAATGATGAGCATGATTGCAATGTTGTTGTATGAATTCTATGAATATCTGATGCTAATGATATGCAAAGCCACAAGCTTGGGGATGCTATGTTTGATGAAGATGATATTTTTTGTCCCCCAAGTTTTGATGAGACAATATATTATGATGATAGCATGCCTCCTATTTATGATGATTATTGTGATGACATGTATTCTATAAAGAATAAAGATAACCATGAACCTTGTCATCATGATTTTAATTTTCTATTGGATTATGCTTCACATGATATTTATTTTGTTGAGTTTGCTCCCACTACTATTGATGAGAATAAATTTGCTTATGTGGAGAGTAGTAAAATTTCTATGCAAGTAGATCATGAAAAGAATGCTTTAGGTGCTAGTTATATGGTTGAATTCATTCATGATGCTACTGAAAATTATTATGAGGTAGGAATATATGCTTGTAGGAATTGCAGTAATATCAAGTTTCCTCTCTATGTGCTTAAAGTTTTAAAGTTATGCTTGTTTTGCCTTCCTATGCTAGTTGATTATTGTTCACATAAGTTGTTTTCTCACAAAATCCGTATGCATAGGAAGTGATTTAGGCTTAAATGTGCTAGTCACATGCTTCATGATGCTCCCGTTATGTTTCAATTCTTTTCTTTTATGTGAGCATCATTGTCATCATCATGCCTAGCTAGAAAGGCATTAAAGAAAAGCGCTTGTTGGGAGACAACCCAGTATTTACCTTTACTATTTTTGTGTGTTCACATGATTATGCTACTGTAGTAATCATGTTCTATAGCTTTTGTTTCAATAAAGTGCCAAGTAAGACCTTTAGGATGGCTTACGGTGATAGTTGTGTTGATCCTGCTGAAAATCAGAAACTTTTGCACCAAGTAAAGTCATTTTGATAATTCACAGAAACATGCGTTTGATCTGATTCTTTCTGCTCTGGATTACTACGCAAATTGCTCAGGTTTTCCTAATTTGGTAGAATTATTTGATTTACATAAGTATTCAAAAGTTACAAATTACTACAGACTGTTCTGTTTTTGACAGATTCTGTTTTCTATGTGTTGTTTTCTTATTTTGATGAATGTATGAGTAGTATCTGAGGGTATGAACCATAGAGAAGTTGGAATACAGTAGTATTACACCAATATGAATTTATAATGATTTCACAACAATACCTAAGAGGTGGTTTATTTTCTTATGCAAACGGAGCTTACGAGTTTTCTGTTGAGTTTTGTGTTGTGAAGTTTTCAAGTTTTGGGTAAAGATTCGATGGACTATGGAATAAGGAGTGGAAAGGGCCTAAGCTTGGTGATGCCCAAGGCACCCCAAGGTAATATTCAAGGACAACCAAGAGCCTAAGCTTGGGGATGCCCCGGATGGCATCCCCTCTTTCGTCTTCGTTCATCGGTAACTTTACTTGGATCTATATTTTTATTCACCACATGATATGTGTTTTGCTTGGAGCGTCATTTTGTTTTATTTTGTTTTGCTTTCTGTTTGAATGAAATACCAAGATATGAAATTCTTAAATGTTAGAGAGTCTTCACATAGTTGCATAATTATTCGACTACTCATTGATCTTCACTTATATCTTTTGGAGTAGTTTGTCATTTGCTCTAGTGCTTCACTTATATCTTTTTAGAGCACGGCGGTGGTTTTATTTTGAAGAAATTAATGAACTCTCATGCTTCACTTATATTATTTTGAGAGTCTTTTAGAACAGCATGGTAATTTGCTTTGGTTATGAAACTAGTCCTAATATTATGGGCATCCAAGAGGGATATAATAAAAACTTTCATATAAGGTGCATTGAATACTATGAGAAGTTTGATTCTTTATGGTTGTTTTGAGATATGAAGATGGTGATATTAGAGTCATGCTAGTGGAGTAGTTGTGAATTTGAGAGATACTAGTGTTAAAGTTTGTGATTCCCGTAGCATGCACGTATGGTGAACCGTTATGTGATAAAGTTGGAGCATGATTTATTTATTGATTGTCTTCCTTATGTGTGGAGGTCGGGATCGCGCGATGGTTAACTCCTACCAACCCTTCCCCTAGGAACATGCCTGTAGTACTTTGTTTTGATGACTTGTAGATTTTTGCAATAACTATGTGAGTTCTTTATAAGTAATGTTGAGTCCATGTATTATACGCACTCTCACCCTTCCACCATTGCTAGCCTCTCTTGTGCCGTGCAACTTTCGCTGGTACCATACACCCACCATTTACCTTCCTCAAAACAGCCACCATACCTACCTATTATGGCATTTCCATAGCCATTCCGAGATATATTGCCATGCAACTTTCCAACATTCCATTTATTATGACACACTCCATCATTGTCATATTGCTTTGCATGATCATGAAGTTGACATTGTATTTGTGGCAAAGCCACCGTTCATAATTCTTTCATACATGTCGCCCATGATTCATTGCACATCTCGGTACACCGCCGGAGGCATTCATATAGAGTCATATTTTGTTCTAAGTATCGAGTTGTAATTCTTGAGTTGTAAGTAAATAAAAGTGTGATGATCATCATTATTAGAGCATTGTCCCAGTGAGGAAAGGATGATGGAGAATATGATTCCCCCACAAGTCGGGATGAAACTTCGGACTAAAAAACAAGAAAAAAATAGGCCAGAAAAAGGAGAGATGGTATCCATAAGGACTCGAGTGAGATGGTATCCATCAATGATTGGGTCGAGTACTAGGGACGCCGTCCATAAGGACTCGAGTGAGATGGTATCCATCAATGATTGGGTCGAGTACTAGGGCCGCCGAACCTCCATGACGGATACTAGTTGGGTGGTCCCTGCGATTAAAGGTGGTCGGACAAGCCGACAATGGGTTGAATTTTAGGCGACAGGCTCTACGGCGTAGACATCCCTTAGTGCGCGCTTGCGCTCCCTCTTGGGGATATGTGTGAAGTATATCATGTTCACTGTTTTCACCTCAGGGGGAAATTTCTTCTGTCCCCCTGTGTTCGGTGGATGGGACTCATGATCGTCCTCGCTTGAGGCCCTTTCCCCTTGTGTTCGGTATTTAACATACGGGCCTGTTTAAAAACCCAACAGTTTCTGTTGGAGTGGTTGGCAGGATTTTCGGGGGTGCCATGAATCTGGCAAGGCCTATCTAATATCTTATCCAAATTAGATGGACCATCTATATTTCCTTTGAATGGCTTCTTTCACTGACCGGGTTTGGAGCCACTGAATCCGGCATTGACCGTCGTATCTTCAATTTCTTCATTGTTGTTCCGACGCTTGTTTTTGTTACATCGTGGCCTTCCGTTGCCATCCCTGGCTTCGGAGGTGTCAGGGTCGATGGTACTGTTGCTTCTACAAGCCAACCAGCTATCTTCGCCCGCACAGAAGTGGGTCATAAGTGCAGTAAGAGCTGCCATAGTCTTCGGCTTTTCCTAACCGAAGTGTCGGGCGAGCCATTCGTCATGGACACTGTGTTTAAAGGCCGCTAAGGCTTCGGCATCCGGACAGTCGATGATTTGGTTCTTTTTAATTAAGAACTGGGTCCAGAGTTTGCGGGATGACTCTCCGGGTTGCTGGACTATGTGACTAAGGTCATCGGCGTCCGGTGGCCGGACATAAGTACCTTGGAAGTTATCTCAAAAAGCATCCTCCAAATCTCCCCAGCTGCCAATAGTGTTCTCTGGGAGGCTATTCAACCAGTGTCGTGCTGGTCCTTTTAGCTTTATGGGGAGGTATTTAATGGTGTTGAGATCATCACCGCGAGCCATGTGAATATGGAGAAGAAAATCTTCAATCCATACTGCGGGATCTGTCGTTCCATCGTATGCTTCAACGTTTACGGGTTTAAACCCTTCTGGAAACTGGTGTTGCATTACCTCATCGGTAAAGCACAAGGAGTGTGCGGCGCCTCTGTATCGGGCAACGTCACGACGGAGTTCGAATGACATCCGTGTTCAGTGTTCGGCCCGAGTTTAGTTATGCTTATCGTGCCAAGCTTGATGGTCGTCGTATCGTGTTGGAGCACGTCCCCTTGATCAGTAGATTGATCTAGTCTGACCAGGTCTATTGTCCAGGTCCCTACGTAAGTTGTAGGTATAGCCCAGAGCTGCTACCTCTTGCCTCTACGGAGAGGTGGCACGGGGTGGTGTTCGGCGTAAGAAGCCGCTTTGTCCTGTCCACGTGGTGGTCGGTCTGGTTCGTTGGCATGATTATATCTTCACAGTATTGGCTCAAGGGCCTCGTCGTCAAATTGTGGTAGTAGCCTACGCTTCGGGTAGCTTTTTGTTGGGCGCTCGAAGCCGTATTCTTCGGCAGCCAGGACCTTGGTCCATCTGTCCTTGAGCGTATCCTATTAGGCTTGAAGATGTTGTTGTTTCTTTTTGAGGCTCCTCGCAGTGGCGATGAGCTGTCGCTTGAAGCGCTTGCTCGAGGGATTCCTCTGGCACGATGAAATCTTCGGTGCCGAGGCTGACATCCTCCTCGGAGGCCGGTAGATAGTTACTATCTTCCAAATCCTCATGCTCGACAAGTTCGTCTCGACTGACTTGTCCATCTTCCTACTCATCTTGCTCAACAGTAGGCTCGATGGGGTGGTTGGAGTCTTCGACATTCTCTGGAGTGTCATTGTCTCCGGTGTCGGTATTGCTTTCCTTTTCACGACGCGATCGTCAGCGGCGCCGCTGAAGTTGGCGTTTTGGTGGTGCCTCGACAGGCTTGTCCTCGATCGGGTCTTGAGCGCTATCGTCGTCCTTCTTTTCGCGGTATCCACCATGTACACGTCGTAAGTAGAAGTGGTCGTCCAACGCCCAGTGATAAGCTGGTTTTGGCCTGGTTCGGCTCCGGCATCATCATCGTCATCCATACCGTCGATGTCTTCGGAGGCATAGTCTAGTGATAAGTCTCCAATGTATCTATAAGTTTTGATTGTTCCATGCTGTTATATTATCAATATTGGATGTTTTATAATCATTTTACAGTCAGTTTATATCATTTTTTGGTACTAACCTATTGACATAGTGCCAAGTGTCAGTTGTTGTTTTCTGCATGTTTTTTACATCGCATGAAATCAATACCAAACGGAGTCCAAATGCAACGAAACTTCACGGAGATTTTTTATGGACCAGAAGACATCCAATAGGCCAAGGCGGCACCTGGGGGGGTGCTCTGAGGGGAGCACAACCCACCAGGGCGCGCCAGGAGGCCCAGGCGCGCCCTGGTGGGTTGTGCCCACCTCGGGTGCCCCCCGGTCCGCCTCTTTGCTCTATAAATACCCCAATATTCTAGAAACCCTAGGGGAGTCGACGAAAATCAATTCCAGCCGCCGCAGAGTCCAGAACCACCTTATCCAATCTAGACACCATCACGGAGGGGTTCACCACTTCCATTGGTGCCTCTCCGATGATGGGTGAGTAGTTCTTTGTAGACCTTCGGGTCCGTAGTTAGTATCTAGATGGCTTCCTCTCTCTCGTTTGGTTCTCAATACAATGGTCTCTTGGAGATCCATATGGGGTCCGTAGTTAGTAGCTAGATGGCTTCCTCTCTCTCGTTTGGTTCTCAATACAATAGTCTCTTGGAGATCATATGATGTAACTCTTTTTACGGTGTGTTTGTTGGGATCGGCTGAACTTTGAGTTTATGATCAGATCTATCTTTTTATTTCCATGAAAGTTATTTGAGTTTCTTTGATCTCTTATATGCATGATTTCTTATAGACTCGTATTTCTTCTTCGATATTTTGGTTTTGTTTGGCCAACTTGATCTTTTTATATTGCAATGGGAAGAGGTGCTTTGTAGTGGGTTTGGTCTTACGGTGCTTGATCCCAGTGATAGAAGGGGAACCGACACGTATGTATCGTTGCTACTAAGGATAAAACGATGGGGTCTATCTCTACATAGATAGGTCTTGTCTACATCATGTCATCGTTCTTATTGCATTACTCCATTTCTCCATGAACTTAATACACTAGATGCATGCTGGATAGCGGTCGATGTGTGGACTAATAGTAGTAGATGCAGGCAGGAGTCAATCTACTAATCTTGGACGTGATGCCTATATAATGATCATTGTCTGGATCGTCATGATTATTTAAAGTTCTATCAATTGCCCAATAGTAATTTGTTTACCCACCGTGCTATTTTTCTCGAGAGAAGCCACTAGTGAAACCTACAGCCCCCGGGTCTCTTTCTCATATTATTTGCCTTTGCGATCTATTTTATTTGCTTTTTATTTTCAGATCTATTAAACCAAAAATACAAAAATACCTTGCTGCATTTTACTCTTATCTATTTTATTTGGAGTTAGATCTATCAATCTACTACAATTTATTTCACGTTCGTTTGCCTATCTTGAGGCGCCGCTACCTGAAAGGGATTGACAACTCCTTTTACACGTCGGGTTGCGAGTATTTGTTATTTGTGTGTAGGTGTTGTTTACGTTGTGTTGCTTGGTTCTCCTACTGGTTCGATAACCTTGTTCTCATAACTGAGGGAAATACCTACTGCCGTTGTGCTGCATCATCCCTTCCTCTTTAGGGAAATACCGACGTTGCTTCAAGCCGCATCATCTAACATGTCGGTCAAGTGCTCGACAGTGGCTATTAAGTGGGTGGTGGGTGCGACGCAAAGTTCCCCGTGCTCAGCCCCTTGTTCAAGCTAGGTGTAGTTCGTAAGTGACACTTCCGTGATAGCGAGAGATTGCATTAAGTCCAGAGCCTCGTTTAGGAGTGATAGTTGGACGGGTGACAAAGGGCATGCGGAGCTATGTCTGGAAATCGCCGCTTGACCGTGCTCAATGGATGCAGACCTCAAGAGTTCAGGGTTAACATCCAGAGGTGAGTCTGGCTTTCTGATGACAGGGAGAGCCCTGTTTGATTCCAGGCCTGCCGATAATATGGTCACCTCCGGGTCTCCGGCAGGGAGCTCCATAGTAGGAAAGGGTCCGATGGGGTTCATACTCCCGTCTTCGGACAGGGTGGTCCTCTCTGGATCTAAGGTTAGGGCAGGAACGATAGTTGATCCTTGAACGGAGCCTAGTGGTGGATCCGATAGGCTTCCTTCATGTAGATGAGGAGCGCCGATCGAGGCTGAGAACCCTTCGAAGATCAAGTCTCCTCGGATATCAGCGATATAATTCAGGCTTCCGAACCTGATCTAGTGACCGGGAGCGTAGTTGTCTATCTATTCAAGGTGACCAGTTGAATTGGAACGCAGAGAGAAGCCGCCAAACACAAAAAGTTGACCAGGGTGGAAAGTTTCCTCGGAAACATCATCATTGTCGATGATCAAACGAGCCACCGAACCCTCTACCGACGACACAATGGAACTCTCAATGAAAGCACCAATTTCGGTGTCAAAACCGGCCGATTGTCGGAGTAATGGGCCACGGGTAGGCTAACCCGGGACCCAGGATCTTTCAAGACATCGGGGCAGGCCGCGCCCCTCAAGCCGAGTCCCAGACGGCGACTCCCAGAGAAGCCGAGTCCCAGATGGCGACTCCCAGAGAAGCCGTGTCCCAGATGGCGACTCCCAGAGAAGCCGACTCCAAGCTGGCGACCTCCAGAGAGGCCGGCTAAGGGAGTCGGCCCATGACTCTTCCCGAAGCCCGATGCAGGGTACGGTCACGACGTGGCCGTCCCTCCGTGCCTACGAGGGACTGGCATGGCTACAGTGAGCCGCATCGCCGGAAGATCTCCGGCGAGGCGCGACACTATTGCCATGCCAGCCCTGACCTCAGCCACAGTGCGCGACGCACTGTACCCACGACGCTGGCCTGTACGGCCCAAAGACTGCGGGGCCGCCTGTCAGTGGGTGGACTGAAGACGGCCTGAGTGCCCCAAAGACGGACCTGTGGGAGTCGGCCTCCCCGGAGTCGGCCGCCTCCTCCCCAGGGCCCCATGAGCCATTAACCAGATAGGATGGGGAATGGCGACAGTGATCGCCCGATAGACGGCGGCACTGTTGCCACGACCCGATGACCAAGCCTGCGTCATCAGGAGCGCCGCACAGTGTCGGGCCTGTCCGCGGGGCCCACCAGTCGGCGGGCCCCAAAAGCCTCCAGGAAGGACAGCGGTGTGAGAGACAGACGGCTGGCGCCCGCACCCAGCCGGATTACCATTGTACCCCCGGGGGGTAGGCCTATATAAACCCCCAGGGCACCCATGCAAAGGGTTTGGACTTTGATAGAGATAGACTAGTAGCACAGGAAGGAGAGAACTAGCCTTGCTCTCTCCTGCCTCCCGATATAGCTCCAGGAGCACCATTGTAGTCACCTTGCTTTAGTGATCATGCGGAGACCCCGCAGAGCAGCAGTAGGGGTGTTATCTCCCCGGAGAGCCCCGAAGCTGGGTAAGATTCACCGGCGTGCATGTCTACGCCTTATCCCGTTTCCAGGCACCGGCGACGTTCTACTCACCCCCACCATGATAAGCCATCTTTTGGCATATGTCGCACCCAACCCCCGACATTTGGCGCCCACCATGGGGCGAGGTGCACTGTCGTCCGGAGATCTGTTCTGGACGGGAACCCTCTTCCTCCCTGACGAGTGCAGCCAGCCAGGCTCGCCAGATGGAGTCTGCATCGACGCGCTGCACGGCGCTGAAGCCGCCTGCGCCACGTGTAGCCTCGCCGAACTTGTCGGCGAGGTGCGCCTCTCTGACATTCCTGCATCCGATGCAGGCACGGGTGGCCCCGAGAGCCTTCTCGCGGGCCTCCTTGACCAACTCCACGTCGCCGGCGAGCCCGCCGTGGACTTGGAGTCCGTAGGCTCCACCGACCCGATGCTGGTCGACTCCGACGCCGTGTCGCTTGACATCTTCCCCACCAACGTGGTGGTCTACGACGAGCCGCTTCCGTGCGAGGAGAGCGGCGGAAGCGCCGTCACGGAGGTGCTCGTCATAAGCCACGGCGAGCGCTCCAGCGAAGAAGCCCAGGACCCGTTTGCTGTGGCCCTACAAGACCTTACCGCGCCCATTCCAGAGGACGCAGACACCGAGACGCTGGAGACACGCCGCCTTCAGATCATCGAAGGCGCCCAGAAGTTGGCAAGCATGAGGCGCTTGTCCGAGGCATACCAGCGCGAGATGGATCGCGCCGTAGGCGGCTCGCCGGCTCCGACTGGGCCGAGTCGCCTAGGCGCGGTCCGGCAGCACGGCGCGGCCATCGCCGACTTGTTCTAGGCAAAACGCCCCGTATACGCCACCCCAGCGGAGAACATCCGCGCCACCCAAGCGGCAACTGACGAACTGAAGAACTTCGAGGGCGAAGAGCGCTGTTTGATGACAGAGCGAGTCCAGCAACTCCTCGACACGGTTGCTGTGCAGAACACGGCCGGCGGCCGCGCAGACGCACTGCAGCAGCCGAACGACGACTTGCCTCCCCGCTGAGATCAAGGCGCGACCTCTCGGACGCCGACTGGCGGAGTCCGCGGAAGAAAAGAAATGGAGCCGGCTGTCAATCACAGTCGGACCCACATCACCATCGAGCGCGACCAAGACGGCCGCCCAAGAGCAGTAGAGCGACGGGACGACTACATACCTCCCCCACCCAGAAGAGAACGGCGAATTTCCCCGCCGCCTGTTGAGCATCTGACTCTCGGAGGTCGCCTTGGCCGCCGAGAAGGAGTCGGAGAGAATGACGCCCGCCATCGGATCGACCGACTCCACCGACCCCTGGCACTGGAAGAAGAAGACGAGCTGGGTCCGCCTTGCTTTGGGCCCCGCATCCGAGACGAGCCCTTCCCCAAAGGGTTCACGCTCCCCCGAGACACACCCAAGTACACCGGCTCCGTGAAGCCGGAGGACTGGCTGATAGACTATTCCACAGCCGTCAGCATAGAGAACGGCAACAAGCGAGTTGCCGTGAAGTACGTTCCTCTCATGCTCCAAGGCACGGCCCAGACATGGTTGAACAGCCTGAAGCCCCGTAGCATCAATAGCTGGGTCGACTTCACTGAAGCCTTCATCCGCAACTTCACGAGCACGTACAAGCGACCTCCCAAGCTGCGCCAGCTTTCCTTGTGCGTGCAAGGCCCTGATGAATCAACACGCGACTACCTCACGCGTTGGGGCGCGCTTCGGAACTCCTGTGAAGGCGTGCACGAGGTGCAGGCTATCGAGTACTTCACCGCCGGGTGCCGAGAGGGCACCCTCCTCAAGCACAAGCTCCTCTGTGACGAGCCAGAGACCATCGACGAACTGCTAATCATAGCAGACAAGTACGCCACGTCCGACTCTTCCATGAAGACAGAGATCCAAGTCAGCGCTGCTGGCAAGGTGACCCCTCAGGCTCCCAAAACCCCGGCTGGAGACACCAGTCGGCGCCAACAGCAAAATGATAACAAGCGCAAGGGCCAACAGCCGACTTCCAATAGTCGGCAAGTGGCAGTAGTTGAAGATCAACAGCCGGAGGGGCAGCCTCCGGGCAAGCGGCAGAAAGGCGGCAAGTCCAATTGGTTGCCGGATTTCTCCTATGAGCGGACTTTGGATGGTCCCTGCAAGTTTCACAGCGGCGCGAAGCCGTCAAATCATACCACCCGGAAGTGCCACTGGCTCACAAGAATCGCCAAGGGAGACGGCCTTACTCCACCGCCGCCTGCTGGACCGCCGCCTCCGCCGCCGCCCCAGCAGCCGACGGCTCGGCCAGTCGGCGCGGTACAGGACGAGTTCCCAGAAGATCACGGAGCCTATGTGGTGTTCACCAGTGTGGCAGATGACCGGCGCAGCAGGCGCCAACAGCAACAAGAAGTAAATGCAGTAGCAACAGATACTCCAGAGTTCATGCATTGGTCCGAGAGGCCTATCAGTTGGAGTCGAGCGGATCACCCAGAGGTGATGCCGAGTCCGGGCTCCTATGCCCTGGTCCTGGGTGCTACCTTGGCCACTGATAGGCGGGCCGCCCGTTTTTCGCGAGTCCTGATAGACGGAGGCAGCAGCATCAACATCCTGTACAAAGACACCATGGAGAAGCTAGGAATCAAGCGAAGACAGTTGCAGAGCAGCCGGACTGTGTTCCATGGAATCGTACCCGACCTTTCCTGTTCGCCAATCGGCAAGATCCTGATAGACGTCCTCTTTGGAGACGAAGATCATTTCCGCCGAGAACCAGTCTGGTTTGAAGTAGTGGACCTGGAAAGCCCGTACCACGCACTGCTTGGCCGACCTGCCTTGGCCAAGTTCATGGCGGTCCCTCACTATGCATACCTGAAGATGAAGATGCCGAGTTCCAAGGGGATTCTAATCGTAGCCGGCGACTACTGGAAGTCGTCTGCCTGTGCAGTCGAGAGCAGTCGGCTGGCTGAGTCCCTGGTGATCGCGGCAGAGAAGCGGCTCCTTGACCGAGTCGTGGCGATGGCCGGAAAGCAGCCCGAGATGTCGCCCGGCCCCAAGGAGTCAGAAGCAGAAGGATCATTCAAGCCGGCCAAAGAGACCAAGAAGATACCCTTGGACCCGGAGCACCCAGAGAGATACGCTGTCATGGGCACGGGCCTTGACAGCAAATAGGAAGGCAAGCTCGTCGATTTCCTCCGTGAGAATCGCAACATCCTCGCATGGTCCCCCAAGGACATGCCCGGTGTCCCGACGGAATTCGCCGAGCACAAGCTACACGTCAGGCCAGATATGAAACCCGTCAGGCAGCCCCTCTGCCGCCTGTCAGAAGAGAAAAGAAGAGTTTTTGGAGAAGAGATAGCCCGGCTCCTGGCAGCCGGCTTCATCATGGAAGTATTTTTCCCAGAGTGGCTAGCTAACCCAGTTCTGGTGCTGAATAAGAACAAGCAATGGCGGATGTGTATCGACTACACAAGCCTCAACAAAGCCTGCCCAAAGGACCCGTTTGCCCTCCCAAGAATTGATCAGGTGATAGACTCCACAGCCGGATGCGAGCTGCTGAGTTTCCTAGATGCATACTCAGGATATCACCAGATCAAGCTGAACCCGGTGGACAGACTGAAGACCGCCTTCGCCACGCCATTCGGAGCCTTCTGCTACCTAACAATGACGTTCGGCTTGAGGAATGCTGGCGCCACCTTTCAGCGTTGCATGCAGAAGTGCCTCCTCAAGCAACTCGGCAGGAATGCCCATGTCTATGTGGATGATGTGGTGGTAAAGACGGAGAAGCGTGGGACGCTGCTGGAAGACCTCAAGGAGACCTTTGAGAACCTGCGCCGATTCCAGATCAAGCTCAACCCAGAGAAGTGCGTTTTTGGAGTACCAGCCGACCAGCTCCTTGGTTTCCTGGTCTCCGAACGCGGCATAGAGTGCAACCCCGTGAAGATCAAGGCCATCGAGAGGATGGAGGTACCTAGCCGACTGTTAGATCTGTAGAAGTTCACCGGCTGTTTGGCATCCATCAGCCGATTCATCAGTCGGCTGGGCGAGAAAGCTCTGCCCTTGTATCAGTTGATGAAGAAGACCACCTTTTTTGAGTGGAACCACAAGGCGGATGAGGCATTTCTCCAACTGAAGAAGATGTTAACTACTGCCCCTGTGTTGGCGGCTCCGACTCCCAAAGAGCCCATGCTCTTGTACATTGCCTCCACCAGCCGAGTAGTCAGTACAGTCATTGTAGTCGAGCGCAAGGAGGAAGGCAAGGCGCTCCCAGTCCAGAGGCCGGTATATTACCTGAGCAAGGTACTGTCGACCTCCAAGCAGAACTACCCTCACTATCAGAAGATGTGCTACGGTGTGCATTTTGCCGCCAAGAAGCTGAAGCCTTACTTTCAAGAGCATCCAATCACCGTGGTGTGCACGGCTCCGCTGGCCAAGATCATTGGAAGCCGAGACGCCTCCGGCCGAGTAGCCAAATGGGCTATAGATCTGGCTCCTTACACCATATACTACCAGCCCCGCGCCGCCATCAAATCGCAGGCGCTGGCCGACTTCCTCGTCGACTAGGCCGAGACCCAGTACCTGCCGCTAGCGCCTGACTCCACCCATTGGCGGATGCATTTCGACGGCTCCAAGATGCGCACCGGCCTGGGAGCCGGCATCGTCCTCACCTCCCCTAAAGGCGACAAGCTCAAGTATGCGCTGCAGATCCATTTCGCCGCTTTCAACAACGTCGCCGAATACGAGGCGCTCATTTATGGGCTCCGGCTTGCCAAAGAACTCGGCATTCGCCGGATCCTGTGCTATGGCGACTCCGACTTGGTGGTTCAGCAATCATCCGGCGACTGGGACGCCAAAGATGCAAACATGGCAAGCTACCGCTTCCTAGTGCAGCAACTCAGCGGATACTTCGAGGGGTGCGAGTTCCTCCACGTGCCAAGAAATGACAATGATCAAGCAGACGCCTTGGCACGGGTCGGCTCCACTCGCCAAGCGATACCTTCCGGCATCGCTCTTCAGCGCCTCCTCAAGCCGTCTATCAAGCCTTCACCAGAGTCAGACTCCATCTTTGTGCCGGCTCCTCCAGAAGTAGTTGGATCCGACTCCAGAGCCCCAGCAGACGGCCTCAAGAAAACCGCAGTTGAAACCGGCCCGAGGACTGTGCCAGTCGGCCCTGGGACTTCAGAACCTGGCCCGAGGACTGTGCCAGTCGGCCCGGGGACTCCAGAGCCCGGCCCGGAGACTGTGCCAGTCGGCCTAGGGACTCCGTCAATCCAACAAGCGGCCGCAGACTCCAGCCCGCCGCCTCCCAGCCCGGCCACCCTTGTCCAAGTCGCTGTGGTAGCAGTTGAAGAGATAGTAGCACCTTCATGGGCGCAACCCATCCTCAAGTTTCTAGTGAACAGAGAGCTACCAACAGACGAGATCCTGGCTTGGCAAGTGCAGCGCCGAGCGGCAGCATACACCATAGTCAACAGAGAGCTAGTCAGGCGCAGTGTCACTGGTGTCTACCAGCGCTGCGTAGAATCAGAGCAAGGCCAAGCAATTCTTAGAGACATCCATCAGGGCGAGTGCGGCCACCATGCAGCTTCAAGGGCACTCGTCGCCAAAGCCTTTCGGCACGGTTTCTTTTGGCCGGCTGCCCTGGAAGAAGCTAAAGAGCTAGTCCAAAAATGCAAGGGGTGCCAGATGTTCCGCTCCAAGCCACTTCAGCCGGCTTCCGCGCTGAAGACAATCCCCATCGCCTGGCCCTTTGCAGTTTGGGGCCTGGACATGGTGGGACCATTCAAGACGGCCTGAGGCAGCCTAACTCATCTTCTTGTCGCGGTGGACAAGTTCACCAAGTGGGTGGAAGCAAAGCCCATCAAGAAGTTGAACGGGCCGACTGCAGTAACCTTCATCGCCGACATCACGGTGCGGTATGGCATACCGCACAGCATCATCACCGACAACGGCACAAACTTTGCCAAGGGCGCCTTGGCCCGTTTCTGCGCGACGCAGGGCATCCGACTGGACTTAGCGTCCGTTGCCCATCCGCAGTCAAACGGCCAGGTGGAACGAGCAAACGGCCTCATCCTGTCCGGCATCAAGCCTCGACTGTTCGAACCACTCGAGCGTTTGGCCGGCTGCTGGGTTGAGGACCTACCAGCCGTCCTCTGGAGTCTGCGCACGACTCCAAACAAGTCAATCGGCTTCACGCCTTTCTTCCTCGTGTACGGTGCCGAAGCCGTCATCCAAACGGATATAGAGTTCGATTCTCCACGAGTCACCATGTACACCGAAGAGGAAGCTGAAGAAGCACGCCAAGACGGCGTTGACCTGCTGGAAGAGGGCCGGCTGTTGGCACTCAGTCAGTCCAGCATCTACCAGCAGAGTCTGCGCCGATACTACAACCGAAAGGTCAAGCCAAGATCGTTTCAGGAGGGCGACCTTGTGCTCCGGCTGATTCAGAGAACAGCCAGCCAGCACAAGTTGTCGGCACCTTGGGAAGGTCCCTTCATCATCAGCAAGGTCCTAGGGAACGACGCCTACTATCTGATTGACGCTCAGAAGCCTCGAGCGCGCAAAAGGGACGACTCCGGCAAAGAAACAGAGCGCCCGTGGAACGCGAATCTTCTTTGAAGATTTTACAGTTGACGCAGTATCTATCGCGCTACCCCCTTTGTATTAAAGTACTAAGACCTTAGGCCCCCCGAGACGAGCTCGGGGACTGCCTTTTTGTTATTTGTATGATAAGAATCACGCTTTCGAATATGCTACTCTTTTTATCATATCGTCTGGCACCGGGTCCGACTAGTCAGCCCAGGGACTTGTCGTCTTGCGCTATGAAATGCTTCCTGCAGTCGGACAAGTAATGTGTTGCGCTCAAGCCGTCTCCTGTCGAAAGCCGCAACTCGCAGAGCGACTATTGGTAGACGGAGAACAAGCGAGAACGGGCGCACACACGAAAAATGGCTAAGGACCTAAAGCACATACATAGCTCAAGCCGGCTCCCAGCCTCTCTCTGCGGAGCCGACTCATAAGTAGTCGGCTCGCCGTCTTAGCTTTCTAGCCGACTTGCTAAAGAAACTCTAAACGGCCAAGTACTTGCCTTCCCGAAGTAGCCAAGCACTTGACCTAGCAACACTCCGCAGAGCGGCTGTCCAGCCGGCAAGGCGGCAACTAAAGGAAGACGGCAAAGGAAAAAGCCTAAGGAGCAATAAGCAAGGAAAGGTGGAAATCGGATAAATATTTACATAGGCCCTTGGCCGAATTTTCGAATAGAAATTCAGGATACACCCCGCGGGTGGAATTGTTTGAACCTAACAAGTCTTCAAAGAGTACTAAAGACAGATAAACAGAGGCGGAAAAAAGCAGCCTAGGAGGCGGTCTTCGGGGCCGGAGGATCGGGGGAGACGGCGGTGTCGGGTGCCGGGGCAGTCGGCTGGGCGATCTCAGCTTGGTCGCCTCCGGCGGCAGTCGCCTTGTCTCCGCGCGGCTCATTGCTGGAGGCGCGATCGGGCTGAGGCTGGCCGTCTGCTCCGTCTTCTGGCGCTTCCGCCTCGCCTCCGTCCTCTGCCTCGTCCTCCTCCTCGGCGCTAGAGTCGATCACCTCCGCCGAGTCTTCGCCATACTCCGGGTTCATCCCGAACCAGTCCGGCGGCACTTCCTCGCCGCCTTCAGCTCGCTTGGGCACGAAGACATTAGTGTCCGCGTACTTGGCGATGGCCGCCGCTTGCTCGACAAGGGCGCCCTCCACGGCCTCCAGCTCTTCCTGGGCTTCTGACCGGAACGCGGCCAGACGGTCCAGGTCCAGCCCTGGATACCACGCCTTGACGAACTCCAAGGCCCGGCGTGCTCCGGCCCGGGCCGAGGAGCCCTTCCAAGCCTCAAGACGGCCGGCAGCGACTTCCAGCCAGTTGGCGGTCCGACTGGCGGTGCGCAGAGCCGGCATGTCCGGCCACAGGGCGGCAACCGCCTGGGCGCCGGCACGCTGAAGCCGGCACAGCAGCCGGTGAGCCGGACGAAGACGGGCTTCGATGCTCAGGAGCTGCTCGTCGATAGTTCGGGGGGCATTGGCGGCGATCTCCTCGCCCTTCGCCCTTCGCGCCTCCCGAGAAGCCTCGATGGCCAGAGGGACTGCCTGTGAATGACCTGGAAAGAAGTCTACCAAGACAAAAAAAGAAGAAAGTCGGAAAATCAGAAGTTGGCCTGACACAACGACGGAAGTCCGGAGAAACAAAAGAAATTTACCATCAACGATGTCCTCGATCTCGTGGTAGCCGGAGGTCAGCATCGCCTCCCTATCGGTCCAGGAGGAGCGCTCGATCTCGAACTCGGCCATGAGAGCGGCCTCCCGCGTCTTGGCCTCACCTTGAGCCTTCTGGAGCAGCTCCTTCTGCTCGGCCAGCTGCGCCGCCAGAAGGTCACGCTCCTTGGCAAGCTTGCCGCGCTCCTCCTCCTTGGCATGCTGAGCGGTGTTGGCCTCGCCCAGCTGCTCTTGAAGAGTGGCGTTGGCACCTGAAGAACAAAGAAGAGACAAGCAAGTCGTCAGTAAAGTAGATCGCCGGGGAGATCCGGCCCGACTGCTCAGTAGTCGGCCCGAATCTCGGGGACTACAGCCCGCGGGTGCGCCAGTGCGCCCCCACGAAGAAGGAAGAAAAGAGCTCACCCCGGCTTTCCACCAAGTTGGCGGTCCGCTTATTCAACTCCTCGACATTGCAGTTGAAGGCAGTGGCGCGGAGGTTATGATACTCCTACAAAAAGCAGACAAAGACGAAGTCAGTAGTCGGAACTTGCCAGAGGGAGTACCGACCCGCCTGCTCAGCAGCCGGCCCGGAACTCGGGGACTACACCCAGTGGTGCGTTGGCGCGCCCCCACAGAGAAAAAGAAGAATCAGAAAAAAGAAGAAACGTACTCGGACAAATGTCCGCACGGCCAGATGCGCCCTGGTGCAGACTTAAAGGGCATCGCATTCCGCGCGCAGCTTCCCCTGGACATCCAGGAGCGCTTGGTTCAGCGGTCCGGTGCCGCCTCCGCGCAACCACCTGGTGGGCGCGACACTGGAAGCCTCGACGTCCAGACTCACCGAGCTGGCAGTGCCGGTTTCCCGAGCTCGCGGCGCCGAGGTCGTCCTCTCAAGACGGCGGCGCACCGGCACGACGACTTGAAGAAGCAGCCGCGCCTCGGCCTCGTCCGCGATCGGCAGATCCGACTGGCCCACCGGCTATTTGCCGTGCGGCCTCCTAGACGGTGGCGGAGGCGGCGCGAGGGTGTCCGAGCCTGAAGCCTCGCCGCCCTCCACCACGAGGGGGTTCTCGGTGCCGACCTCTCCGGTCTGCCCCGTGAACTCCGGAGCCGGCGGCGCCGACGACAATAGGGGGACGAGCATCGCCGATCGGCGACGCGCGGCCTCCTCAGCACGCCGCTTCGCCGCAAGGGCGGCTTCGGCATCCTCCAGCTTCTTCTGGGCGTTGGCGGCCGCTTCTCCTACGCATTCCGCTCCGTCGCCTCCCGGAGGTCGGCGGCGGGATCGGGCCGCCGAGTGTTGGCAGATGTCTCTACCGACCCCATGACGGAGGGGACGGCGACTCTCTCTAGGGAGAGGGGAGCCCTGAAGTAGAACGGAGGGAGAATAAAGGAAAGTTCAGGCAAGATTCAACAAAAGGAAACAAAGAGCATGAAGACTTACGCCGAGACTAGCGGCGGCCTTCTCACTTCCCTTCGGAAGCGGTTGGCCTTCGCGGCCGCCTCCTCCCATTTCGTCGCGGCGGCCGCCCCCGTGAACTTCTTCAGTTTGCCGCCGGGCGCACTCGGCCCGGCGTGACGCCTCTTCGCGCCACCTTGGCTGGCCAGGCCGGCTCTTGGTTGGTGGTGCGGGGTGACTTCGTCGGCATCATCATCAGGCCAGTCGGCGAAGGTGGCCGAGGGCCCGAAGCCGCCGTCTGCTCCTTCGCCGCCGCCTTCGGCGTCGGCTTCCAACGCCGCCGCCCCCAAGTCGGGGTCGTCGATGTCACTGTCCACGCGGTCAGGGACGTATTTGCGGGGCTGTCTCGTGGCGCCAGTGGCGGGCTCCATGAGGGGGTTCTAGCCAGAAGAAACCAACCAGAGTTAGAAGCCAGAGTCGGCTGCAAAAGAAGACAAAACCACAGGGAGATGCGACTTACCACTGGAGGGGGGTTGTCGCGCGAGTACGGCTCCTTGCTGAACTGCCAGTCCTCCGTGAACTCGCAGTGTGCGATGTGGTTCACCAAGTTCGCCACCTCCTTGCGGGGCATCTCCTTGGTGCTCATCCCGCTTGGATCTCGGAGGCCGCTCATCTGACAGATCAGGTGAGGCCGGCCTTGGAGCAGGAGGACTCGGCGCGCCACGAAGGCGGCCAGAAGGTCGGATCCGAAGAGGCCCTCCGACTGCAGCAAGACTCGGAGTCGCGCTACGGCGGAGGCCCCGGAGGGAGTCAGCGACTTGGCCCGGTGAGACCAGCTGGGGAGCCTCCCAGTTAGGGGGGCGGGGTTGAAGGGCGGCAGGTTGACCCAGTCGCCGACGGTGGAGAGGTTCTTCACGTAGAAGTACGAGCGCTGCCACATCTTCACCGATTTTATCAGCGAAATGGGAGGAAAGGGGTTGTCGGCTGTTGTGCGCCGCACCGCGACGTAGGTGCCGCACTGAGCCGGGATGCCGGCGGCTTGCGTGCCGAGCTTAGAAGAGAAGAACTCTCCCCACAACTCGAGGGTGGGGAGAACGCCGAGGAAGCCTTCGCACAGAGTGGCGAAGGCGGAGAGCAACACCACCATGTTCGGAGTGAGGTGGTGTGGTTGAAGGCTATGAAACTCCAAGAACAAGCGGAAGAAACCGCTCGCCGGCAGCCCCAGGCCGTGCATGAGGTGCGAGCGGAAGATGACCCGCTCGCCCTCTTCCGGCGCCGGCCGGGTCTCCCCCGCCGGCGCAGGGCGGGTGCGCACGAGGTCCGCGCTGGGGAGACGGCGGGTTTGGCGGAGGAACTCGATGTGTTCCTCCTCCACCTCCGAGCCGTCCCATACGCCGGAGCGCACGACGGGGGCCGCGGCGGAGGAAGAGCTCATCGCCGCGGTGAGGAATGTTCTTGCTCGACGGCGGGGGCAGGAGGATGAGAAGGCAGATGAGGTGGGAGAGTGGGAGAGAAGGGTGCGCGTGCAGTACCACCCCGCTCCTCCCCGCCTATTTATAGCCCTGCGGGCTGAGGAGCCGAGGGGGCGGGCGTGGGATTAACTGCGCACAAAGCCCCACGCCGCCCATGATTTACCTGACGAAGTTACTGCGCGCAGTAACGACGTGGGGAAGCCAACCGCTCGCGACCGCAGCGGATCCGTTCGGATGCCGAGGCACGGTGGTGGCGGGCCCCGCCTGACGGCCCATCCCGTCGCGCGCGTGGGTCAGCAGACTATCCTCTCCATGTGGCGCTGCGCGATAGGACCGCCTCGATGGCAGTAGGGAAGCGTATCCGATATGCCGCCTGATCTCCCGCCGCGACTTACAAACGACGGCCCCTCGCTGGACGAGATCCAACTTCCAGCGAGTCGGCCAAAAAGAAGACAACAGCCGAGTTTCAGAGCCTGCGCTAGGAAGGTTGAAACTGTTGGAGCCCCACGAGGCGGAGTCCGCGGGGCTCCACCAGCTTCGGGGACTACTGTCGGAGTAATGGGCCATGGGTAGGCTAACCCGGCCCAGGATCTTTCAAGACATCGGGGCAGGCCGCGCCCCTCAAGACGAGTCCCAGACGGCGACTCCCAGAGAAGCCGAGTCCCAGATGGCGACTCCCAGAGAAGCCGAGTCCCAGATGGCGACTCCCAGAGAAGCCGACTCCAAGCTGGCGACCTCCAGAGAGACCGACTAAGGGAGTCGGCCCATGACTCTTCCCGAAGCCCGATGCAGGGTACGGTCACGACGTGGCCGTCCCTCCCTACCTACGAGGGACTGGCATGGCTACAGTGAGCCGTATCGTCGGAAGATCTCCGGTGAGGCGCGGCACTGTTGCCATGCCAGCCCTGACCTCAGCCACAGTGCACGACGCACTGTACCCACGACGCTGGCCTGTACGGCCCATAGACTGTGGGGCCGCCTGTCAGTGGGTGGACCGAAGACGGCATGAGCGCCCCAAAGACGGACCTGTGGGAGTCGGCCTCCCCGGAGTCGGCCGCCTCCTCCCCAAGGCCCCACGAGCCATTAACCAGATAGGATGGGGAATGGCGACAGTGATCGCCCGATAGACGGCGGCACTGTTGCCACGACCCGATGACCAAGCCTGCGTCATCAGGAGCGCCGCACAGTGTCGGGCCTGACCACGGGGCCCACCAGTCGGCGGGCCCCAGAAGCCGGCAGGAAGGACGGCGGTGTGAGAGACAGACGGCTGGGGCCCGCACCCAGCCGGATTACCATTGTACCCCCGGGGGTAGGCCTATATAAACCCCCCAGGGCACCCATGCAAAGGATTCAGACTTTGATAGAGATAGACCAGATAGCACAGGAAGGAGAGAACTAGCCTTGCTCTCTCCTGCCTCCCGATACAGCTCCAGGAGCACCATTGTAGTCACCTTGCTTTAGTGATCATGCGGAGACCCCGCAGAGCAGCAGTAGGGGTGTTATCTCCCCGAAGAGCCCCGAAGCTGGGTAAGATTCGCCGGCGTGCATGTCTACGCCTTATCCCGTTTCCAGGCACCGGCGACGTTCTACTCGCCCCCACCATGATAAGCCATCCTTTGGCATAGGTCGCACCCAACCCCCGACACCGATCTCGCGTAGGGGGCCCCGAACTGTGCGTCTGAGGATCAAAGGTAACAAGGGACAAGTGGGACACAATGTTTACCCAGGTTCGGTCCCTCTTAATGGAGGTAAAACCCTACGTCCCGCTTGATTGTATTTGACGAGTATGGGGGTTACAAGAGTTGATCTACCTCGAGATCGTAATGGATAAATCCTAGATGTCTAGCCTATGTGAATTCTGATTGTCCCTATGGACTAAACCCTCCGGTTTATATACACAATAGAGGGACCTAGGGTTGTACAGAGTTGGTTTCTAGAGGAAGGAAATTACATATACGGACACCAATCTTGCCATCCACGCATAGGGCAGTCCTAACAGACATGGGGGAAGGACTTCCGCTTTGTATCTTCATGGCCCATAAGTCTGGCCCATATCGAATAGTCCCAGACACCCGAGGACCCCCTAATCCAGGACTCCCCCGGTTGGAGCTAGAAGAATTTCAACTACATCAACCGCGTTGTCAAACGCTTCCGCTTACGGTCTACGAGCGTACGTAGACACACTCTCCCCCTCTCGTTGTTATGCATTCTCCTAGATAGATCTTGCGTGAGCATAGGAATTTTTTTGATTTAGCATGCTACATTTCCCAACAGTGGTATCAGACCTAGGTCTATGTGTAGATGATATGCACAAGTAGAACACAAAGAGTTGTGGGCGGTGATAGTCATAATGCTTACCACCAACGTCTTATTTTGATTCGATGGTATTGTGGGATGAAGTGGCCCGGACCAACCTTACATGTCCACGCACATGATACCGGTTCCACCGACAGACATGCAACTAGTTTTGCATAAAGGTGGCTGGCGGGTGTTTGTTTCTCCTACTTTAGTTGAATCGAATTTGACTACGGCCGGTCCTTAAAGAAGGTTAAAACAGCAAACTTGACAAAACACCATTGTGGTTTTGATGTGTAGGTAATAACGGTTCTTGCTAGAAGCCCGTAGCAGCCACGTAAAACTTGCAACAACAAAGTAGAGGATGTCTAACTTGTTTTTGCAGGGCATGATGTGATGTAATATGGTCAAGACATGATGTGATATACGTTATTGTATGAGATGATCATGAATTGTAGAAGTTATCGGCAACCGGCATGAGCCTTATGGTTGTCTCTTTATTGTATGAAATGCAAACGCCATGTAATTGCTTTACTTTATCACTATGCGTTAGCGATAGTTGGCAATAGTTGGCAAGACGACCACGACGCTATGATGGAGATCAAGGTGTCAACTCGGTGACAATGGAGATCATGACGATACTTTGCAGATGGAGATCAAAAGCACGAGATCATGATGGCCATATCATGTCACATATTTTGATTGCATGTGATGTTTATCTTTTATGCATCTTATTTTGCTTAGTATAGTGGTAGCATTATAAGATGATCCCTTAATTAAATTTCAAGGTATAAGTGTTCTCTCTGAGTATGCACCATTGCGACAGTTCATTGTGTTGAGACACCACGTGATGATCGGGTGTTATAGACTCTAAGTTCACATACAACGGGTGCAAGACAGTTTTGCACATGCGGAATACTTGGGTTAAACTTGACGAGCCTGGCATGTACTGACATGGCCTCAGAACACTGGAGACCAAAAGGTCGAACGTGAATCATATAGTAGATATGATCAACATAGAGATGTTCACCATTGATGACTACTCCATCTCACGTGATGATCGGACATGGTTTAGTTGATTTGGATCACGTATCATTTAGATGACTTGAGGGATGTCTATCTAAGTGGGAGTTCTTAAGTAATTTGATTAATTGAACTTAATTTATCATGAACTTAGTGCTGGTAGTATTTGCATATCTATGTTGTAGATCAATAGCTCGCGATATAGCTCCTATATTTTTTGATATGTTCCTAGAGAAAAGTTGAAATATGATAGTAGCAATAATGCGGATTGGGTCCATGATTTGAGGATTATCCTCATTGTTGCACAAAAGAATTATGTCTTTGATGCACCGCTGAGTGACAGACCTATTACAGGAGCAGATTCAAACGTTATGAACATTTGGCAAGCTCGATATGATGACTACTTAATAGTTTAGTGCACCATGCTTTACGGCTTAGAACTGGGACTTCAAAAATGTTTTGAATGCCACGGAGCATATGAGATGTTCCAAGAGCTCAAATTGGTATTTTAGACCCATGCCCGTGTCGGGAGGTATGAGACCTCTGACAAGTACTTTGCCTACAAGATGGAGGAGAATAGCTCAACTAGTGAGCATGTGCTCAGAATGTTTGGGCACTACAATCACTTGAATCAAGTGGGAGTTAATCTTCTAGATAAGATAGTGATTGACAGAGTTCTCTAGTCACTATCACTGAGCTACTAGAACTTCATGATGAACTATAATGTGCAAGGGATAACAGAAAAGATTCCCGAGCTCTTCGCGATGCTGAAATCAGCAAAGGTAGAAATTAAGAAAGAGCATCAAGTGTTGATGGTTAACAAGACCACTAGTTTCAAGAAAAAGGGTAAAGAAAAGGAAAGGGAACTTCAAGAAGAATTACAAGCAAGTTGCCACTCCCGTGAAGAATCCCCAAGCTAGACCTAAGCATGAAACTGAGTGCTTCTACTGCAAAGGAAATGGTCACTCGAAGTGGAACTGCCCCAAATACTTGGCAGATAAGAAGGATGGCAAAGTGAACAAAAGTATATATGATATACATGTTATTGATATGTACTTTACTAGTGATCATAGTAGCCCCTGGGTATTTGATACTGGTTTAGTTGCTACGGTTAGGAACTTGAAACAGGAGTTACAAAATGAATAGAGACTAGTTGAGGGCGAGGTGACGATGTGTGTTGGAAGTGATTCCAAAGTTGATAAGATCACCATTGCACACTCCCTTTACCTTCGGGATTAGTATTGAACCTAAAATAAATGTTATTTGGTGTTTGCATTAAAGCATAATATGATTGGATCATGTTTATTGCAATACGGTTATTCATTTGTCATAGAATAATTGTTATTCTTTTTACATGAATAAAACCTTTTGTGGTCATACACCCAAGGTGAATGGCTTATTGAATCTCGATCCTAGTGATACACATATTCATCATATTGATGCCAAAAGATGCAAAGTTGATAATGATAGTGCAACATACTAGTGGCACTGCCGTCTAGGTCATATTAGTGTAAAGCGCATGAAGAAACTCCATGCTGATGGGCTTTTGGAATCACTTGGTTATGAATCACTTGATGCTTGCGAACCATGCCTCATGGGCAATATGACTAAAACCCCGTTCTCCGGAACAATGGAGCAAGCCACTAACTTATTGGAAATAATACATAATGATGTATGCGGTCCAATGAGTGTTGAGGCTCGCGGCGAGTATCATTATTTTCTGACCTTCACAGATGATTTAAGTAGATATGGGTATATCTACTTGATGAAACACAAGCCTGGAGCATTTGAAAAGTTCAAGGAATTTCAGAGTGAAGTGGAGAATCATCGTAACAAGAAAATAAAGTTTCTACGATCTGATCGCAGAGGCGAATATTTGACTTATGAGTTTGGCCTTCATTTAAAACAAAGTGGAATAGTTTCACAACTCACGCCACCTGGAACACCACAACATAATGGTGTGTCTGAATGTCGTAACCGTATAGTGGTTATTCATTTGATCTATGATGTCTCTAATCGATTTACCACTATCGTTTTGGGATTATGCATTAGAGACATTTGCATTCACGTTAAATAGGGCACCGTCTACATCTGTTGAGACGACACCGTATGAACTATGGTTTAGCAAGAAACCTAAGCTTGCACACTGATACGTCTCCAACGTATCTATAATTTATGAAGCATTCATGCTATTTTATTATCTGTTTTGAATGTTTATGGGATTTATTATACACTTTTATATTTTTTTGGGACTAACCTATTAACCGGAGGCCCAGCCCATATTGTTGTTTTCTTGCCTATTTCAGTGTTTCAAAGAAAAGGAATATCAAACGGAGTCCAAACGGAATGAAACCTTTGGGAGCGTTATTTTTGGAACGGAAGCAATCCAGGGGACTTGGAGTGCAGGCTAGGGAAGCTTCGAGGATGCCACGAGATAGGGGGCGCGCCCACCCCCTAGGAGCGCCCTCCACCCTCATGGGCCCCTCGTGGCTCCCCTGACCGACTTCTTTCGCCTATACATTCCCATATACCCTAAAAACATCGAAGACAACAATAGATCGGGAGTTCCACCGCCGCAAGCCTCTGTAGCCACCAAAAACCTCTCGGGAGACCATTCCGGCACCCTGCCGGAGGGGGGATACATCACCGGTGGCCATCTTCATCATCCCAGCGCTCTCCATGACGAGGTGGGAGTATTTCACCCTTGGGGCTGAGGGTATGTACTAGTAGCTATGTGTTTGATCTCTCTCTCTCTCTCTATCTCTCTCTCTCGTGTTCTTGAGATGATACGATCTTGATGTATCGCGAGCTTTGCTATTATAGTTGGATCTTATGATGTTTCTCCCCCTCTGCTCTCTTGTGATGAATTGAGTTTTCCTCTTGAAGTTATCTTGTCGGATTGAGTCTTTAAGGATTTGAGAACACTTGATGTATGTCTTGCCGTGCTTATATGTGGTGACAGTGGGATATCACGTGATCTACTTGATGTATGTTTTGGTGATCAACTTGCGGTTTCAATGAATCTATGCATAGGGGTTGGCACACGTTTTCGTCTTGACTCTCCGGTAGAAACTTTGGGGCACTCTTTGAAGTACTTTTTGTTGGTTGAATAGATGAATCTGAGATTGTGTGATGCATATCGTATAATCATGCCCACAGATACTTCAGGTGACAATGGAGTATCTAGGTGACATTAGGGTTTTGGTTGATTTGTGTCTTAAGGTTATTCTAGTATGACCTCTGTGATAGATTGAACGGAAAGAATAGCTTTATGTTATTTTACTACGGACTCTTGAATAGATCGAGCAGAAAGAATAACTTTGAGGTGGTTTCGTACCCTACCATAATCTCTTCGTTTGTTCTCCGCTATTAGTGGCTTTGGAGTGACTCTTTGTTGCATGTTGAGGGATAGTTATATGATCTATCTATGTTATTATTGTTGAGAGAACTTGCACTAGTGAAAGTACGAACCCTAGGCCTTGTTTCCTACCATTGCAATACCGTTTATGCTCACTTTTATCATTAGTTACCTTGCTGGTTTTATATTTTCAGATTACAAAAACCTATATCTACAATCCATATTGCATTTGTATCACCATCTCTTCGCCGAACTACTGCACCTATACAATTCACCATTGTATTGGGTGTGTTGGGGACACAAGAGACTCTTTGTTATTTGGTTGCAGGGTTGCTTTAGAGAGACCATCTTCATCCTACGCCTCCCACGGACTGATAAACCTTAGGTCATCCACTTGAGGGAAATTTGCTACTGTCCAACAATCCTCTGCACTTGAGGCCCAACAACGTCTACCAGAAGAAGGTTGTGTAGTAGACATCAAGCTCTTTTCTGGCGCCGTTGCCGGGGAGGTGAGTGCTTGAATGATAAGCATGATTGCAATGTTGTTAGTATGAACTCTTTGAATATCCATAGTACTAATGATGATTGCACTAGTCATGATGAAAATATCTCTTATAAGCATGTCGATTTTTGTGGAGTGAATTGGGTTTGCAAGTACACACCAAATAGGGAAAATAGATATTGCAAGAGGCATAAGCATTTAGAAACTAAATGGTTCCAAGAACGGCTTAATGTTAGTACTCAAAATTTAAAATATCTCCGCCATACTTGTGAACTTTGCAATGAACATGTTCATTTTAATCTCCGATGCAAATTGTTTCATGATCGTATCGTGTCCAAAACTTGTGATGATTTGATTTCCCTTCCACATCATAATGAACTTAGTTTGCTTTTGGGATATGAAGAATTGAAACGTGCAACTAAGCATATTCCAGAATTTAATCTTGATAATTTTCTTGATATTGATCTAGAGAAGATTTATTTGTATTGTGCGTGAATTGCATTGAAAATCCTTATATTGCCAATTACCTAAAGAGAAGAAATCAAATAGAAGATGAAGAGAATACTAATGAAAGGGTGTCAGGACCCCGACTCGATGTCACATCGATCTAGCCGGTAACACCTCATATCACTTTGCGGCCTCACGCACGGTATCCCCACGGGTGTCGCCTTACCTTTGCCCGGGACCGTTTGCGCATTTTGGCTCACGTATATGATAGTGTCGCTAGCATCCATATGATAAAGAGCCCGGGCTGACATGACTAGTCGTAAACCCAAAGTGGCACAGACTTACAGGGACAGACATCCATGACCCAGCTTCGAACGTGTCGGTCATCAGCAAGTGGGTCCGGGTTGTAGCACTGGGCTAACAGGACTCCGGTAAACCGGGCTGTAGCGGGCTAACAGGACTCCAGTACTCAAAGCGTGACATTTCCCCGAAGGGACAGACACAGGAACGAAGAAGGACACATGCCGGCCAGCCTAAGTGTTCCAGAGCAGTAGCAAGCTACCATGGCTCAGCGGTAACACTAGGAGACATTTCCCGGTAAGAGAGGCTACTAAAGATAAACAACTAGATAGTCAGATCCCACACATACCAAGCATTTCAATCATACACACAATATGCTCGATATGTGCAAATACAACGAAGCATCACAACATGACTCTACGACACAAGTACTTTATTTAAGGCTCAGGGAGCCATACATAGCATACACAAAGATACAGGTCACACGACCCAGCATTCAAGTCATACAGTCATACAAACCAGCAGCGGAAGTACATTGTCTGAGTACAGACAACTAGTAAAATAAAAGAGGCTTGGAAGCCTAGCTATACTACGTGGTCCTTCACAAGCTCAGGGTCACCACCTGGGTCTTTAGCCTACTCGTTGATGTCAACGTCTACATAGAACCCATCAGAAGGGGTTGCAGCGTCTTCTGTAAAAATGTAGATTATAGCAACATGAGTACAAAGGTACTCAGCAAGACTTACATCAGATCCTACATACATGCTTAGTATCAAGAAGGGTTGGTGGAGTTATTGCAGCAAGCCAGCTTTGACTCTTGGCTAGACTATCCTACGATACTCCAACTTAAAATGGTTTTGCGCACACGAGTCCACTACTCACCACTTCAATACATCACCGAGGATCCACCTCCGTCTTCCTACGGAAGAGCCATCCTCGGCACTCACTCTTATCTTGAGGCTTTTAGCAGTTTCCATTTACTTGTCTATGAACTGTATAGGCAACCAAGTAGTCCTTTACCGCGGACGCGGCTATTCGAATAGATTATGATAACCCTGCAGGGGTGTACTTCTTCATACATGTTTCCACCACTTAGCGTCTGCACACGACATGTGCTCGGCAGACTTCAAGCGAAAGCCGACGTGGGTGTAGACCACGACCTACCTAAACACTTAAGCCTCTAGTCCAGGTTTATCGCCTATTCAGGTTCCATCCGCAGGGAGTCCGGCCGAGGTTTCCCATACGGCCCCGAACGATGTGAACAGGGTTCCCGAGATACCTAACGGGTATTCGGTACACCGTGCCACGTACCTACCGCATCACAGCCCACCCCTACGGTCAGCGCTGTCCACGACCTCCAGTAGGCTACAAACACCAGAAACTACTTGCAACTCCTGGACAGAGAGCTAGGGTGAATAAGAAGTCGAGCGGGGTCATATTTCAGGGCCCAATGTATGGTAGTAGCTGATTCTTAAATCACACATACAGATCTCAGTGCTTAAGGTCGGCTTCAATGAAACAACCCACCATGTACTCCTACATGGCCTCTCATCGATACCTTTACCAAATCGTGTTCACCACACCACTCTCATTACCGACATAATCATTTCACTCTAGCCCATCACCCAGATGAACCAGACCTGACACGACTCTAAGCATAGCAGGCATAGCAAGGTAGGAACAACACATACATATGGCTCAATCAACTCCTACACATGCTAGTGGGTTTCATCTAATTACTGTGGCAATGACAGGTCATGCAGAGGAAATGGGTTCAACTACCGTAGCACACAGCAGTTTGAATCGCGTTGTCTTAATGCAGTAAAAGAGAGCAGGAGCGAGAACATGGGATTGTATCGATATGATCAAATGGTTGGTTGCTTGCCTGATGGTTCGATGCACGGATACGGTTCTTCGTTAGGGTAGTCACGGTACTCCTCGGGGACAGATCCTGTCGTAAAGGATAACGATACACAGGCATCACCAAACAATGTGCAACAATATGATGCATGCATGAAACATGGCAATATGAGTGTGTTGGGCTAATGCAACTAAAGCTACCAACGCTGTCAGGACCCCGACTCGATGTCACATCGATCTAGCTGGTAACACCTCATATCACTTTGCGGCCTCACGCACGGTATCCCCACGGGTGTCGTCTTACCTTTTCCCGGGACCGTTTGCGCCTTTTGGCTCGCGTATATGAAAGTGTCGCTAGCATCCATATGATAAAGAGCCCGGGCTGACATGACTAGTCGTAAACCCAAAGTGGCACAGACTTACAGGGACAGGCATCCATGACCCAGCTTCGAACGTGTCGGTCATCAGCAAGTGGGTCCGGGCTGTAGCACTGGGCTAACAGGACTCCGGTAAACCGGGCTGTAGCGGGCTAACAGGACTCCGGTACTCAAAGCGTGACATTTCCCCGAAGGGACAGACACAGGAACGAAGAAGGACACATGCCGGCCAGCCTAAGTGTTCCAGAGCAGTAGCAAGCTACCATGGCTCAGCGGTAACACTAGGAGACATTTCCCGGTAAGAGAGGCTACTAAAGATAAACAACTAGATAGTCAGATCCCACACATACCAAGCATTTCAATCATACACACAATATGCTCGATATGTGCAGATACAACGAAGCATCACAACATGACTCTATGACACAAGTACTTTATTTAAGGCTCAGTGAGCCATACATAACATACACAAAGGTACGGGTCTCACGACCCAACATACAAGTCATACAGTCATACAAACCAGCAGCGGAAGTAACTTGTCTGAGTACAGACAACTAGTAAAAATAAAAGAGGCTTGGAAAGCCTAGCTATACTACGTGGTCCTTCACAAGCTCAGGGTCACCACCTGGGTCTTTAGCCTACTCGTTGATGTCAACGTCTACATAGAACCCATCAGAAGGGGTTGCAGCGTCTTCTGTAAAAATGTAGATTATAGCAACATGAGTACAAAAGTACTCAGCAAGACTTACATCAGATCCTACATACATGCTTAGTATCAAGAAGGGTTGGTGGGGTTATTGCAGCAAGCCAGCTTTGACTCTTGGCTAAACTATCCTACGATACTCCAACTTGAAATGGTTTTGCGCACACGAGTCCACTACTCACCACTTCAATACACTACCGAGGATCCACCTCCGCCTTCCTACGGAAGAGCCATCCTCGGCACTCACACTTATCTTGAGGCTTTTAACAGTTTCCATTTGCTTGTCTATGAACTGTATAGGCAACCAAGTAGTCCTTTACCGCGGACGCGGCTATTCGAATAGATTATGATAACCCTGCAGGGGTGTACTTCTTCATACATGTTTCCACCACTTAGCGTCTGCACACGACATGTGCTCGGCAGACTTCAAGCGAAAGCCGACGTGGGTGTAGACCACGACCTACCTAAACACTTAAGCCTCTAGTCCAGGTTTATCGCCTATTCAGGTTCCATTCGCAGGGAGTCCGGCCGAGGTTTCCCATACGGCCCCGAACGATGTGAACAGGGTTCCCGAGATACCTAACGGGTATTCGGTACACCCGGCCACGTACCTACCGCATCACAGCCCACCCCTACGGTCAGCGCTGTCCACGGCCTCCAGTAGGCTACAAACACCAGAAACTACTTGCAACTCCTGGACAGAGAGCTAGGGTGAATAAGAAGTCGAGCGGGGTCATATTTCAGGGCCCAATGCATGGTAGTAGCTGTATCTTAAATCACACATACAGATCTCAGTGCTTAAGGTCGGCTCCAATGAAACAACCCACCATGTACTGCTACATGGCCTCTCATCGATACCTTTACCAAATCGTGTTCACCACACCACTCTCATTTCCGACATAATCATTTCACTCTAGCCATCACCCAGATGAACCAGACCTGACACGACTCTAAGCATAGCAGGCATAGCAAGGTAGGAACAACACATACATATGGCTCAATCAACTCCTACACATGCTAGTGGGTTTCATCTAGTTACTGTGGCAATGACAGGTCATGCAGAGGAAATGGGTTCAACTACCGTAGCACACAGCAGTTTGAAACGCGTTGTCTTAATGCAGTAAAAGAGAGCAGGAGCGAGAACATGGGATTGTATCGATATGATCAAATGGTTGGTTGCTTGCCTGATGGTTCGATGCACTGATACGGTTCTTCGTTAGGGTAATCACGGTACTCCTCGGAGGCAGAACCTGTCGCAAAGAACACCGATACACAACCATCACCAAACAATGTGCAACAATATGATGCATGCATGAAACATAGCAATATGAGTGTGTTGGGCTAATGCAACTAAAACCAGAAGGGTTTGAACAAATTTGAATCAAAGATTCAAATTTCAAACTCAAACATGGCCTTTTAAAGTGCTTTTCCTTGTTCTGCTTAAAACATCAATTTAACTTGTTTGATCATGCATGAAAATAGTACAGATGGATAGATTGGATTTTTCTGATCATTTTTCATATATAATTTGTCCAATTTGGAGTTACAGAATAAAAGTTATGAATTTTTGAAGTTTAAATAATATTCTGGAATTTCCTGATTTAATTTAAATCCAGAAATATAATTATTGCGCCAGCATGACGTCAGCATGACGTCAGTGGTCAACTGCGGCTGTCTGGGGTCAAACCTGACGTGTGGGGCCCACACGTCAGTGACAGGGGGGTTAAACAGGGTTAAATTAATCCTAATTACTAATTAGTGGCGCTGGGGCCCACTAGTCAGTGTCAGGGGGTTAACTAACAGTGGTTAGCGCTAATCCTAATTAGCTACAGGGCTGGGCCCACCTGTTAGGGACTCAGGGGGGTTCCAGCCGTGGTCAAAGTGGGTCAAACCCACCGGCGACGTGACGCCGGCGAGGCCCGAGACGGCGGCGCGATGCGGGATCGCGCTACAGGGCACGGGCGAGGCCGTTCTTGGGCTCGTTGGAGAGCTCTTGCTCCCGCGCGTCGAACGGTGGTGGTGGCCGTGCCTGAGGTGGCCGGAGTCGACGGCGGCGAGCTCGGCTGCGGCCGCCGGAGTTCGGTCGTGCACGGAAACGGGGTTGGAGCTCGAAGGCGAGCGAAGCGAGGCGCTAGGGATGCTCTATGGAGCCTTACGAACTCGTTGGACTCGCCGGGGTGACCAAATGGTCACCGGAGCTGCGTCGACGGCGAGCTCGGCGACGGCGGAGGTTCGGCCGTGGTGGGGAGGAGGCTACGGTGAGGGAACGAGGGGGAGAAGAGGGGGAAACGGTGGCGTAGCTCACCGCGGTTGCAGTGGGCGTCGAAGCAGGCTCGGGGACGCGCTGGAGACGGCGAATCGACGGCGACGGTGGTCGGAGCCCGAGGAGGGGAACGGCGACGTGGCGGCGATGCAGGGCTTCCGGAGGCCCGTGGAGCGGTGGGGAGGAAGAGGAGGTCGAGGCGGAGCCGCTGAGCTAGTCGGGGGAGCGAGGGGTGGCCGGAGACGGCTGCTAAGGCGAACGGCGGCGACGGTGGTGTTCGGCCGTGAGAGAGAGAGCGAGGGAGAGGAGGGAAGAGCCGAGGGCGAGTGAGAGAGAGCAGGGGGGAGGCGTGGCGTCGTCCAGGGCATCGAGGCGAGGAGGGGAGGGCAGGCAGGCAGGGAGAGAGGTGGCGTGGCGCGGTGGCGCGCGCGCGCGCCGGCCACACTCCCCTCCCTCTGTCGGGACGAAGACGACAGAGGAGGGAGGCGGGCTGGGCCGCCTGCTGGCTGGGCCGGCCAGCTGGATGGGCTGCACAGTGGAGGAGCCCAGGTAAGCTTCTCCCTTTTATTTTTTTCCTGTTTTCTAATTTCTGACATTTGTTTTGATTTAAATAATATATTAAATCATTTATTTAACTTATGCCAAATTTTTCAGGGGCTAGATATATTATTCCAGAGCTCCTTTATAATTGGCATAATATTTGGACATATATTAATATATAAAGAAATATATTTCCAAAGCAAATATTTATGCATTAATTCCAAATGCCCAAAATAAATGTCCATGAGCCACTAAAAATATTGGTTTGATTTTTATCTCTGTCCAATATTTTCAGAGATCAACATGAGCATTTTCTTGGACCCTTTTGGAGAAATTTTTATTTGGGTCATTTTCAAAATGATTCTGAGGGTTTCACAGATCCCCATTTCAAGTTTCTGATGAAAGAGTAAACATGATGCAACACTCTAATGCATGACTAGCTAGGGTGTGACAACTCACCCCCACTCAAAAGAATCTCGTCCCGAGATTTGGGTTCCTCCGGGAAGAAGGCGGGGTACTCAAGTCGAAGACGATCCTCCCTTTCCCAGGTTGCTTCATCCTCAGAATGGTGCGACCATTGTACTTTGAGGAACTTGATGTTCTGACGTCGGGTGATACGTTCGGCCTGATCGAGGATACGAACGGGGTACTCTCGATATGTAAGATTATCTTGGAGATCAAGCGTTTCGTGGTCCACTTCACGGATAGGATCCGAGAAGCAACGCCTGAGTTGAGAAACGTGGAAGACATCGTGGACTCTAGAGAGATGCGGAGGTAGTTCCAGCTGGTAGGCAACTTCCCCTCGTTTGGCAAGAATGCGAAAAGGTCCAATGTAACGAGGAGCCAATTTGCCTTTGATACCGAAACGATGGGTTCCCTTCAGAGGGGTGACCCGAAGATATGCCTTCTCGTCAACCTCGAAAGTCATAGCCTTATGTTTTCGGTCATATTGACTCTTTTGACGAGATTGGGCTGTTTTCAACTTTTCACGAACGATGCGAACTTGTTCTTCTGCTTCCTGAATCATGTCCGGGCCAAAGAATTGTCTTTCCCCGGTCTCTGACCAGTTAAGGGGTGTTTGACACCGTCGTCCATAGAGAACTTCAAAAGGGGCTTTACCCAAGCTAGATTGATAGCTGTTGTTGTAAGCGAATTCGGCAAATGGAAGGCACTTCTCCCAGTCCATTCCGAATGAGATAACAGAGGCTCGAAGCATGTCTTCTAGAATTTGGTTGACGCGTTCCACTTGACCACTCGACTGAGGGTGGAAGGCGGTGCTAAAGGAGAGACGAGTTCCCATAGCATTTTGGAAACTTTCCCAAAATCGAGAGGTGAAAAGACTTCCTCGATCCGAGTTAATTTCCAAAGGAACACCATGAAGGGACACTATTCGGGAAATGTATAAGTCTGCCAGCTGACTAGCGGTTATACTCTCTCGAACAGGTAGGAAATGGGCTACTTTGGAAAGATGATCGACCACGACGAAAATAGCATTATTCCCTCTCTTGGTCCTGGGAAAACCGGTAATGAAATCCATACCAATTTTATCCCATTTCCATTTAGGAATAGCTAAGGGTTGAAGGGTGCCAGCAGGCCGTTGGTGCTCTGCTTTTACACGACGACAGACGTCGCAATTTGCAATATACTGAGCAATTTCTCTCTTCATCCTAGTCCACCAGAACCTCTGGCGTAGGTCCTGATACATCTTAGTACTACCGGGATGAATGGTGAGAGGGGATTCATGAGCCTCCTTAAGGATCAACTGCCGTAGATGCTGGTTCTTGGGAACCACTAGACGGTTCTCAAAGTACACAACACCATGATCATTTGTGGAGAAACAACTAGCACCTCCGCTAGCAATGTTCTCTTTGATTTTAGATATTCCCTTATCTCGCTTTTGGGCAGCGATGATTTGATCCGTAAGAGTAGGTTTTGCTACCAAGGTGGAAAGAAAACCTTGAGGTACAATGTGAAGGTTAAGCTTCCGAAATTCCTCATGGAGAGGCGGTTGACTTTGTTGTAACATCAGGTTGTTACGATAAGATTTACGACTTAGCGCATCAGCCATGACGTTGGCTTTCCCTGGGGTGTAGGTTATTCCTAAGTCGAAGTCTGTGATCAATTCAACCCAACGTCTTTGCCTGAGGTTCAGATCCGGTTGGGTGAAGATGTACTTCAAACTTTGGTGATCAGTGAATATTTCGCAACGATTACCGAGGAGGTAATGTCGCCAGGTTTTAAGTGCATAGACTACAACTGCAAGCTCTAGATCATGAGTAGGATAATTCTCCTCATGTGGGTGCAATTGCCGTGAAGCGTAGGCAATTACGTGTCGATCTTGCATGAGAATGCAACCTAGTCCTTGTCGCGAGGCGTCGCAGTAGATAACAAAATCCTTGGAGAAGTATGGCGGTACCAGTACGGGAGCAGAAGTCAGGCGTCTTTTCAGTTCCTGAAAGCTGTGCTCACATTGTGGAGTCCACTCGAACTTCTTATCTTTCTTGAGGAGTTCCGTTAGAGGTTTAGCAACTTTGGAGAAGTTCTCGACAAAGCGACGACAATAGCTCGCTAAGCCCAGAAAGCTCCGAACTTGCTTGACCGATTCAGGTGGAGTCCAATTAAGGACGGCCTGAACTCGCTCAGGGTTAACAGCAATACCTTTACCAGATATTACATGACCCAGATAGGTCACTTCTGGCAACCAGAATTCACATTTAGAAAATTTGGCATAAAGGCGATGCTCTCGAAGTTTCTGCAACACTAGCCTTAAATGTTCGGCATGTTCTTCCTCGTTCTTGGAGTAGATGAGTATATCATCGAGATAAACTACGACGAATTTATCCAAATACTCCATGAAGATTGAGTTCATTAACCGAGAAAAGGTGGCTGGAGCGTTGGTTAAACCGAAGGACATGACGGTGTACTCGTATTGGCCGTAACGAGTAACAAAGGCCGTTTTAGGGATGTCCCCGTTTCTGATTTTGATTTGATGGTAGCCCAACCTCAAATCCATCTTGGAGAAGACTGAGGATCCAGCGAGCTGATCGTACAGGTCGTTGATCCTGGGAAGCGGATATTTGTTCTTGATTGTGACCAAATTGACAGGTCGGTAATCTACAACCATTCGGTCCGTACCATCCTTCTTCTTGACGAATAGGACGGGGCAAGCCCACGGAGATGAGCTAGGTCAGATGAAACCCTTTTTCAAGGACTCATCGAGTTGTTTCTTAAGCTCGGCTAGTTCTAGGGGTGCCATCTTATAAGGTCTTCTAGCAATCGGAACGGTTCCTGGAATGAGGTCTATTACGAACTCAACTTCCCTGTCAGGTGGGACACCTGGCAATTCCTCTGGAAAGACATCCGGGAAGTCACGGACTACCGGAACGTCCTCAAGGTCTGGCAAAGGGCTGGCGTTAAGAGGATATAATTGTCGCTTGGCTATTCGGGTCAAGACATTGACTATCTTGCCCGAAGGGTGAGTGAGTTGAACAGTCCTAGAGAAGCAATCAATTTTGGCATGATGAGCTGACATCCAGTCCATACCCAAAATGATATTAATATCTGAAAATTTAAGGGCTATCAAAGATGCGAGGAAAACAAGTCTGTCGACTTGGATTTCATTTCCATAACTTACCCTAGAGGTCTGCCATCTAGAACCAGGGGTAGAAATTTCCATAGTGGATGGCATGTCACAGAATGCAACGTTATGCAAACGAGCATAACTTTCGGATATAAAAGAATGAGAGGCTCCTGTATCGAAAAGAACAGATGCCGGGTGGCAATTAACAAGAAGCGTACCGAGAATGACGTTGGGATCCTCTTGAGCTTCTTCGGCAGAGATACAGTTGACATGGCCACGTGTAGCGGTGACCGGCTTGGCGTGGAATACTTTTCCTGTCGGCTTGCCCCGGCCAACAGCTTTAGCAGACTGGTTGGGGTTGGTCTGGGGACACTCACGCATATAGTGGCCAGATTCCCCACACTTGAAACAAGTCACGGAACTGGTACGTGGAGGAGCATTGTTAGTTGGACCCCCATAGGGCTTGGCCGGTGCAGACTGCTGAACGGGGCGAGGCGCCTGGAAGGATGGCCTCGGTGTGAACCTGGGTGGCAGGGCGGTGTTGGGTACCCACACGCGGCACTTCTGAGGACCAGCACCGGATGAGGAACCCATATCACGGCCATGCTTGCGTGTTGCGTCATAGTCAGTCTGACCAGTTTCAGCACTGATGGCTTTGTTGACAAGTTTCTGAAAAGATGTGCACTCATGCAGACGGAGGTCACGGCGAAGCTCAGGACTAAGGCCCTTACGGAACCTTGCTTGCTTCTTGGCGTCAGTAGAAACTTCCTCGGTTGCATATCGTGCGAGATTACCAAACTCCCTACTGTAAACATCCACACAAAGTCGGCCTTGGGTGAAACTGCAAAATTCTTCACGTTTACGGTCCATGAGACCCTCCGGAATATGATGCTCACGGAAAGCCTCGCTGAACTCAGCCCAAGTAGTGACATGGCCCGCTGGGCGCATAGCTCCATAATTTTCCCACCATAGACTGGCGGGGCCTTCAAGATGATATGCAGCAAAGGTGACCTTGTCAGCCTCCGCTACCAGCGCGGAACGCAGTTTATGAGAGATACTGCGAAGCCAGTCATCAGCGTCGAGAGGCTCGACGGAGTGGTGGAACGTGGGTGGATGTAATTTGATAAAATCACTGAGTGACACCACGTTAGTCCTCTGATGGTGTGCCGTGTTCTGTTCAATACGCTCTAACAAACGGTTGGTCTCCCGCTTGTTTCTCTCAGCTTCCATCATAACCTCGGCTAGTGAAGGAGGATGAGGCAGATTTTCATTCCTGCCTTCACTGCCTTCGGCCTGCTCTTGAGAAGCAAGGTTAGCGCGCGTGTTGACCATCCTAGGTAACAAGACAATGATTTAGTCAGAATGATAAAATTCCGACATAGGATACAGAATGTAAGGAATAACTCGAAATGCAAGATGATCATCCGTATGACATGGTAAAAACAGAAACTGCTTCTTTTATTCCATCGTCATACACACCATACAGGGTTTAGTACAAGACCAAACAAAGTACTATTACGGTGAGAAAAGGATTACATCTCATCGGAGGCATTCCAAGCTCCTATACATTATTTTTCTACACCTCCGGAAAGAGTACAAACTAGGTCATATCCCACGAGTCACGCGGGACGATAGACGACACAGCTAGTGCGAACTAGTGATACTACCACTAACTCAGACCGATCCGTAGTAGTCCTCGTAAAAGTCACCTCCATAGCCTGGAAGCTCAACATGATCATCCGGAAACAGACGATCTCGCGGAGCTTGTGGACCATAGGGGCTAGGATGAGGCCTTGGACCAAAAGACGGTGGCCTGCGGGGACCGCGAGGTGGGGTGATGCCTCCTACATCACGCCAAACCATCACGTCTGGCAGAGCAGATCTCACAGGATAGAGATCGCGCATATCTGAGAATCCAGCTTGCACCGCCGGTGCGAACCGAGTCAAAGTGGCCCAGTGGTCAGCACGGGTATTGAAGAGCTCTAACCTCAAGGCCCGATTTTCACGGTCCTTATCCTCGAGCATCTCAGCAGTGGTGCGAGTCCGTGAATCCTCCTGAGTGGGGTCAGCATAAATAGCCTGGAGATACCCTTGTGCTCCCGGAAGTGATCCTGGCATATACCGGAAATCAGAGTCCCGAAATAGGCCAGATATGACTCGCATAATGGTCATCATAGAGTAGGCGGCGTCCTGCACAGCCATCTCAATAGTAATCCCGAGTCCATAAGAGCAGTGAAGAGGCTCGGTGGATCCAGGATAAGATGGAAATATCCTGACAGTGCAGAGATACTGGCTTTGATTAAAGTCTCGGAATTGCTCTTCGACCGTGTACTCAGGATACCAGCGGTATCCAGCCTCAGTCATTACCCTGACCAACTTGGCAGTATGGCCGGGTACATCTAGGCATCGAGTCAGGCGAACCACTTGATTGGGGTCGCGAGTGGCCATCTGAAAGCACAATCATAATGCAAAGGCATTAGAATTTCTAGCAAATTTTCGGCAGCATAACAGCTGTAAATGCTCAAGAAGGATTTTGAGACATTTGACAAAGGATTTCGTACACACTCAACATCATCATATCAAAGTTCTGAATCCATTCTAACAACATAATGTGGTAGTAGAACTGAACTAGGCTTGTATCCATCAAACTTATAAGGTACTACTGATTAGTAACACGTGATCCTGATAGAGAGAATAGATCCTAATTCCTTAACCCCCGGTGGAAGAATGGACTGACTCAGATCAGAATGTCATAAGATAAAGGAGTAAAAAGAGCCTTACGTTCCAACCCACAAACAATTCCCCTACATATAACTAAAGAATTTCTAGACTCAACATCGACCAGTATGGCTTGGAGAACCTACAGGCAGTCCGGCTCTGATACCAACGCTGTCAGGACCCCGACTCGATGCCACATCGATCTAGCCGGTAACACCTCATATCACTTTGCGGCCTCACACACGGTATCCCCACGGGTGTCGCCTTACCTTTGCCCGGGACCGTTTGCGCATTTTGGCTCACGTATATGATAGTGTCGCTAGCATCCATATGATAAAGAGCCCGGGCTGACATGACTAGTCGTAAACCCAAAGTGGCACAGACTTACAGGGACAGGCATCCATGACCCAGCTTCGAACGTGTCGGTCATCAGCAAGTGGGTCCGGGCTGTAGCACTGGGCTAACAGGACTCCGGTAAACCGGGCTGTAGCGGGCTAACAGGACTCCAGTACTCAAAGCGTGACATTTCCCCGAAGGGACAGACACAGGAACGAAGAAGGACACATGCCGGCCAGCCTAAGTGTTCCAGAGCAGTAGCAAGCTACCATGGCTCAGCGGTAACACTAGGAGACATTTCCCGGTAAGAGAGGCTACTAAAGATAAACAACTAGATAGTCAGATCCCACACATACCAAGCATTTCAATCATACACACGATATGCTCGATATGTGCAAATACAACGAAGCATCACAACATGACTCTACGACACAAGTACTTTATTTAAGGCTCAGGGAGCCATACATAGCATACACAAAGATACGGGTCACACGACCCAGCATTCAAGTCATACAGTCATACAAACCAGCAGCGGAAGTACATTGTCTGAGTACAGACAACTAGTAAAATAAAAGAGGCTTGGAAGCCTAGCTATACTACGTGGTCCTTCACAAGCTCAGGGTCACCACCTGGGTCTTTAGCCTACTCGTTGATGTCAACGTCTACATAGAACCCATCAGAAGGGGTTGCAGCGTCTTCTGTAAAAATGTAGATTATAGCAACATGAGTACAAAGGTACTCAGCAAGACTTACATCAGATCCTACATACATGCTTAGTATCAAGAAGGGTTGGTGGAGTTATTGCAGCAAGCCAGCTTTGACTCTTGGCTAGACTATCCTACGATACTCCAACTTAAAATGGTTTTGCGCACACGAGTCCACTACTCACCACTTCAATACATCACCGAGGATCCACCTCCGTCTTCCTACGGAAGAGCCATCCTCGGCACTCACTCTTATCTTGAGGCTTTTAGTAGTTTCCATTTACTTGTCTATGAACTGTATAGGCAACCAAGTAGTCCTTTACCGCGGACGCGGCTATTCGAATAGATCATGTTAACCCTGCAGGGGTGTACTTCTTCATACATGTTTCCACCATTTAGCGTCTGCACACGACATGTGCTCGGCAGACTTCAAGCGAAAGCCGACGTGGGTGTAGACCACGACCTACCTAAACACTTAAGCCTCTAGTCCAGGTTTATCGCCTATTCAGGTTCCATCCGCAGGGAGTCCGGCCGAGGTTTCCCATACGGCCCCGAACGATGTGAACAGGGTTCCCGAGATACCTAACGGGTATTCGGTACACCGTGCCACGTACCTACCGCATCACAGCCCACCCCTACGGTCAGCGCTGTCCACGGCCTCCAGTAGACTACAAACACCAGAAACTACTTGCAACTCCTGGACAGAGAGCTAGGGTGAATAAGAAGTCGAGCGGGGTCATATTTCAGGGCCCAATGCATGGTAGTAGCTGTATCTTAAATCACACATACAGATCTCAGTGCTTAAGGTCGGCTTTAATGAAACAACCCACCATGTACTCCTACATGGCCTCTCATCGATACCTTTACCAAATCGTGTTCACCTCACCACTCTTATTACCGACATAATCATTTCACTCTAGCCCATCACCCAGATGAACCAGACCTGACACGACTCTAAGCATAGCAGGCATAGCAAGGTAGGAACAACACATACATATGGCTCAATCAACTCCTACACATGCTAGTGGGTTTCATCTAGTTACTGTGGCAATGACAGGTCATGCAGAGGAAATGGGTTCAACTACCGTAGCACACAGCAGTTTGAAACGCGTTGTCTTAATGCAGTAAAAGAGAGCAGGAGCAAGAACATGGGATTGTATCGATATGATCAAATGGTTGGTTGCTTGCCTGATGGGTCGATGCACTGATACGGTTCTTCGTTAGGGTAATCACGGTACTCCTCGGAGGCAGAACCTGTCGCAAAGGACACCGATACACAAGCATCACCAAACAATGTGCAACAATATGATGCATGCATGAAACATGGCAATATGAGTGTGTTGGGCTAATGCAACTAAAACCAGAAGGGTTTGAACAAATTTGAATCAAGGATTCAAATTTCAAATTCAAATATGGCCTTTTAAAGTGCTTTTCCTTGTTCTGCTTGAAACATCAATTTAACTTGTTTGATCATGCATGAAAATAGTACAGATGGATAGATTGGATTTTTCTGATCATTTTTCATATATAATTTGTCCAATTTGGAGTTACAGAATAAAAGTTATGAATTTTTGAAGTTTAAATAATATTCTGGAATTTCCTGATTTAAATTAAATCCAGAAATATAATTATTGCGCCAGCATGACGTCAGCATGACGTCAGTGGTCAACTGCGGCTGGCTGGAGTCAAACCTGATGTGTGGGGCCCACACGTCAGTGACAGGGGGGTTAAACGGAGTTAGTTTAATCCTAATTACTAATTAGTGGCGCTGGGGCCCACTGGTCAGTGTCAGGGGATTAACTAACAGTGGTCAAAGTGGGTCAAACCCACCAGCGACGTGACGCCGGCGAGGCCCGAGACGGCGGCGCGATGCGGGATCGCGCTACAGGGCACGGGCGAGGCCGTTCTTGGGCTCGTTGGAGAGCTCTTGCTCCCGCGCGTCGAACGGTGGTGGTGGCCGGGCCTGAGGTGGCCGGAGTCGACGGTGGTGAGCTCGGCTGCGGCCGCCGGTGTTCGGGTGCGGTCGGAGTCGGCGTTGCAGGGGGTTTGGGGAGGCGTTGGTGCGTGCTGCGTGCTCCTAGTGAGGCGTGGAGCACGATAGGGTGCTCGGTTGGGCGCTACGGTGATCGTGGCCACGACGGCGACATTGCCGGCGGCGTGGAGCTCTCGGCCAAGGTGGGGCTAAGGCCTAGAGGTCGAAAGAGACCAGGGGAGAAGGGGGAAACGACTCAGGGGCTCACCGCGGTTGCAGTGGGCGTCGAAGCGGGCTCGGAGACGCGCTGGAGACGGCGAATTCGACGGCGATGATGGTCGGAGCCCGAAGAGGGGAACGGCGACGTGGCGGCGATGCAGGGCTTCCGGAGGCCCGTGGAGCGGTGGGGAGGAAGAGGGGGTTGTGGCGGAGCTTCTGAGCTAGTCGGGGGAGCGAGGGGTGGCCGGAGACGGCTGCTAAGGCGAACGGCGGCGACGGTGGTGTTCGGCCGTGAGAGAGAGAGCGAGGGAGAGGAGGGAAGAGCCGAGGGCGAGTGAGAGAGAGCAGGGGGGAGGCGTGGCGTCGTCCAGGGCATCGAGGCGAGGAGGGGAGGGCAGGCAGGCAGGGAGAGAGGTGGCGTGGCGCGGTGGCGCGCGCGCGCGCCGGCCACACTCCCCTCCCTCTGTCGGGACGAAGACGACAGAGGAGGGAGACGGGCTGGGCCGCCCGCTGGCTGGGCCGGCCAGCTGGATGGGCTGCACAGTGGAGAAGCCCAGGTAAGCTTCTCCCTTTTATTTTTTTCTGTTTTCTAATTTCTGACATTTGTTCTGATTTAAATAATATATTAAATCATTTATTTAACTTATGCCAAATTTTTCAGGGGCTAGATATATTATTCCAGAGCTCCTTTATAATTGGCATAATATTTGGACATATATTAATATATATAGAAATATATTTCCAAAGCAAATATTTATGCATTAATTCCAAATGCCCAAAATAAATGTCCATGAGCCACTAAAAATATTGGTTTGATTTTTATCTCTGTCCAATATTTTCAGAGATCAACATGAGCATTTTCTTGGACCCTGTTGGAGAAATTTTTATTTGGGTCATTTTCAAAATGATTCTAAGGGTTTAACAGATCCCCATTTCAAGTTTCTGATGAAAGAGTAAACATGATGCAACACTCTAATGCATGACTAGCTAGGGTGTGACAAAGGGAAGACACTTCCCAATATCCTCCTATTATTTCTTATGATGAACCAGGTAATGAGGAGGAGCTTTCTATTCAACCAATCTCATCAATAAGGAGCTCAAAGAAGAAGGTTGAACCCACACATAATGTGAAGAAGAAAAAGAAAAGAAGGAGCAACAAAGGTAAAAAGGTATCTCTCTCAAATGATGTTGCTCCTACTACTCATTGTGATGATGGTAACTGCTATACTATTGGTGCTATCCATATTATTCATGATGAGAGTGATTATGCTTATGATATGAAAAGGCCCAAGCTTGGGGAAGCTATGTTTGATGAGGATGAAATATTTGAGAATATATTTTCTGAAATTAATGTTTGTCCCAAGCTTGGGCATGCTACGTTTAATGAAGATGATATTTTTAGACTCCCAAGTTTTAATATGCAAAGTTGTTATGATGATAGCATGCCTCTTACCTATGATGATTATATTGATGAAAGTGGGCTTGGAAGAGTGTCAACTCTAGGTAGTAGTGATCCCACTATTTTGGGGGATGTTGAATCTTATTGTGATGAATATGAAAGTGGATTTGGAAGAGTGTCAACTTTATTTAGTGATGATTCCACTATCTTGGAAGAGGTTTCAATCGATTATGATGAGAACGAAGTTGCTACTTATGATGATTATTGTGATGGAACTTATGCTATAAAAAGTAGTGATGATTATATTTATAAAACTTGTCATGATTATGATTACCCTTTTTCTTAACATTACTCTTTTAATGTGGAAATAATTTATAGTATTTGAGTCTCTTATGATACTCCCACTATTCCGAATGAGAAGAATTTTGCTTATGTGGAGAGTAGTAAATTTTCTATGCAAGTAGATCATGAAATGAATGCTTTAGGTGCTGTTTATATTGTTGAATTCATTCATGATGATACTGAAAATTATTATGAGGGAGGAACATATGCTTCTAGGAATTGCAATAATGTCAAGTTTCCCCTCTATGTGCTTAAAATCTTGAAGTTATGCTTGTTTTGCCTTCCTATGCTAGTTGGTTATTGTTCCCATAAGTTGTTTGATCACAAAATCCCTATGCATAGGAAGTGGGTTAGACTTAAATGTGCTAGTCATATGCTTCATGATGCTCCCATTATGTTTCAATTCTTATCTTTTATGTGAGCATCATTGTCATCATCATACCTAGCTAAAAAGGCATTAAAGAAAAGCGCTTGTTGGGAGACAACCCAATATTTACCTTTACTGTTTATGTGTGTCCACATGATTATTCTAATGTAGTAATCATGTTTTATAGCTTTAATTTCAATAAAGTGCCAAGTAAGACCTTTAGGATAGCTTACGGTGATAATTGTGTTGATCCTGCTGAAAATCAGAAACTTTTGTACCTAGTAAATTAGTTTTGATAATTCACAGAAATGTGATTTTGATCTGATTCTTTTTTCTATGGAGTTGTACACAAACTTCTTAGGAATTCCTAATTTGGTAGGAGTTTTGGAGTTCAAGAAGTATACGTTTGGTACAAATTACTACAGACTGTTCTGTTTTTGACAGATTCAGTTTTCTATGTATTGTTTGCTTATTTTGATGAATCTATGAGTAGTATCGGAGGGTATGAACCATAGATAAGTTTTAATACAGTAGATATTACACCAATATGATTTTTTAATGAGTTCATTACAGTACCTAAGTGGTGGTTTTATTTTCTTATACTAACGGGGCTTACGAGTTTTCTGTTGAGTTTTGTGTTGTGGAGTTTTCAAGTTTTGCGTAAGATTCGATGGACTATGGAATAAGGAATGGCAAGAGCCTAAGCTTGGGGATACCCAAGGCACCCCAAGGTAATATTAAAGGACAACCAAGAGCCTAAGCTTGGGGATGCCCCGGATGGCATCCCCTCTTTCGTCTTCGTCTATCGGTAACTTTACTTGGAGCTATATTTTTATTCACCACATGATATGTGTTTTGCTTGGAGCGTCATTTTAATTTTTTATTATTTGCTTGATGTTATTTAGAATAATGTTTTGCATCTATATTTTCAATAAAAATGTCAAGGATAGCCTTTACCATGCTTATTTTGCTAGTATACATGTTGCTGTTTGAAAACAGAAAGTTTACCGCTGTTGCAAAAATTCCCTAGAAAAGTCAGAGAATGATATAATGTTGAAACTTTTTGCATAATGATCTCTGATAAATCTTCTACAGTATAGTATTTTTATCATTATTTTTGGAGTTAGGGAAGTATTGATACTCTTGCATTCTTTACAGACTATACTGTTTTGGCAGATTGCTGTTATGGTTGCATTGTTTGCATATGTTTGCTTGTTTAATGATTCTATTTGAGGATAGGAGTATTAAATATGCAGAGGCATTTAGTATGCAACATTGAATAATAATTTTAGTGATTTGTTACGGTAGAAAATGATAAGGTTTTTGCATTGGTTTATACTAACTTATCTCACGAGTTCTTGTTGAGTTTGGTGTGGATGAAGCTTTTGATAAAAAGAGAAACCATGATATGAGAGGAATTAAGGAGACACAAAAGTTCAAGCTTGGGGATTCCCAAGGCACCCCAAGATAATACTTCAAGAAGTCTCAAGCATCTAAGCTTGGGGATGCCCCGTTAGGCATCCCACCTTTCTTCTTTAACAACCATCGGTTAGTATCGGTTGAACCTAAGTTTTAGCTTCTTCACATGAGTTGTGCTATCCTTGCAATGCCATTTTATTTTGTTTTGCTTGCTGTTTGAATAAGATACCAAGATCTGAAATTCTTAAATGAGAGAGAGCCTTCACATAGCTACATAATTATTTAGCTACTCATTGTTCTCCACTTATATCTTTTTGAGTAGTTTGTCATTTACTCGTGTGCTTCACTTATATCCTATGAGTAAATGGTTGAATAAGTTGAATGTCATATACATGATATTATATATGTTCATTTGCTTATCCCATGGGGAGTAATGACTTCACATCTAAGAAGTGGAGGTCGTAAATTTATTGAAGGTTAGCAAGCATTGTATTGGTCATTTGAACAATTCATGAAAGAATATAGAAGGAAGAGAAATTTCACATATAAATATACTATCTTGGACATCTTTTATAATTGTGAGCACTCATTAAAGTATGACATGCTAAAGAGTTGATGTTGGACAAGGAAGACAACGTAATGGGTTATGTTTTCTCACATCTCAGTTAAAGTATATTGTCATGGATCATCCAACATGTTGAGCTTGCCTTTCCCCCTCATGCTAGCCAAATTCCTTGCACCAAGTAGAGATACTACGTGTGCTTCCAAATATCCTTAAACCTAGTTTTGCCATGAGAGTCCACCTTACCTACCTATGGATTGAGTAAGATCCTTCAAGTAAGTTGTCATGTTGCAAGCAATAAAAATTGCTCTCTAAATATGTATGACTTATTAGTGCGGAGAAAATAAGCTTTATATGATCGTGATATATGGAAGTAATAAAAGCGACAGACTGCATAATAAAGGTTCATATCACAAGTGGCAATATAAAGTGACGTTCTTTCGCATTAAGATTTTGTGCATCCAACCCTAAAAGCACATGATAACCTCTGCTCCCCTCTGCGAAGGGCCTATCTTTTACTTTATGTCTTTTACTTTATGCAAGAGTCAAGGTGATCTTCACCTTTCCCTTTTTCATTTTATCCTTTGGCAAGCACCTCGTGTTGGAAAGATCCTGATATATATATCCAACTGGATGTAAGTTAGCATGAACTATTATTGTTGACATCACCCAAAGGTGAATACGTTGGGAGGCGATATTGTAAGGCCCTATCTTTCTCAGTGTCCGATTAAAACTCCATAACCATAAGTATTGTGTGAGTGTTAGCAATTATGAAAGACTATATGATAGTTGAGTATGTGGAGTTTGCTAAATCAAAGCTCTGACATAGACCCTTCCTGAAAATAAGATGAATTGTAATTGTTTGATGACTGAGATTGAAGTTTGCTAGTTTTCAAGAAAGTTTATGGTCTATGCTTTAACATGTGAATAGCTTGTTACTTGATCTTGAGAAGTTTTATGAGATGAACTACTGTTATGACATATAATCATGCTAGAAAAGGTGATTGAAATTATCATTGATCAAACTTGTGCACCTTCTAGCATTCACACTTCATAAATTCTTTCTTTTATCATTTACCTACTCGAGGACGACCAGGAATTAAGCTTGGGGATGCTGATACGTCTCCAACGTATCTATAATTTATGAAGCATTCATGCTATTTTATTATCTGTTTTGAATGTTTATGGGCTTTATTATACACTTTTATATTATTTTTGGGACTAACCTATTAACCGGAGGCCCAACCCATATTGTTGTTTTATTGCCTATTTCAGTGTTTCGAAGAAAAGGAATATCAAACGGAGTCCAAACGGAATGAAAACTTCGGGAGCGTTATTTTTGGAACGGAAGCAATCCAGGGGACTTGGAGTGCAAGCCAGGGAAGCTTCAAGGATGCCACGAGATAGGGGGCGCGCCCACCTCCCTAGGCGCGCCCTCCACCCTCATGGGTCCCTCGTGGCTCCCCTGACCGACTTCTTTCACCTATATATTCCCATATACCCTAAAAACATCAAAGACAACAATAGATCGGGAGTTCCACCGTCGCAAGCCTCTATAGCCACCAAAAACCTCTCGGGAGACCGTTCCGGCGCCCTGTCGGAGGGGGGATCCATCACCGGTGGCCATCTTCATCATCCCGGCGCTCTCCATGACGAGGAGGGAGTAGTTCACCCTCGGGGCTGAGGGTATGTACCAGTATCTATGTGTTTGATCTCTCTCTCTCTCTCTCGTGTTCTTGAGGTGATACGATCTTGATGTGTCACGAGCTTTGCTATTATAGTTGGATCTTATGATGTTTCTCCCTCTCTACTCTCTTGTGATGAATTGAGTTTTCCTCTTGAAGTTATCTTGTCGGATTGAGTCTTTAGGGATTTGAGAACACTTGATGTATGTCTTGTCGTGCTTATATGTGGTGACAATCGGATATCACATGATCTACTTGATGTATGTTTTGGTGATCAACTTGTGGGTTCAATGAATCTATGCATAGAGGTTGGCACACGTATTCGTCTTGACTCTCCGGTAGAAACTTTGGGGCACTGTTTGAAGTAGTTTGTGTTGGTTGAATAGATGAATCTGAGATTGTGTGATGCATATCGTATAATCATGCCCACATATACTTGAGGTGACAATGGAGTATCTAGGTGACATTAGGGTTTTGGTTGATTTGTGTCTTAAGGTGTTATTCTAGTATGAACTCAATGATAGATTGAACGGAAAGAATAGCTTTATGTTATTTCAGTACGGACTCTTGAATAGATCGAGCAGAAAGAATAACTTTGAGGTGGTTTCGTACCCTACCATAATCTCTTCGTTTGTTCTCCGCTATTAGTGGATTTGGAGTGACTCTTTGTTGCATGTTGAGGGATAGTTACATGATCTATCTATGTTATTATTGTTGAGAGATCTTGCACTAGTGAAATTACGAACCCTAGGCCTTGTTCCCTACCATTGCAATACCATTTACGCTCACTTTTATCTTTAGTTACCTTGCTGTTTTTATATTTTCAGATTACAAAAACCTATATCTACAATCCATATTGCACTTGTATCACCATCTCTTCGCCGAACTAGTGCACCTATACAATTCACCATTGTATTGGGTGTGTTGGGGACACAAGAGACTCTTTGTTATTTGGTTGCAGGGTTGCTTGAGAGAGACCATCTTCATCCTATGCCTCCCATGGATTGATAAACCTTAGGTCATCCATTTGAGGGAAATTTGCTACTGTCCTACAAACCTCTGCACTTGGAGGCCCAACAACATCTACCAGAAGAAGGTTGTGTGGTAGACATCACACACTTTGTTAGCACCTTTAGGATCGACAAAACCTTCTGGTTGCATCATATACACCGTATTAACTATTGATTGGAAATGATGTAGAATTTCTGCATAGCATAAAAGGATATTTAAATAAGAATTTTTCAATGAAAGACCTCGGTGAAGCTTCTTACATATTGGGCATCAAGATCTATAAAGATAGATCAAGATGTTTGATAAGACTTTCAATGAGTACATACTGTTGGGGATATAACTACTATGTATGACCCGCCCAGGAGGGGCCGGGTTATACCAATGACGATTCATAAAGCTCAAGACGATACTTGAAGATGGTGGTTCAGTTAAGGGCCCAAGGCCCAAAGGCGACTTAAAGCCTATAGAGATAAACCTCCATATATGTATGACTTGTATTGTAAGGCATGAATAGATAGAGACCAAGCTGGACACAGTTTATGAGCTGGGCGAGACTCTGTGAGCCGTTGGGCGTTGACCTCTGTATATAAAGGGACGACCCGGCGGCGGTTCAAGGCAAGTAACAACAGATCGAGAACTAGGTCAAGTGAATTCGCTCCCTGGTAATTGAGACATAAGCAATCCCACCTCAAACTTGATTAAGCCATTACCATCACCGCAAGGGGCCAAATGATATGTCCATTTTGCATCATGCTCTTATACCAGTATTTATTGCATTATGGGCTGTTATTACACGTTATGTCACAATACGTATGGCTATTCTCTCTTATTTTACAAGGTTTATCATGAAGAGGGAGAATGCCGGCAGCTGGGATTCTGGCTGGAAAAGGAGCAAATATTGGAAACCTATTCTGCACAGCTCCAAAAGTCCTGAAACTCCACGAAAGTCATTTTTGGAATTAATAAGAATTATTGAGCGAAAGAAGTACCAGAGGGGGCCCACACCCTGGCCACGAGGGTGGGCGGCGCGCCCACCCCTACTGGGTGCGCCCCCTGCCTCGTGGGGCCCCTGGTGGCCCTCCGGTGCCCATCTTCTGCTATATGAAGGCTTTTACCCTGGAAAAATATAAGCAAGCTTACGGGACGAAACTCCGCTGCCACGAGGCGGAACATTGGCGGAACCAATCTAGGGCTCCGACGGAGCTGTTCTACCGGGGAAACTTCCCTCCGGGAGGGGGAAATCATCACCATCATCATCACCATCGATCCTCTCATCTGTAGGGGGTCAATCTCCATCTACATCTTCACCAGCACCGTCTCCTCTCAAAACCCTAGTTCATCTCTTGTATCCAATCTTGTATCCAAACCACAAATCGGTACCTGTGGGTTGCTAGTAGTGTTGATTACTCCTTGTAATTGATGCTAATTGGTTTATCTGGTGGAAGATCATATGTTCAGATCCTTAATGCATATTAATACTCCTCTGATCATGAACATGAATATGCTTTGTGAGTAGTTACGTTTGTTCCTGAGGACATGGGTGAAGTCTTGCTATTAGTAGTCATGTGAATTTGGTATTCGTTCGATATTTTGATGAGAATTATGTTGTCTTCCCTCTAGTGGTGTTATGTGAACGTCGACTACATGACACTTCACCATTATTTGGGCCTAGAGGAAGGCATTGGGAAGTAATAAGTAGATGATGGGTTGCTAGAATGACAGAAGCTTAAACCCTAGTTTATGTGTTGCTTTGTAAGGGGCTGGTTTGGATCCATATGTTTCATGCTATGGTTAGGTTTACCTTAATACTTCTTTTGTAGGTGCGGATACTTGCAATAGGGGTTAGTCATAAGTGGGATGCTTGTCCAAGAAAGGACAGCACCCAAGCACCAGTCCACCCACATATCAAATTATCAAAGTACCGAACGCGAATCATATGAGCATGATGAAAACTAGCTTGACGATAATTCCCATGTGTCCTCGGGAGCGCTTTTCTCATTATAAGAAATTGTCCAGGCTTGTCCTTTGCTACAAAAAGGATTGGGCCACCTTTCTGCACCTTATTTACTTTCATTGCTTGTTACCCATTACAAATTATCCTATCACAAAACTATCTATTACCTACAATTTCAGTGCTTGCAGAGAATACCTTACTGAAAACCGCTTGTCATTTCCTTCTGCTCCTCATTGGGTTCGACACTCTTACTTATCGAAAGGACTACGATAGATCCCCTATACTTGTGGGTCATCAAGACTCTTTTCTGGCGCCGTTGCCGGGGAGTGAAGCGCCTTTCGTGAGTGGAACTTGGTAAGGAAACATTTATATAGTGTGCTGAAATTTACTGTCACTTGTTATTATGGAAACTAATCCTTTGAGGGGCTTGTTCGGTGCATCTTCGCCCCGACCAGTAGAGAAAAGAGTTGCTCCTCAACCTACTGAACCTACTGAAAATGTTTACTTTGAGATTCCTTCGGGTATGATAGAGAAACTACTAGCTAATCCCTTTGCAGGAGATGGAACGTTGCATCTCGATTTACACCTTATCTATGTGGATAAAGTTTGTGGATTATTTAAGCTTGCAGGTATTCCCAATGATGTTTTTAAGAGGAAGGTCTTCCCCTTATCTTTGAAGGGAGATGCATTGACATGGTATAGGCTATGTGATGATACGGGATCTTGGAACTATAAACGATTGAAATTGGAATTTCACCAGAAGTTCTATCCTATGCATCTTGTTCATCATGATCGTAATTATATATATAATGTTTGGCCTCGTGAAGGAGAAAGCATCGCTCAATCTTGGGGGAGGCTTAAGTCAATGTTATATTCATGCCCCAATCATGAGCTCTCAAGAGAAATGATTATTCAAAAAATTTATGCTCGGCTTTCTCTTAATGATCGCACCATGCTCGATACTTCCTGTGCTGGTTCTTATATGTTGAAGACTATTGAATTCAAGTGGGACTTATTGGAATGAATTAAACGCAACTCTGAAGATTGGGGTTCCAACGATGGTAAGGAGTCAGGTATGACACCTAAGTTTGATTGTGTTAAATCTTTTATGTATACCGATTCTTTTCGTGGATTTAGCGCTAAATATGGACTTGACTCTGAGATAGTAGCATCTTTCTATGAATCTTTTGCTACTCACGTTGATCTCCCTAAGGAGAAGTGGTTTAAATATAATCCTCCTATTGAAGTAAAAGTAGTTGCACCTGTTACAGTTGAAGAAAAGACTATCACTTATAATGATCCTATTGTTCCTACTACTTATGTTGAGAAACCACCTTTCCCTGTTAGGATAAAGGATCATGCTAAAGCTTCAACTATGGTTCGTAAAAGTAATACTAGAACATATACACCTCGTGAGCAAATTAAAGTTGAACCTAGTATTGCTATGGTTAAAGTTCTCTTACCTGATAATATAGATGGGCATGTTATTTACTTATGTGAGGAAGCTGCTAATATTGCTAAACCCGATGCTAAGATACATAGACCTGTTGTAGGCATGCCTGTTATTTCTGTTAAAATTGGAGATCATTGTTATCATGGCTTATGTGATATGGGTGCTAGTGCTAGTGCAATACCTTTTTCCTTATATGAAGAAATTATGCATGATATTGCACCTTCTGAGTTAGAAGATATTGATGTTACAATTAAGCTTGCCAATAGAGATACTATTTCACCATTTGGGATTGTTATAGATGTTGAAGTCTTGTGTGGGAAAGTTAAATATCCTGTTGATTTTCTTGTTCTTGGTTCCCCACAAGATAGCTTTTGTCCCATTATTTTTGGTAGACCCTTATTGAATACTGTCAATGCTCAGATTGATTGTGAAAAGGATGTTGTTACAATAGGCTTGGGGGATATGAAACATGAGTTTAATTTTGCCAAATTTCGTAGACAACCCCATGATAAAGAATTGCCTAGTAAGGATGAGATTATTGGTCTTGCTTCTATTGTCGTGCCTCCCACTGATCCGTTAGAACAATATTTGCTAGACCATGAAAATGATATGTTTATGAATGAAAGAAGGGAGATAGATGAATTATTCCTTAAAGAGGGTCCTATTTTGAAACACAACTTACATGTTGAAATCCTAAGGGATCCCCCTCCACCCAAGGGTGATCCCGTGTTTGAGCTTAAACCATTACCTGATAATCTTAAATATGCTTATCTTGATGAAAAGAAGATATATCCTGTTATTATTAGTGCTAACCTTTCAGAGCAGGAAGAGGAAAGATTATTGAAAACTCTGATGAAGCACCATTCTACTATTGGATATACTCTTGATGATCTTAAGGGCATTAGTCCCCACTCTATGCCAACACAAAATTAAATTGGACGAAGGCTCCAAACCAGTTAGAGATCATCAATGATGGTTAAATCCTAAGATGAAAGAAGTGGTAACAAAGGAGATACTAAAGCTCCTTGAGGCAGCTATAATTTATCCCGTTGTTGATAGTGATTGGGTAAGTCCTGTCCATTGCATTCCTAAGAAGGGAGGTATTACTGTTGTTCCTAATGATAAAGATGAATTGATTCCGCAAAGAATTATTATAGGTTATAGGATGGTAATTGATTTCCGTAAATTAAATAAAGCTACTAAGAAAGATCATTACCCTTTACCTTTCATTGATCAAATGCTAGAAAGACTATCCAAGCATACACATTTCTGCTTTCTAGATGGTTATTCTGGTTTCTCCCAAATACATGTGTCAGCGGACGATCAATCAAAAACTACTTTTACTTGCCCTTTCGGTACTTTTGCTTATAGACGTATGCCTTTTGGTTTATGTAATGCACCTGCTACCTTTCAAAGATGCATGATGGCTATATTCTCTGACTTTTGTGAAAAGATTTCTGAGGTATTCATGGATGATTTCTTCGTTTATGGATCCTCTTTTGATGATTGCTTGAGCAATCTTGATCGAGTTTTGTAGAGATGTGAAGACACTAGTCTTGTCTTGAATTGGGAAAAGTGTCACTTTATGGTTAATGAAGGCATTGTCTTAGAGCATAAAATTTCTGAAAGAGGTACTAAAGTTGATAAGGCTAAAGTTGATGCTATCGAAAAGATGTCATGTCCCAAGGACATTAAAGGTATAAGAAGTTTCCTGGGTCATGCCTGTTTTTATAGGAGGTTCACTAAGGACTTTTCTAAAATCTCTAGGCCTCTGACTAATCTATTGCAAAAAGATATTCCTTTTGTCTTTGATGATGATTGTGTGGAAGCATTTGAAATACTTAAGAAAGCTTTGATTACTGCACCTATTATTCAGCCACCTGATTGGAATTTACCCTTTGAAATTATGTGTGATGCTAGCGATTATGCTGTAGGTGCTGTTTTAGGGCAAAGAGTTGATAAGAAACTAAATGTTATCTAGTATGCTAGTAAAACTCTTGACACTGCCCAGAGAAATTATGCTACTACTGAAAAAGAATTCTTAGCAGTTGTATTTGCTTGTGATAAGTTCAAACCTTATATTGTTGATTCTAAAGTAACTATTCACACTAATCATGCTGCTATTAGATATCTTATGGAAAAGAAAGATGCTAAACCTAGACTTATTAGATGCGTTCTTTTGCTCCAAGAATTTGATTTGCATATTATTGATAGAAAGGGAGCTGAGAACCCCGTTGCAGACAACTTGTCTAGGTTAGAGAATGTTCTTGATGACCCACTGCCTATTGATAATAGCTTTCCTGATGAACAATTAGCGGTCATTAATGCTTCTCGTACTGCTTCATGGTATGCTGATTATGCTAATTACATTGTTGCTAAATTTATACCACCAAGTTTCACATACCAGCAAAAGAAAAAGTTCTTTTATGATTTAAGACATTACTTCTGGGATACCCACACCTTTATAAATAAGGAGTAGATGGTGTTATTAGACGTTGTGTACCTGAGCATGAACAGGAACGGATCCTACGCAAGTGTCACTCCGAACCATATGAAGGACACCACACTGGAGATAGAACTGCACATAAGGTATTGCAATCCGTTTTTATTGGCCTACTCTCTTCAAAGATGCCCGTAAGTTTGTCTTGTCTTGTGATGAATGTAAAAGAATTGGTAATATTAGTAGAAGTCAAGAAATGCCTATGAATTATTCTCTTGTTATAGAACCATTTGATGTTTGGGGCTTTGATTATATGGGACCTTTTCCTGCCTCTAATGGATATACAAATATTTTAGTTGCTGTTGATTACGTTACTAAGTGGGTAGAAGCTATTCCAAATAGTAGTGCTGATCTTAACACCTCTATTAAGATGCTTAAAGAAGTTATTTTTCCGAGGTTTGGAGTCCCTAGATACTTAATGACTGATGGTGGTTCACATTTTATTCATGGTGCTTTCTGTAAAATGCTTTCTAAGTATGATGTTAATCATAGAATTGCATCTCCATATCACCCACAGTCTAGTGGTCAAGTAGAGTTGAGTAATAGAGAGCTCAAATTAATTTTCCAAAAGACTGTTAATAGATCTAGGAAGAATTGGTCCAAGAAACTTGATGATGCATTATGGGCCTATAGAACTGCATATAAGAATCCTATGGGTATGTCTCCGTATAAAATGGTTTACGGAAAAGCATGTCACTTGCCTCTCGAACTTGAACATAAGGCATATTGGGCTATTAAAGAGCTCAATTATGATTTCAAACTTGCCGGTGAGAATAGGCTATTTGACATTAGCTCGCTTGATGAATGGAGAACCCAAGCTTATGAGAATGCCAAGCTATTTAAAGAAAAAGTTAAAAGATGGCATGACAAAAGAATACAAAAGCGTGACTTTAACGTAGGTGATTATGTGTTGCTATTCAACTCTCGTTTAAGATTTTTTGCAGGAAAACTTCTCTCTTAGTGGGAAGGTCCTTACGTTATCGAGGAGGTCTATCGTTCCGGTGCCATAAAAATCTACAACTTCGAAGGCACAAATACGAAGGTGGTGAACGGTCAAAGAAACAAACATTATATCTCAGGTAACCCTATAAATGTTGAAACTAATATCATTGAGACCGTAACCCCGGAGGAATACATAAGGGACACATTCCAGAACGTTTCAGACTCCGAAAAGGAATAGGTATGTGGTACGGTAAGTAAATCGACTGCAAAACAATTCTAATGGCAATTTTCTCCTTTTGTAATATTCAAGAATTTAGGAAAATAAGGAGTAGTCCGGGAAGGACACAAGGCCTCCACGAGGGTGGAGGCCGCGCCCACCCATAATGGGCGTGCCCCCTGCCTCGTGGGCACCTCGTGTGCTCTCTGGACTCTGTTTTCTTGCACGATACTTCTTTTGGTCGGTAAAAATTCATTATATAATCTCCCGAAGGTTTTGACCACCGTATCATGCAAAAATCTTTTGTTTTCGTTTCGAGCTATTTTTCTGACAGATCTAGAGCACCATGACGTCTCCAAGCGCTCCCAAGGACAAGTCTTTTGAGAGGGTTATCCACCCCTATCTCGCGGAGGTGCTGCAACACCCTCAAACCATTGAGATGCATGAGGGGGTGCTGCACATCCGCGATGTGGAGGGACCATGGCGTACCGAAAGCATGGAGACAAAGCTCGAAGCTATGGAACAACAAGTTTTCAAGTGCCAAGGGATGGTGGAGCATGGACTCAACGCCAACCATATGATGATCGCGGAATTCACCAACAACCACAATCTAGACGCCAAGAACATTGGGGATACCATCTTCAAGCTTCATGAGAAAATCGAGCACCTCCAAGCCCAGATCTATGACCTGCAAAACCAAAACTGTGAGTATGAATATATATTCAAGAGGATGAGTTTGGCTGCAGATTTGAGGATCCCGGAGACTCGATCATCCTTCTATGATGGTGAGCCTATGCCTTGGAAGACGGACGACAAGCCCACATCATCAACAACTCCTTCTTCACCACCTCCGAGTACATAATCACATGGGTATGGGCACTCCCCTTGGCAATTGCCAAGCTTGGGGGAGGTGCCCCGGTATTGTATCACCATCACACTCCTATCTTTACCGTTTTACTTAGTTTGATCCTTTTAGTAATATCTTGATCTAGTAGGATAAAGTTTTGGTATGAATTAGTTTTGACTTTTGCTTTGTGATCTCTCTATGTAATCGAATCCGTGAGCTATATAATAAAGATTAGTGTTGAGTCAAGGGCTTTGCTATCTTGCTATGATCTTGAGAAAATAGAAAGAAAGAAAGAATAAAAGAGTTCATATTGATCTTATGGATAGTAATGACTTCACACATAAAGAGTAGGAGGCATAAAAGTTGTTGGGAGTTGACAAACATAGTTTTGGTCATCATTGCAATTAATAGGAAGTAATAAAGAAAGAGAGGTTCTCACATATAAATATACTATCTTGGACATATTTTATGATTGTGAGCACTCATTAAAGTATGACATGCTAAAGAGTTGATGTTGGACAAGGAAGACAACCTAATGGGTTATGTTTTCTCACATCATAGTTAAAGTATATTGTCATGGATCGTCCAACATGTTGAGCTTGCCTTTCCCCCTCATGCTAGCCAAATTCCTTGCACCAAGTAGAGATACTACTTGTGCTTCCAAACATCCTTAAACCCAATTTTGCCATGAGAGTCCACCATACCTACCTATGGATTGAGTAAGATCCTTCAAATAAGTTGTCATGTTGCAAGCAATAAACATTGCTCTCTAAATATGTATGACTTATTAGTGCGGAGAAAATAAGCTTTATACGATCGTGTGATATGGAAGTAATAAAAGCGACTGACTGCATAATAAAGGTTCATATCACAAGTGGCAATATAAAGTGACATTCTTTTGCATTAAGATTTTGTGAATCCAACCCTAAAAACACATGACAACCTCTTCTTCCCTCTGCGAAGGGCCTATCTTTTACTTTATGTATTTACTTTATGCAAGAGTCAAGGTGATCCTCACCTTTCCCTTTTTCATTTTATCCTTTGGCAAGCACCTCGTGTTGGAAAGATCCTGATATATATATCCAATTGGATGTAAGTTAGCATGAACTATTATTGTTGACATCACCCAAAGGTGAATACGTTGGGAGGCAAAATTATAAGCCCCTATCTTTCTCTGTGTTCGATTAAAACTCCGGAACCATAAGTATTGCATGAGTGTTAGCAATTGTAGAAGACTATATGATAGTTGAGTACGTGGACTTGCTGAAAAGCTCTATTTTTTACTCTTTGCGATGTTAAGATAAATTGCAATTGTTTCAATGACTGACATCATAGTTTGTTAGTTCTCAATGAAGTTTCTGAACCATACTTGACATTGTGAATAGATTGTTACTTGAGCATAAGAAATCATATGACAAAAATCTATATATATTGTTATTATAAGAATGATCATGATGCCCTCATGTCCGTACTTTATTTCTATCGACACCTTCTCTAAACATGTGGACCTATTTTTCGATATTGGCTTCCGCTTGAGGACAAGCGAGGTCTAAGCTTGGAGGAGTTGATACGTCCATTTTGCGTTATGCTTTTATATCAATATTTATTGCATTATGGGCTATTATTACACGTTATGTCACGATACTTATGGCTATTCTCTCTTATTTTACAAGGTTTATCATGAAGAGGGAGAATGCCGGCAGCTGGGATTCTGGATGGAAAAGGAGCAAATATTGGAAACCTATTCTGCACAGCTCCAAAAGTCCTAAAACTCCACGAAAGTCATTTTTGGAATTAATAAGAATTATTGTGCGAAAGAAGTACCAAAATGGGCCCACACCCTGGCCACGAGGGTGGGGGCGCGCCCACCCCTACTAGGCGCGCCCCCTGTGACGCCCCGATTCAATCATACACTAATCATGCAAATGTGTACGATCAAGATCAAGGACTCACGGGAAGATATCACAACACAACTCTAGACACAAATTAAAATAATACAAGCTTTATATTACAAGCCAGGGGCCTCGAGGGCTTGAATACATAAGCTCGAATACACAAGAGTCAGCGAAAGCAACAATATCTGAGTACAGACATGAGTTAGACAAGTTTGCCTTAAGAAGGCTAGCACAAAAGCAACAACAATTGAAAAGGCAAGGCCTCCTGCCTGGGAGCCTCCTAACTACTCCTGGTCGTCGGCAGCCTCCACGTAGTAGTAGGCACCCTCGGGGTAGTAGTAGTCGTCGGTGGTGTCGTCTGGATCCTGGGCTCCACCATCTGGTTGCGACAACCAGAAAGAAGAAGGAAAAGGGGGGAAAGGGGAAGCAAAGCAACCATGAGTACTGATCCAAAGTACTCGCAAGCAAAGATCTACACTACATATGCAACATTATCAAAGGAAGGCTGTATATGTGGACTGGGCTGCAGAAATGCCAGAATAGAGAGAAGGCCTAGTCCTATCGAAGACTAGCATCTTCTGGAAACCACCATGTTGCAGCAAACGGAGGGAGTAGAGTACAATAAAGTAAAGTAGTAGAAGTGTTATCAACCTCGGCCAGAGATCCTTTCTCGACTCCCTGCGAGAAAGGCATCCCAGAGCCATACTATCCAGTTATCATCACAATCCATTTCTCATCACCATCCAATTCTCATCACAAGTATCCAGTTCTAGTTGTATCGATCGGGATACAACTCCAAGTGTCCGTTACCGTAGGACAGGCTATCGATAGATGTTTTCTTCCCTGCAGGGGTGCACCAACTTACCCACCATGCTTGATTAACTCCGGCCGGACACACTTTCCTGGGTCATGCCCGGCCTCGGCCAAACAATACGCCGCAACCCGACCTAGGCTTAATAGAGAGGTCAACACGCCGGACTAAACCTATGCCCCCAGGGGTCATGGGCCATCTCCCCGGGAACTCCTGCACGTTGCGTACGCGGCCGGTGAGCAGACCTAGCTACCTCCTTCAACAAGGCAGGTGCTTACGCAGTCCAACCCGGCGCGCGCCGCTCAGCCGCTGACGTCTATTAAGCTTCGGCTGATGTATACGACACAAAACGCCCATACTATGCCCACGTGATGGTTAGTGCTATCAGGCCAGAGGCCCCTCGGATCAAATATCCAAATCGTAGTGGATTAGGAACACGCAGTAACAAGCAGAGACTCACGAAAGATGTGACCCCGTTGCCCCGTCTCGAGGACTTGCGGCAAGGGCTAGGAATGCCCGGCCAAGCCTCGTAATTATCTCACGGGCACCCTCCAGGTCAACCCGTCTCCACATCACTCGCGGGTACCCCTCAGGGTCGACCCGCCCTTCCAAGTAACATTTGTAAAGTCCAAGTATCCGTGTGTCCAAAACATCAAGGGGAAAACCCAAGGAATCACCCCCGGTGAATTCCACTCGATGTAATCATCAAGGTGAACGTAAGAGGAATCACCCCCGAGGTTCACACTTGAGGGGTTGCACGACAGAGTCGTATCGGAAGTGGTTAAAGAGGAACTCACCCTCGATGACCACAACCGAATAGCTACACTAAAGGGTTAACATCAAAAGTGCTGTAGAGGTCTCACCCTCGGCACTCGATAGTATCCCAGTAGTGTCGAGCAACTAAGGGGAAAGTGATGTGCGGTGCCGGGGCCTGGTCTTCGATCCCGTTGATCGGGACTTCAATTATGAAGCAGGGGCAACAAGGACAAGGTGGGGGGTCACTGGTGGATCACTAACCAACCTATACTAATCAGTTTAGGATAAGCAGGTAAGTAACAATAAGCCAGTTACAAAAGCAGGCTATGCATCAGAATAGGAGCAAACAATTACGGTAGCAAAATCTAATGCAAGCATAAGAGAATGGACTGGGCGATATCGGGATGATCAAAGGGGGGGCTTGCCTGGTTGCTCTGGCAAGGAGGGGTCGTCGTCGTTGTAGTCGATCACAGGGGCAGCATCGGTCTTGGGGTCTACCGGAGAGAAGAGGGGAAAGAAACAGTAAATATAAAGCAAACATAGCATCACAAAGCAGAACATGGCAATATGGTGTGCCGGGAGTGACCTAGTGTATGGCTACATGATAAAGGTGAAGGGGGAATCAACCGGGAATGTTTTCCCAGTTCTGGACCTGCGTCAAACAGATGACCGGAGGGGGAATGTCCCATGTTTAGCATGCTAGGAGCATGTGACAGATGAACGGACCGCGTATTCGGATTCGTTAGATTTTTCTGAGCAACTTCCATATAGAAAATATTTTCATCCGAGCTACGGTTTAATTCCTATGAATTTCTAAAGATTAAACCATTTTCAGAAATTATTTAAATTAACAGAAAAGGAATTATGACGTCAGCAGAGTGTCAGCATGACATCAGCAGGTCAATAGACCCGCTGACTGGTCAAACTGACCCTTCGGTCCCACATGTCATAGAGAGAGGGCTAACCGTGGGTTATTTTAAAAGAATAGGGGGGGTTAATTTGCAGTTGGGCCCCACATGTCAGTGACTAATTAGTCTAACAAGTTAATTTTATTTAGAAAAACATTTAGTTAGCCTAAGTAACAGACGGGGCCCACATGTCATGTACAGTAACTGCGTTGACTAGAGTCAACATGGTCAACAGGGACGTCGGGGCCCCCTGGCAGCCTCACTGGTGTGGCCCCCATAGGGCCACGTCGGAGTCAGGTCAGCACGGCGGCCGGAGCAACGCCGGCGACTACAGGAGACGGCGGCGACGCGCAGAATTCGCCCACATGCCACCAAAACGAAAGCGGCCGGTCGCGTTCGAACATGGAGACGAAGTCGCGTCGCGTGGTGTGGTCGGTTGGACGCGGGGGCGACCGGAACTGCTCCGACGACGAGCTATGGCGGCCGCACGTACGGGACCTTGACGGAAGCTATGCTAGGAAGCACGGGGAGGCACGTGCTCAGGCTTGTTGGGCTCCTGGGAGCTCCAAGAGTTCGACGGTGGCCTCAGGCGGCGGCGACGTCGACCACAAAGACGGCCACGATCTCGTCGGCGGTGAGCATGGCACGGAGGTGGCGATAGCTAGCTACGGCGCGGGGAACAGCATGGGGAGAGAGGGAGAGGGAGGCGGAGCTCACTGGGCGCCTGTAGGTGTGCAAACGTGGGCTCGGGGGAGGCTCAGCGGAGCGAATCGACGGCGGCGAGCTCGGGCGCCCCGACGAGGAAGATGGGGTGGATCCGGCGCTGCGGAGCCTTCCGGCTCCAACGGTGGGCACAGTTCGACGTGGAGGGCGACGACGGACGCCTAAGGCATGTAGGCGATGTGGGGCGAAGACGGTGGCCTCGGGATCGACGCGGCGACGGCGGCGGGCGCGCTCGGGTCAGAGAGAGGGGAGTGCTCGAGGGGGATCTGAAGGGGAGTGGGAGAGGCGGAGGTGAGTTGGGGTAGCTGGGGAGGAGGCCGAGGCGTCGAGGGGGGAGGGCGAAGGCCTTATCCTCTCGCGGAGGCGTCGACGGCGAAGTGGTTCGGCAGCGACGGGCGTGCTGTGCCTCGCCCGGTCAGAGGTACAGGAGGGAGGCGCGCTTCGGGGAGCTGGGCCGGCCAGGCTGGGTGAGGTGGGCTGGCCTGCTGGGATGGGTCGAAGCCCAAGGGGAGGCCAGGGGCTCTCCCTCCCCTTCTTCTTTCCTTTTCTTTTTTTTCATTTTTCTTTTTCCAACAGCTTTTGCCTTTTCTTTTTAGCCAACAATGACTTTGCAAAATTATGCCACTGGCCAAAACAATTTCAAAGAATTAAAGTGCACTGCCTCAAAAAGGTTGGGAGGCTTTTGGAATAGTTGCCAATTTTATAAATTAAAAAGGGCATTTAATTTATTGCTTAGGTCACTGTTTTAAGTAGTTTAGGCCACTTAAACCCTTGGCAAAATTTTTGGTTCACCACCAATATTAGTTGTGGAATATTTGGCACATGATGAACATTTTTGTTTTCATGTTTGAGAAATTTTGAATTTCCCTCATAATTTGAATTTGAATTTGACTTTGATTTTTCTTCAAGTGATAATTAGCTCAGTAAGCATGGTGACATGGCACCATTAACAGGGGATTACCTGAGGGTGTTACAAATCTCCTCCACTACAAGAAATCTCGTCCCGAGATTTAAGTGGGGAAGAAAAGAGTAACTTGGGAGAACTGACCCTTATAGGTTTAATTGTCTGGTGGACAATGCAGGTAATGTGACAGAAGTATCTCTCGAGTTGAAATTTAAGAATAACGTCGAGAGCAAAATATGAAGGTACAATAAGAAGTTTCAAGCGGATAGACAGACGATCGATACCTGAACAGAGTGTGAGAAGGGGTTCAGAGCATCTGGAATAGATCATCCCTCGGGGGGTGGCTCGTGACATGATACGAAGCCAAATGCAAGAATATTTTGGAATCAAAGATATACAGGAGAGTCAGGTTTCGATCGTGTGGAACTGTGGGTTAAGGGCCCACCATGTGGGTTAAAAGCAGGAAGGCGCTAAAATTTTGCATGGCCATGATAGCAAGGCAGGTCAGAGGATAGCCTGCCAATTATGTTGGCAACAGCATTGGTACCAAGGGCGAGGGACGAAGAGAACCATTTTCCTGCTCGTAATACGAGGTGGACCAATAGGCAAAGTTCTCGTCCATTGGTGGTTACCGGAATGTCAGCAACAATAGTAACAGGGTCTCACAGACAGAGTTGTACACCGAGGTGCTTACTTATGCAGGGATTTATCTCTGCTCAGACAAGTTAGATGACAAGAAAGGTGAAACAAAACAATGGAAAGGAAAATGTGATTATTATGATGATCAGACCAATGGAAAGGAAAGATGTTTATACCCAAGTGTTAGAGTATAACTTTCCCAAGGAAAGGTAGAGCATGATAGGGCTCCAAGTATTAAGCCGTTTAGACAAAGGGGCAAGGAATTTATGAGGTTTATCCATACAACGGTGTTTGGATAATTGATCAAGAACAGTTAGCATTGCGCTCCCAATGTTCTTGTTGATGATCGGAGTACCACACACATGCTTTGGGATAGTGTTGACATGGTCATCGGGGAAAGGTCAGACTTCGGATACACAAAGGATCCATCAGAATAACTTATAAAAGAAGTCATACAATTTCAGCAAGGAAAAGATGAGGATGGGGCCCATGGGCTCAGCAACAATTCATCAGGGGGGCAAGGATGGTATTTCTCATCATGAATTCAGTTGATATCCTAGAAAAGTTTTGAATAATGATGATGATCACGACACATTTGTCGAGAGGTTTCATGAAGATGTAATCGGTCAACGACCACATTAAGCAAAAGAAATGATGAAGCGTAAGGTTATTTGAACCACGAGTACGACACAAACTCGAAAGCAAGCTTGATGTTCATGGCAAAATGGTATGACGAGGAATATCTGTCAGGACCCCGACTCAATGCCACATCGATCTAGCATGTAACACCTCATATCACTTTGCGGCCTCATGCACGGTATTCCCACGGGTGTCGCCTTACCTTTGCCCGGGACCGTTTGCGCCTTTTGGCACACGTATATGACAGTGTCGCTAGCATCCATATGATAAGGAGCCCGGGCTGACATGGCTAGTCGTAAACCCAAAGTGGCACAGACTTACAGGGACAGGCATCCATGACCCAGCATCGAACGTGTCGGTCATCAGTGAGTGAATCCAGGCTGTAGCACTGGGCTAGCAGGACTCCGGTGAACCGGGCTGTAGCGGGCTAACAGGACTCTGGTATTCATCGCGTGACATTTCCCCGAAGGGACAGACACAGGAACGAGGAAGGACACATGTCGGCCAGCCTAAGTGTTCCGGAGCAGTAGCAAGCTACCATGGCTCGGTGGAAACACTAGGAGACATTTCCCCGTAAGAGAGGCTACTAAAGATAAACATCCCACACATACCAAGCATTTCAATAACATACACACAATATGCTCGATATGTGCAAATACAACATGGCATCACAACATGACTCTACGACTCAAGTAATTTATTCAATAGGCTCCGAGGAGCGAGATATTACAAACAAGGGTCTCATGACCCAACAATCAGAGCATACAAATCAAAGCACAAGCGGAAGCTATCATGTCTGAGTACAGACATCTATAAATGAAAAAGGCTGAGAAGCCTGACTATCTACCAGATCCTGCCGAGGGCACAAGATCATAGCTGAGGTATCAAGCTAAACATCGAAGTCCACGTGGAACTACTAGTGAGACTGAAGTCTCTCTGCAAAAACATAAAATAGGCAAACGTGAGTACAAATGTACCCAGCAAGACTTACATCAGATCTATCTACACATGCATCATTATCAACAAAGGGGATGGTGGAGTTTGACTGCAGCAAGCCAGCTTTGACTCGGTGGCTATCCTGAACTACGACTGCAAGTAACTCTTTTGAGGTGGCGCACACGAGTCCACATATTCACCATATCAATACACCACTATGGATCCGCTCCCGTCTCCCTACGAGAACGCCATCCATAGCACTCACGCTTATCTTGCGTATTTTAGAGTATCCACTTTCACTTGTCTATGAACTAATATAAGCAACCCAGAAGTCCTTTACCGCGGACACGGCTATTCGAATAGATGATGTTAACCCTGCAGGGGTGTACTTCTTCACACACGCTCTCACCACTTACCGCCGTTTACACGACATGTACTGGGCAACCTTCAAGCGGAAGCCCAACGTGGGTGTCGGCCACGGCCTGCCTAAACACTCAAGTCTCTAGTCCAGGTTTATCGCCTATTCGGGTTCCATCCATGAGGAGATCTGGCCGGAGTTTCGCTCACAGCCCCAAACGATGTGAACAGGGTTCCGTGACACCAAACGGGCGCCCGGTTTACCCGGCCACGTGCCTACCGCATCACAGCCCACCCCTACGGTCAGCGCTGCGCACGGCCTCCAGCATACTACAAACACCAGAAACTACTTGCAACTCCTGGACAGAGGACAAGGGTGATCAAGAAGCCGAGAGGGTCCATTGGTTTCGGGCCCAATGCGTGGTAGTAGCTGAATCATGGATCACAAACACAGAACTCAGTTCCTGAGGACGGCTGCAATGAGACAACCCACCATGTACTCCTACATGGCCTCTCACCGCTACC
>NC_041389.1:327785190-327809178 GCF_002162155.2 Triticum dicoccoides
CACGGCCTCCAGCATACTAAAAACACCAGAAACTACTTGCAACTCCTGGACAGAGGACAAGGGTGATCAAGAAGCCGAGAGGGTCCATTGGTTTCGGGCCCAATGCGTGGTAGTAGCTGAATCATGGATCACAAACACAGAACTCAGTTCCTGAGGACGGCTGCAATGAGACAACCCACCATGTACTCCTACATGGCCTCTCACCGCTACCTTTACCAAATCGTGTTCACACACCTAGCTCACACACAGTAGGACAGGTTCACACGCCTCTGATTCATCCCCGATGAATCAGACCTGACACAACTCTAAGCAGTAGCAGGCATGACAAACAAACATAAATGAGTAGGCACATCAGGGCTCAAACAACTCCTACTCATGCTAGTGGGTTTCATCTATTTACTGTGGAATGACAGGTCATGCAGAGGATAAAGGGGTTCAGCTACCGCAGCAAGTAACAGATGAATCGGTGTTGTCCTAATGCAGTAAAAGAGAGCAGGAGTGAGAGAGTAGGATTGTATCGGAATGAACAAGGGGGTTTTGCTTGCCTGGCACTTCTGAAGATAACATTGAGTCTTCATCAGTGTCAACGATCACATCATCGGTATCGCGTCTATCGAGAGGGGACAAATACCGGCAACACAGAAAGGAACACAATCAATGCAATGCACAATATGATGCATGCTCATGACATGGCAATATGAATGTGTTTTGAGCTAATGCAACTAGCAACAGATTAAATGAAGTTGGTTTGAATATAAAATTCAAATTCAAACTCCATATGTGATTAAATAAATTCCCTTTATATGATTTGTTCTAAACAGCAGCTATAAGTTGTTCTAACATGCATGAAAATGGTACAGATGGATTCCTTGAATTTTTCTGATAATTTTTCATATATAATTTATTTCATTTGGAGTTACGGTTAATTTTCTATGATTCATTGAAGTTTATACAATTTTCTGAAATTTCCTGAATAATAATAAATCCAGAAAATACTTATTGCGTCAGCCTGATGTCATGATGACGTCAGCAGGTCAAAGGTGCCAGCCCAGGTCAAACCTGACGCTGGGACCCACATGTCAGTGTAACAACTAGTTAACAGGATTAAGTTAATACTAACTAAACTGTCAATGGGCCTGGGCCCGCATGTCAGTGGTTAGTTGACTAACTAAACAGGGTTAGCTAGTGTTAGGTTAGTCACTAATCCAGGTAATTAGCGATAACTAATCTAACTAAAATTAGCAAGGGTGGCCCACATGTCATTGACCCAGGGGTCAAACTGGGCCCACCCAGTCAACGATCAGCGGGTCAAACCCGCCGGCGTCTAGCCGCCGGCGAGGCCGAGACGACGGAGAGCGTCGGAAACGCTGCTCCGGCCACGGTTTGATGCGCGGGTGGGTGCTACGAGTAGCTGGCGATGTGGCGCATCCAACGGTGGCGGTGTTTGGTGCTGGGGTGGCCGGAGTTAACGGCGGCGAGCTCTTTTGCAGCCGCCGGAGTTCGGGCAATCTCGGGGTCGGGGTTAGGTTGCACGGCAGGAGGAGCTGGGGCGTGCTACGGACTCCTGAGATCGCGGTGAGCACGTCAGTGGGCTCGGATACGAGCTGGGGTGGCTGTGGCCACGGCCACGCCATGGCCGGCGGCGAGAAACTCTCGGCCGCGGTGGGAGATGGGGCTAGAGGGCGAGAACGGAGGGGGCGAGCACAGGAGAGGCAGCGGAGGCTCACAGCGGATCCATTCGAGGCGGAGACGAGGCCGGGGATGGTCCGGAGCCGGCGAATTTGACGGTGATGGCCGGCGGTCCCGAGGTTGAAGAAGGCATCGATGGCGGTGTTGCGGTGAAACCCGGCTTGCGTGGCTCGTCGAGGAGATGCTTCAGGTCCTTGCGGAGCTATTGGTCACGGTGGTTGGGCTAGGGGGTGGCCGTGGCTGTGGCGGTGCTTTCCGGCGTGCGGCAGGGTACTCGGGCGCGCTGCAGAGAGAGATCCAGGAAGGGGGTGAGAGTGCAGGAGAGTGAGAGAGAGAGGCAGGGAGGTGCGTGGCGTCGCCAGACGCGAGGGGGAAGCAGAAGGCGGCAAGCAGGAGCTGGCGCAGCTCGGGTGTGCGCTGTCCACGCAGCTGCCTCGCCTTCTGGTAGAAGGTTGAAGAAAGGCGCTGCGCTGGCTGGGCTGCACAGTGTTGGGCCGGCTGAGGAGCCAGATGGGCTGTAGGTAAGCGCCAGTCAGTTTTTCTCACTCTCTCTTAATTCCACTTCCTATTTTCTGCAATTGTTTTGGCTTTATTAAAAATACTAAAACAATCCCAAAAATCATGCAACTGCTCATGACCACTGTTAGAAATATATCCTACAGTAACCATTTCAGTTTGGGATTATTTGAGCATTTAAAATATTTTATAGTATTTAAATGCCCAAATGCAAATAAGTAATGATTTAATTCAAAAAAATCCAGAATGGCCTAAAATATGTGCATCATTTTTGGCAGAGGTTTTCACCTTTACCAGAAATCATGAACATTTCCAGAGGGCATTTTGGGTTTATTGAAAAAGATTTTATTTTGACCCTAGTTGAATTCATTAGCTGCTAGGGTTTATCAGCCCCCATTTTTCAGGTTTAAATGAAATTTAAACATGGTGCAACACTCTAATGCATGCACTAGGCATTGTCAGAACTAGGGATGTGACAACTCACCCCCACTAAACAAGAATCTCGACTCGAGATTCAAGCGTAGGGTAAGGTGAAGGGGGAACGCAACTAGTACAATCTTCACGATCCAGGTTGCACTTCATAGGAATGTTGATTCGTTCACCATCATTGTCTTGATATCTTGCTCTGAGAACTCCAACTATCATGACAACGAGAGGAAAGGAAAAACCTTAAAAGAATGGTTCTTCTCGAAGGTCAAACAACTCAGGATTAACTCACGGAATGAGACATAGCAACATCTCTCGAGCTGAGGGACGAAGCACACATCCATAAGAATGGAGTGAGGCAGATGACGAAAGTTCACTAGGTAGACAACAATTTCACGCTTAAGAAGGTGGTAAACGATTGTCAACGTAGCGAGGAGTTGAGTTGCCATGATACCATAACGATACACCTTAGGGAAGGTGACTCGTAGAGATATTCCCTTAAGTGGCAAAAAGAATTACTTTTGATTCAGAGATCATTGAAACTCTTTAAACCAGCCTAAGACAATTCTCGAGCGATCGTTTGGAGGGGGTCGATAGAATGGCATACTCAAACTTGGATGATGTGGATTACCTTGTTGAAGACAACGCAATGGATGAATTTGCTTATCACCGGAAATGGGAGAGACCCATGGTAGAATGGCACATTGGTGGTGCAAGCTGGGAACAAAATGCAAATGATGGGAATGATTCTAGTAACTGGGGAGAACCCAACAATAGAGAGTGAATCCACTGTTTGAAAAGATCATAGCATTGCCGAGAAAACTGAGAGGAATCCCAGTTAGTGCCGATGATAACTCGTAGCGCTTGTGCGTGCTCTCAAGAACTTGAGCATTCCATAATCATCAAGGTTTTACCAACATCCGTGTCAAGGGTCCGGTAACACAACTTATTACCATGATGAATGGTGATGGAGGATGCACATGCAAATGAAGATAACACCTTCTCAGATTTCACCCTTGGTGGGGCCAAGGAAATAAAATCTGGATGATCGACCGAGAGACATTTAGCACTCCGCTTCTAATGTTCTCCTTGATGTGCTAGTGTAACCCATTCATAGAAATGGTCTGGTATCTAGAACATCAAGTAAAGGTCGGACTTCGGGAGCACAAGAATCCATAAGGAACAACTAGGGAGGTAAATCCTACGAAATCCTTATGGGGAGGTGGCCAACTTCCTCAATCAAGATATTATAATAACAGGGCTACCGGATGGGTGTGTTGGCCACGACATCCACCTTACCGGTTTTCGAGAGACCAATATTATAGTTCTAGGGGAAATGTTCCAACCATCATATCTGCCTGAGATTCAGATCTGGTTGGTGTCAGAATATTCCAGGCTCATCGAGTCTAGGAAGAAAAATGAAAGTTTGCAACACAAATCGACGAGATGACGTTGCGGGATTCTCGGGAGATGAACTACGATAGCAAGCTCCAAAACATGAGCTGGTTCTGCTACAAACATGTGAACACGTTGTCCCAGACAAGCATGACCACAAAGTAGTCTTATAATAAAACACTACCGAGTTCAGGAGGGGGAGCCATCATTAATGACATCGAAGTCTCCACGCGTGGAAGTCCAAAGAGTTCACCTTGGACAGACTCCTTTATCTTTGAACAACTCAATCAGTGGCTTGGTGTGCTAGGATATACATATAGAATGGAGGTTGCAAATCTCCAGACCGCAGAATACTTCGCACGTATGCATGACTGACTTGGGATGATTCCAGAGGAAGCAAAACTAACTTTCTCAAATTCACGGCGGCAACTTTCACCAAATGCACGTGTATAAGAGGAAGTCACTCCTTTCATGAAACAAATACTTCATGAGTTAGCATGAAGAAATGCTTTCAAAAGTTACCAACACTAGCTTAATGTTCAACAAAATCATGGAGGAGATAAGGATGTTGTCAATGGGCTCAACAACAATTCTTCCGGGTTTCCCTTTAAAAGGAATTCCATAGTTAAGAGAACAAGTGTTAGCATTGGTCAGACCCAAAAGATATAATGGTGTATGCTCGAGGGATCAACCACGAGTAAGACAACATTACGAATATCGTTGGTTCTGGTCTGATTGGATGATAGCCCATACTCAAATTATAGATGGGGTAAGACAATAGGTCCAACAACTGATCACAAGGACCAATTAATGAAGATATCATCTTTCTTCAACACACACACATACACAGAAAGATATCCCTTAACATGAACTAAGTCAGACAAGCTTTTATCTTCCAACTCTCCAAGTTGTTGTCCAGCTTAACCAACTAGCTCAGGGATATCTAACACCGATTCTTGGAAAGAAGGTGGTTCATAAGAAACCAACTTGATCACGGGCTCAACATAACGGTCAGGTGACGACCTGGTGATACTTCCGAGAAGACATTCAGAAAATCACGAACCACCGGTATGTTACTAAGCTCGAGAACAATCTCGCTTTTGAGGGCAAGGCGATATAATCAAATGAGTGAGGACTTGACAAGATCCTAACTCATCAATCGAAGGGTGCACCGAAATAAGAACTAGGTAGCACGATAAGTCTTAGAAGGATGATTCAAAAACCAACATGCTAAGAATGAAATTATTATCCTTTAACTACCAAGCAACGAGGTTGCTGGGAGTATTGATTTCACACATCAAAATTCATTTGTCGGTATTCCGGTTGCATCAACACGAGGGCCGAGGAATGAACAGTGATGGCAAGAAGTATCACTGTACCAAGAGTTCATGGGATGGTGTGCAATTCCTATAACAATCCCGATATAAAGATGGTAATACTCCAAGGTAGAACAGAACAAAAGCTGGATTAGCAATTTGATCTGTGGAGCACAACTTCTTTGACCCAATCCTGGATATGGAAGAGGTACTGGAGTTTGTTTCTCCTAGTCATTCTGCGATAGAATGGCTTGACGGACCACAAGAGTAATAGGCATCGATAAACGAACGCACGCATACTCTTGACTATCAATTGATAGACGAAGGTCAGTAGACAACTAAAGAGGGACAACTCAAAGGAACACACGATTTTCTGAGTTGTGGATGCATGGTTTGGCATGTCGAACGAATTCAACATTTCTTCCAGATAACCCATGCAGAGAGGTAGGACTGGCAGAGTCACGATTTATGAATGGAGATCTCCTCAAGAGTACTCTAATTGTGATCTTTTGATCCAATAAACATCTGCCATAAGCGGTTCATAGTATTTGGAAGAAGGAAATACCACGGACCTCGAGGACTATCGCAAAGTTACTAATATCCTGAAGGAACTAGCAAGCACTATCAACATGAAGTAAGTAGAGTGAATCTCGGGTTCAAGAACCCAGGAACAGAATACCTATTACTAAGTAGCATCACGGGATGCTTTCGAGAATGATGGCCAGAATCATCACACTGGGAACACAAATCATGGCTAAATTACTAGATGATCCCCTGAGACACCTAGGGTCATAATAATTATTCCAACATAAAGGTCGAGGCAGTAGAATACCTCAACTCAATAATTAGTGTGATTGAGCTGGCATAAAGGAGCATCGAAACCAGAGGGAAAGGATTTTGCAAATGCATCAGACTATTTAGAAACCTGGAATGACTCGGACAGCATAACGGCTGTAAATGCTCAGAAAAGACTTGAGACATTCACAAAAATGGTGGCATAACCACTCAGAAGCACAATATCAAGGTTTCGAGATCAACAATTAACATATGGAGGTAGTAGGAACTGAACTCAAGCTTAAATCCAACAATCTTATAAGTCTACGGATTAGTAACACGTGATCCTGATAGAAAGAAGAGATAGCCTAGTTCTTAATCCCCGCAGGAAAGATAAGATGACTCAGATCAGAAGGGCATGAGGTATAAGGAGTAAAAGAGCCTTACGTTCCATCCCACAATCAATTCCCCTACATATAACTAAAGAATTTCTAGACTCAACTTCGACCAGTTTGGCTTGGTAATCCTACAGGCAGTCAAGCTCTGATACCAACGCTGTCAGGACCCCGACTCAATGCCACATCGATCTAGCATGTAACACCTCATATCACTTTGCGGCCTCACGCACGGTATTCCCACGGGTGTCGCCTTACCTTTGCCCGGGACCGTTTGCTCCTTTTGGCACACGTATATGACAGTGTCGCTAGCATCCATATGATAAGGAGCCCGGGCTGACATGGCTAGTCGTAAACCCAAAGTGGCACAGACTTACAGGGACAGGCATCCATGACCCAGCATCGAACGTGTCGGTCATCAGCGAGTGAATCCAGGCTGTAGCACTGGGCTAGCAGGACTCCGGTGAACCGGGCTGTAGCGGGCTAAAAGGACTCCGGTATTCATCGCGTGACATTTCCCCGAAGGGACAGACACAGGAACGAGGAAGGACACATGCCGGCCAGCCTAAGTGTTCCGGAGCAGTAGCAAGCTACCATGGCTCAGTGGAAACACTAGGAGACATTTCCCCGTAAGAGAGGCTACTAAAGATAAACAACTAGATGGTCAGATCCCACACATACCAAGCATTTCAATAACATACACACAATATGCTCGATATGTGCAAATACAACATGGCATCACAACATGACTCTACGACTCAAGTAATTTATTCAATAGGCTCCGAGGAGCGAGATATTACAAACAGGGGTCTCATGACCCAACAATCAGAGCATACAAATCAAAGCACAAGCGGAAGCTATCATGTCTGAGTACAGACATCTATAAATGAAAAAGGCTGAGAAGCCTGACTATCTACCAGATCCTGCCGAGGGCACAAGATCGTAGCTGAGGTATCAAGCTAAACGTCGAAGTCCACGTGGAACTACTAGTGAGACTGAAGTCTCTCTACAAAAACATAAAATAGGCAAACGTGAGTACAAATGTACCCAGCAAGACTTACATCAGATCTATCTACACATGCATCATTATCAACAAAGGGGATGGTGGAGTTTGACTGCAGCAAGCCAGCTTTGACTCGGTGGCTATCCTGAACTACGACTGCAAGTAACTCTTTTGAGGTGGCGCACACGAGTCCACATATTCACCATATCAATACACCACTATGGATCCGCTCCCGTCTCCCTACGAGAACGCCATCCATAGCACTCACGCTTATCTTGCGTATTTTAGAGTATCCACTTTCACTTGTCTATGAACTGATATAAGCAACCCAGAAGTCCTTTACCGCGGACACGGCTATTCGAATAGATGATGTTAACCCTGCAGGGGTGTACTTCTTCACACACGCTCTCACCACTTACCGTCGTTTACACGACATGTACTCGGCAACCTTCAAGCGGAAGCCCAACGTGGGTGTCGGCCACGGCCTGCCTAAACACTCAAGTCTCTAGTCCAGGTTTATCGCCTATTCGGGTTCCATCCATGAGGAGATCCGGCCGGAGTTTCGCTCACAGCCCCAAACAATGTGAACAGGGTTCCGTGACACCAAACGGGCGCCCGGTTTACCCGGCCACGTGCCTACCGCATCACAGCCCACCCCTACGGTCAGCGCTGCGCACGGCCTCCAGCATACTAAAAACACCAGAAACTACTTGCAACTCCTGGACAGAGGACAAGGGTGATCAAGAAGCCGAGAGGGTCCATTGGTTTCGGGCCCAATGCGTGGTAGTAGCTGAATCATGGATCACAAACACAGAACTCAGTTCCTGAGGACGGCTGCAATGAGACAACCCACCATGTACTCCTACATGGCCTCTCACCGCTACCTTTACCAAATCGTGTTCACACACCTAGCTCACACACAGTAGGACAGGTTCACACGCCTCTGATTCATCCCCGATGAATCAGACCTGACACAACTCTAAGCAGTAGCAGGCATGACAAACAAACATAAATGAGTAGGCACATCAGGGCTCAAACAACTCCTACTCATGCTAGTGGGTTTCATCTATTTACTGTGGAATGACAGGTCATGCAGAGGATAAAGGGGTTCAGCTACCGCAGCAAGTAACAGATGAATCGGTGTTGTCCTAATGCAGTAAAAGAGAGCAGGAGCGAGAGAGTACGATTGTATCGGAATGAACAAGGGGGTTTTGCTTGCCTGGCACTTCTGAAGATAACATTGAGTCTTCATCAGTGTCAACGATCACATCATCGGTATCGCGTCTATCGAGAGGGGACAAATACCGGCAACACAGAAAGGAACACAATCAATGCAATGCACAATATGATGCATGCTCATGACATGGCAATATGAATGTGTTTTGAGCTAATGCAACTAGCAACAGATTAAATGAAGTTGGTTTGAATATAAAATTCAAATTCAAACTCCATATGTGATTAAATAAATGCCCTTTATATGATTTGTGCTAAACAGCAGCTATAAGTTGTTCTAACATGCATGAAAATGGTACAGATGGATTCCTTGAATTTTTCTGATAATTTTTCATATATAATTTATTTCATTTGGAGTTACGGTTAATTTTCTATGATTTATTGAAGTTTATACAATTTTCTGAAATTTCCTGAATAATAATAAATCCAGAAAATACTTATTGCGTCAGCCTGATGTCATGATGACGTCAGCAGGTCAAAGGCGCCAGCCCAGGTCAAACCTGACGCTGGGACCCACATGTCAGTGTAACAACTAGTTAACAGGATTAAGTTAATACTAACTAAACTGTCAATGGGCCTGGGCCCGCATGTCAGTGGTTAGTTGACTAACTAAACAGGGTTAGCTAGTGTTAGGTTAGTCACTAATCCAGGTAATTAGCGCTAAACTAATCTAACTAAAATTAGCAAGGGTGGCCCACATGTCATTGACCCAGGGGTCAAACTGGGCCCACCCAGTCAACGATCAGCGGGTCAAACCCGCCGGCGTCTAGCCGCCGGCGAGGCCGAGACGACGGAGAGCGTCGGAAATGCTGCTCCGGCCACGGTTTGATGCGCGGGTGGGTGCTACGAGTAGCTGGCGATGTGGCGCATCCAACGGTGGCGGTGTTTGGTGCTGGGGTGGCCGGAGTTAACGGCGGCGAGCTCTTTTGCGGCCGCCGGAGTTCGGGCAATCTCGGGGTCGGGGTTAGGGAGCACGGCAGGAGGAGTTGGGGCGTGCTACGGACTCCTGAGATCGCGGTGAGCACGTCAGTGGGCTCGGATACGAGCTGGGGTGGCTGTGGCCATGGCCACGCCATGGCCGGCGGCGAGAAACTCTCGGCCGCGGTGGGATATGGGGCTAGGGGGCGAGAACGGAGGGGGCGAGCACAGGAGAGGCAGCGGAGGCTCACAGCGGATCCATTCGAGGCGGAGACGAGGCCGGGGATGGTCCGGAGCCGGCGAATTTGACGGTGATGGCCGGCGGTCCCGAGGTTGAAGAAGGCATCGATGGCGGTGTTGTGGTGAAACCCGGCTTGCGTGGCTCGTCGAGGAGATGCTTCAGGTCCTTGCGGAGCTATTGGTCACGGTGGTTGGGCTAGGGGGTGGCCGTGGCTGTGGCGGTGCTTTCCGGCGTGCGGCAGGGTACTCGGGCGCGCTGTAGAGAGAGATCCAGGAAGGGGGTGAGAGCGCGGGAGAGTGAGAGAGAGAGGCAGGGAGGTGCGTGGCGTCGCCAGACGCGGGGGGGAAGCAGAAGGCGGCAAGCAGGAGCTGGCGCAGCTCGGGTGTGCGCTCTCCACGCAGCTGCCTCGCCTTCTGGCAGAAGGTTGAAGAAAGGCGCTGCGCTGGCTGGGTTGCACAGTGTTGGGCCGGCTGAGGAGCCAGATGGGCTATAGGTAAGCGCCAGTCAGTTTTTCTCACTCTCTCTTAATTCCACTTCCTATTTTCTGCAATTGTTTTGGCTTTATTAAAAATACTAAAACAATCCCAAAAATCATGCAACTGCTCATGACCACTGTTAGAAATATATCCTACAGTAACCATTTCAGTTTGGGATTATTTGAGCATTTAAAATATTTTATAGTATTTAAATGCCCAAATGCAAATAAGTAATGATTTAATTCAAAAAAATCCAGAATGGCCTAAAATATGTGCATCATTTTTGGCAGAGATTTTCACCTTTACCAGAAATCATGAACATTTCCAGAGGGCATTTTGGGTTTATTGAAAAAGATTTTATTTTGACCCTAGTTGAATTCATTAGCTGCTAGGGTTTATCAGCCCCCATTTCAGGTTTAAATGAAATTTAAACATGGTGCAACACTCTAATGCATGCACTAGGCATTGTCAGAACTAGGGATGTGACAATATCGACATAAGCTTAGCTCGTCGTCGAAAATTGTGCTCTGGAAAGGACCTGGTAGCACAGTTAAAATTTAGCATGATAATGATATAACCGATCAAGCTAGGAATGATGTGATGGAGTATCATTCCAATGAGAATTCACAAGTGGTAGTGCAATGACACAATATACTTGAGATAACAAGGGGCAATACTTGAGGTAGATCAAAAATAGAGGTTAGACAGATGAAATGATCTGCAGAAGACAAGTATTTTAACTTGTCCGGGAAATGGAGTTAAGGAGAAACTATGGTCGGGACCACAGTTATGAATGATCAAACCACCTATACAAGATGAACTTATAACAAGGGGTAATCATTTTTGCGAGCAGCTTCCACGATAAGTTCTACATCGGGTCCATGGGCATGAAAACAAGGGGTCAAGGTCGACTCCCACTTCTTCAATGCATAACCTTTCATTCACTCCTCGTTTTTCGAAGAAATTGTAGTGCATAGGATTTATCTGGCGAAGTACCAGAAGAGTAAGACTCGTGAGAACTCTCGGGTTCACTCAGATTACGGAAGGCATAAGTTCAACCCATCGGGGCATTTTTACGAATCTATACAACCATCAACCAATCAAAAGATACGAGTTCAAAAGCAGAGTATTGGAGTCAAAGCAGATGATACAATTTACTGACGGTATTATGTATCAGGGGAAAACTCACAAGACTTTGGATGTGAAGGACATTGTTGGATAACAACCCAGCACTGGATCTGGCGATTCACGACAGAGTTGATGTGAGTATCGGTAATCAATCAGATGAAGAAGGGGATGCAAAGGCATCGGCTTATAGAAACGTCTGAATGATTCGATGCTTGGATACAAAGGAAATTATGATTTCAAGACGAACGATCAGAAGCAGAGGCTCTGATCAAAAGATGAGTAAGTTGAATAGACTTAGAGGTGTACCTGATCAAATCTGGATTGGGCAAGAACCAGCTCATATCTGGAAGGACGTCTGAGCCGGAAAGAAAATTTCGAAAAATTAATTGATGATTGTGAGTAATCGCACACACGTTGTTTCCATAGGAACAGAATGACAATCACAGAGAAATCTAAAGAATATTGCTAGACATATGGAATTAATCCTAATGCAAGCAGGCAAGGAGAATCAAGAGCAATAGGCTGCAAAGGAATTTGAAAGATCAGATAGCCTTTTCAGGTATTTTGGAAAGCAAATGAACAACTGGGGATGAACGAACCCCGGTTAAGTGAATTATCCGCAGTTCGAAAAGAAGCTGCAAAGGAGAAGGCACAAAGGATTCTTGGAACAACGGAGAGTACTAGTGGTATCTCGTAATAATAGGAGCAACTAGGGATGAAGGTACAAGCGACAAGGATGTTATTCAGGGGGATTATCGGTGGTCAGGAACTGCAAGGCAGTTGGTACAGGGTCTCGAGAAACATCGAGGAGTATCCGCAGAATCTTCTGGCGAAGCAAGCGATCATTGATAATGTCGGGGCTCTCCGGGAGGAAGTGGGTACGAGAACCTAATGTCAGAGTTTAGTAAAATGGTTAACCCGAATAGAAGAGAGATCAGAGTCCCAGAGTATAGACGAGGAATAAAAGATCCTAATACCACCCAATTGGCGATGTGGGCCCGTAAGCCACACAGCCAAGTTAGAAAAACAGTTTTCGATTTCTAGACTCAACTTCGGCCAAGGAGTTGGAAAGGGGGCTACCGACAGGCAGTCGGCTCTGATACCAACTTGTGACGCCCCGATTCAATCGTACACTAATCATGCATGCAAATGTGCACGATCAAGATCAAGGACTCGCGGGAAGATATCACAACACAACTCTAGACACAAATTAAAATAATACAAGCTTTATATTACAAGCCAGGGGCCTCGAGGGCTTGAATACATAAGCTCGAATACACAAGAGTCAGCGGAAGCAACAATATCTGAGTACAGACATGAGTTAGACAAGTTTGCCTTAAGAAGGCTAGCACAAAAGTAGCAACGATCGAAAAGGCAAGGCCTCCTGCCTGGGAGCCTCCTAACTACTCCTGGTCGTCGGCGGCCTCCACGTAGAAGTAGGCACACTCGGGGTAGTAGTAGTCGTCGGCGGTGTCGTCTGGATCCTGGGCTCCACCATCTGGTTGCGACAACCAGAAAGAAGAAGGAAGGGGGAAAAGGGGAAGCAAAGCAACCGTGAATACTCATCCAAAGTACTCGCAAGCAAGGATCTACACTACATATGCAACATTATCAAAGGAAGGCTGTATATGTGGACTGGGCTGCAGAAATGCCAGAATAGAGAGAAGGCCTAGTCCTATCGAAGACTAGCATCTTCTGGAAACCACCATCTTGCAGCAACCGGAGGGAGTAGAGTAGCATAAAGTAAAGTAGTAGAAGTGTTATCAACCTCGGCCAGAGATCCTTTCTCGACTCCCTGCGAGAAAGGCATCCCAGAGCCATACTATCCAGTTATCATCACAATCCATTTCTCATCACCATCGAATTCTCATCACAAGTATCCAGTTCTAGTTGTATCAATCGGGATACAACTCCAAGTGTCCGTTACCGTAGGACAGGCTATCGATAGATGTTTTCTTCCCTGCAGGGGTGCACCAACTTACCCACCACGCTTGATTAACTCCGGCCGGACACACTTTCATGGGTCATGCCCGGCCTCGGCCAAACAATACGCCGTAACCCGACCTAGGCTTAATAGAGAGGTCAACACGCCGGACTAAACTTGCCCCCAGGGGTCATGGGCCATCTCCCCGGGAACTCCTACACGTTGCGTACGCGGCCGGTGAGCAGACCTAGCTACCTCCTTCAACAAGGAAGGTGCTTACGCAGTCCAACCCGGCGCACGCCGCTCAGTCGCTGACGTCTATTAAGCTTCGGCTGATGTATACGACGCAGAACGCCCATACTATGCCCACGTGATGGTTAGTGCTATCAGGCCAGAGGCCCCTCGGATCAAATATCCAAATCGTAGTGGACTAGGAACCCGCGGTAACAAGCAGAGACTCACGAAAGATGTGACCCCGTTGCCCCGTCTCGACGACTTGCGGCAAGGGCTAGGAATGCCCGGCCACGCCACGTAATTATCTCACGGGCACCCTCCAGGTCAACCCGTCTCCACATCACTCTCGGGTACCCCTCAGGGTCGACCCCCCCTTCCAAGTAACAGTTTAAAGTCCAAGTATCCGTGTGTCCAAACATCAAGGGGAAAACCCAAGGAATCACCCCCGGTGAATTCCACTCGATGTAATCATCAAGGTGAACATAAGAGGAATCACCCCCGAGGTTCACACTTGAGGGGTTGCACGACAAAGTCGTATCGGAAGTGGTTAAAGAGGAAATCACCCTCGATGACCATGACCGAATAGCTACACTACAGGGTTAACATCAGAAGTGCTGTAGAGGTCTCACCCTCGGCACTCGATAGTATCCCAGTAGTGTCGAGCAACTAAGGGGAAAGTGATGTGCGGTGCCGGGGCCTGGTCTTCGATCCCATTGATCGGGTCTTCAATGATGAAGCAGGTGTAACAAGGACAAGGTGGGGGGTCACTGGTGGATCACTAACCAACCTATACTAATTAGTTTAGGATAAGCAGGTAAGTAACAATAAGCCGGTTACAAAAGCAGGCTATGCATCAGAATAGGAGCAAACAATTACGGTAGCAAAATCTAATGCAAGCATAAGAGAATGGAATGGGCGATATCGGGATGATCAAAGGGGGGGCTTGCCTGGTTGCTCTGGCAAGGAGGGGTCGTCGTCGACGTAGTCGATCACAGGGGCAGCATCGGTCTTGGGGTCTACCGGAGAGAAGAGGGGGAAGAAACAGTAAATATAAAGCAAACATAGCATCACAAAGCAGAACATGGCAATATGGTGTGCCGGGAGTGACCTAGCGTATGGCTACACGATAAAGATGAAGGGGGGAATCAACCGGGAATGTTTTCCCGGTTCCGGACCTGCGTCAAACAGATGACCGGAGGGGGATTGTCCCATGTTCAGCATGCTAGGAGCATGTGACAGATGAACGGACCATGTATTCGGATTCGTTGGATTTTTCTGAGCAACTTTCATATAGAAAACATTTTCATCCGAGCTACGATTTAATTCCTATGAATTTCTAAAGATTAAACCATTTTCAGAAATTATTTAAATTAACAGAAAAGGAATTATGACGTCGGCAGAGTGTCAGCATGACTTCAGCAGGTCAATAGACCCGCTGACTGGTCAAACTGACCCTTCGGTCCCAAATGTCATAGAGAGAGGGCTAACCGTGGGTTATTTTAAAAGAATAGGGGGGGTTAATTTGCAGTTGGGCCCCACATGTCAGTGACTAATTAGTCTAACAAGTTAATTTTATTTATAAAAACATTTAGTTAGCCTAAGAAACAGACGGGGCCCACATGTCATTTACAGTAACTGCGTTGACCAGAGTCAACATGGTCAACTGGGACGCCGGGGCCCCCTGGCAGCCTCACTAGTGTGGCCCCCATAGGGCCACGTCGGCGCCAGGTCAGCACGGCGGCCGGAGCAACGCCGGCGACTACAGGAGACGGCGGCGACGCGCGGAATTCGCCCACAGGCCACCAAAACGAAAGTGGCCGGTCGCGTTCGAACGCGGAGACAAAGCCGCGTCGCGTGCTGTGGTTGGTTGGACGTGGGGGCGACCGGAACTGCTCCGATGACGAGCTATGGCGGCCGCGCGTACGGGACCTTGACGGAAGCTATGCTAGGAAGCACGGGGAGGCACGTGCTCAGGCTTGTTGGGCTCGTGGGAGCTCCAAGAGTTCGACGGTGGCCTCAGGCGGCGGCGACGTCGACCACAAAGACGGCCACAATCTTGTCGGCGGCGAGCAGGGCACGGAGGCAGCGATAGCTAGCTACGGCGCGGGGAAGAGCACAGGGAGAGAGGGAGAGGGAGGCGGAGCTCACTGGGCACCTGTAGGTGTGCAAACGTGGGCTCAGGGGAGGCTCGGCAGAGCGAATCGACGGCGGCGAGCTCGGGTGCCCCAAGGAGGAAGATGGGGTGGATACGGCGCTGCGGAGCCTTCCGGCTCCAACGGTGGGCACAGTTCGACGTGGAGGGCGACGACGGACGCCTACGGCATGTTGGCGACGCGGAGCGAAGACGGTAGCCGCGGGATCGACGCGGCAACGGCGGTGGGCGCGCTCAGGTCAGAGAGAGGGGAGTGCTCGAGGGGGATCTGAAGGGGAGTGGGAGAGGCGGAGGTGAGTGGGGGTAGCTGGGGAGGAGGCCGAGGCATCTAGGGGGCGGAGGCCTTATCCTCTCGCGGAGGCGTCGACAGCGAGGTGGTTCAGCGGCGACGGGCGCGCTCTGCCTCGCCCAGTCGGAGGAACAGGAGGGAGGCGCGCTTCGGGGAGCTGGGCCGGCCAGGCAGGGTGAGGTGGGCCGGCCTGCTGGGATGGGCCGAAGCCCAAGGGGAGGCCAGGGGCTCTCCCACCCCTTCTTCTTTCCTTTTCTTTTTTCTTGTTTTTCTTTTTCCAACAGCTTTTGCCTTTTATTTTTAGCCAATAATGACTTTGCAAAATTATGCCACTGGCCAAAACAATTTCAAAGAATTAAAGTGCACTGCCTCAAAAAGGTTGGGAGGCTTTTGGAATAGTTGCCAATTTTATAAATTAAAAAGGGCATTTAATTTATTGCTTAGGACACTGTTTTAAGTAGTTTAGGCCACTTAAACCCTTTGCAAAAATGTTGGTTCACCACCAATATTAGTTGTGGAATATTTGGCACATGATAAACATTTTTGTTTTCATGTTTGAGAAATTTTGAATTTCCCTCATAATTTGAATTTGAATTTGACTTTGATTTTTCATCAAGTGATAATTAGCTCAGTAAGCATGGTGACTGGCACCATTAACAGGGGATTACTATAGCATGACACTAAGGGTGTTACACCCCCTGCCTCGTGGGCCCCCTGGTGGCCCTCCGGTGCCCATCTTCTGCTATATGAAGGCTTTTACCCTGGAAAAAATATAAGCAAGCTTATGGGACGAAACTCCGCCGCCACGAGGCAGAACCTTGGCGGAACCAATCTAGGGCTCCGGTGGAGCTGTTCTGCCAGGGAAACTTCCCTCCGGGAGGGGAAATCATCACCATCGTCATCACCATCGATCCTCTCATCAGGAGGGGGTCAATCTCCATCAACATCTTCACCAACACCATCTCCTCTCAAAACCCTAGTTCATCTCTTGTATCCAATCTTGTATCCAAACCACAAATTGGTACATGTGGGTTGCTAATAGTGTTGATTACTCCTTGTAGTTGATGCTAATTGGTTTATCTGGTGGAAGATCATATGTTCAGATCCTTAATGCATATTAATACTCCTCTGATCATGAACATGAATATGCTTTGTGAGTAGTTATGTTTGTTCCTGAGCACATGGGTGAAGTCTTGCTATTAGTATTCATGTGAATTTTGTATTTGTTTGATATTTTGATGAGATGTATGTTGTATCTCTTCTAGTGGTGTTATGTGAACGTCGACTACATGACACTTCACCATTATTTGGGCCTAGAGGAAGGCATTGGGAAGTAAAAAGTAGATGATGGGTTGCTAGAGTGATAGAAGCTTAAACCCTAGTTTATGCTTTGCTTCGTAAGGGGCTGATTTGGATCCATATGTTTCATGCTATGGTTAGGTTTACCTTAATACTTCTTTTGTAGTTGAGGATACTTGCAATAGGGATTAATCCTAAGTGGGATGCTTGTCCAAGAAAGGACAGCACCCAAGCACTGGTCCACCCACATATCAAATTATCAAAGTACCGAACGCGAGTCATATGAGCGTGCTGAAAACTAGCTTGACGATAATTCCCATGTGTCCTCAGGAGCGCTTTTCTCATTATAAGAAATTGTCCAGGCTTATCCTTTGCTATATTAAGGATTGGGCCACCTTGCTGGACCTTATTTACTTTCATTGCTTGTTACCCGTGACAAATTATCCTATCACAAAACTATCTATTACCTACAATTTCAGTGCTTGCAGAGAATACCTTACTGAAAACAGCTTGTCCTTTCCTTCTGCTCCTCGTTGGGTTCGACACTCTTACTTATCGAAAGAACTACGATAGATCCCCTATACTTGTGAGTCATCACCAAACTAGTATAAACTCATGTGTCCTTTGTCCCGTTTTAACCCCTTTAAGCTTCCTAGTTGCGATGGCTCCATGACTAAGTCCTTTGGCTAGGACATCTGCCGTGATGTTTCCATGACAGTTGGCGCCCACCGTGGGATGAGCGCACGGTGAATTTGAGTTCTTGAAGGGCAGCTTCGAAGGGCTCAAGGGATACGTTGTGGGACGGATGACCAAGAGTCGTCACGGCAAGCTCTATATCGACGATGCAGGCTGGGGCCCCGACGTCGGCTCAATTGAGTACGGGTTCTGGGTCCCCTTTGGCAGAATCCATGTCTTCATTGGCAAGATCGACGAGCCGGGCCTGAGCCGGACATCTACACCGACATCACCGAGATGGCTCAGCGTGTGAGACCCGCCCGAGCTCAGCCCACCGTGAAGCATGCCTTCGTGGGATGCATCCATGGAGGGGAACTTTCTGAAGGATCTGTGTCCGATGGTGAGACGGCCATCTACTCTGATGGTGAATCTTCCGCGGGTGAGACGGATTCATTGTATCAACTGCAAGATGATGGGCTTGGGGGCTGTTCTGATGGCAGCAGTATTTCGGACCCCTTTGAGCCGCCGAGCAGAGTTGGGATCTTCATGGCTGGCACGCAACCCAGGCAAAACTCTACGGCTGCGGCAGCAATGACTTTTGGGTCAGCAGTGATGATGGCAGCCGGGGCAGGAGGCCTTGTGTGCCCACCAGCTCAGATTCTGATGGCTTTAATGGATAAGATGATAGCTCTGTTAACCGTCGTGGTCAGCCCGGCGGATCAAGCTCAGCATGATGCGGAAGTGGCACAGCTACATGAGGAGGTAGCACAAGCCAAGGAAAACTTAGCGACAGAGGACATTAGGATGGCCGCAGAGCAGGCGACTTTGGATGCTCGAGCCCAGCAGATTCAATCAGAGGCTCTCCAGCTTACGATGGATCTGAACGCGTCAAATGAGATCATGAGGAGAAGGCACCAGAAGGCTCAATCCCGTCTGCCTCCGGTTTATGATCCTAGAAACCTCTTCCGCACACCTGGTGCAGGCCCCAGTAACCCGCCAGAGGTAAACCGGGTTGCAACGCCCGGGGCTGGGATGTCGGTTCAGCCACGGGTGATGGAACCCCCTCGTCTGAATGCTGCTCCACCTCACTATGTACGAACACCACCAGGTCATTATTCTAACCCTTTGGAGAACATGATTGCTGCGGCGGCACGATTGGCGGCTCTCCCGGTGGATGGCGACTCTCCGATGACGGTTGAAACATGAAGGTTCAGAGAACTTCTTTAGACGGCTTTGGCGCAGCAGGATGCATATTCTTATAGTCGAGACAGGATCCATTCCGACCCCTCGCCCAAGCCGGAGCCCGAGCTATAGCAGGCACATGGATTCAGCAGCCGTTTCGAGCAATGCCCGATGTCGTGACTAGCTGTGCGGGCATGACCCGACGCGTGATGGAGTTCCTAATTTGGTTGATCAAGACAGGATAGGTCAAGAGGCTGAGCGGGCGGCTCAGCAGGCGGCTAAGCAAGCGGCCCAGCGGGCGGCTTACCAGTCTTTTGCAGTTTATCCGACGACTTCAATTGAAGCAGGCGTGACCACTAGGACTGGGAGCGTACCTTGTTTGGTACTGACTCTACGTAATGAGCGTTTGCCTGAGGATTTCAAGGGACCTCGAAAGGTGCCTAATTAAACGGCCGACTTACAACCTGGGGCATGGATCGAAAGCTACGAGATGGCCATGGAACTACTGGAAGTCAGCGATGCTGCAATGGCCAAGTACTTCACCATGATGCTGGATGGCACGGCCCGCACTAGGTTGAAGGGGCTGCCACCTAATTCCATTGGTTCATGGGCAGAGTTAAAGGCTCGGTTTATTCAGAACTTTAAAGATACATGCAAGTAGCCCATGTCGATTGTGGACTTGACTAATTGCAAGCAAGAGGAGGATGAATCCACGACCCGTTGGGTGCGCCGGGTCAAGGCCATAATACATTCGTCTGATAAGATGGATGCCGGCTCTGTAGTCTTAATGTTGGAGAAAAATTGCCATTTTGAGCCTCTGAAACAGAAGCTGGGGCGGCTCAAGCACGATTGTAATGACATGGGCCAGCTGATGGCGGCTCTAGTCAAATGTGCCGACTCTGATAGTACCAAGGATCCCGAGTCTGACGATGAGAAGACAGGGAAGGGAAAGAATAACGGCAACGCCAAGGGTCCGCAGCATAACCCAGCAAATCAAGGAGGCAATAATAAACATAAGGCTGATGGTAGCTCGGAGTTTGTGGCTAACACCAATGCGCAGGGCAACAATCAACGACATAAGGGGAGACCACCTCCTCGGTCCGGCGGGTCAGGTCTCACTCTTGAGCAGTTGCAAAATGAGCCCTCTCCAAGGCATGGTACTCAGTAGAAACTGGCCACTCACCTGTGGAAGGATTGTACGATCATGAAGGCTTTCAAGAAATCTAACATGTTTGATAGCAATCATGGGCCGGGCGGCGGCTCAGGCGGCGGCGGTTTTCATGGACCGGGTGGCGGTTCTAATTCCAACTTTCAAGGCCCTCAAGGTAATCAGGGTGGTTATAATCAGCAATCTGGATAGGGAGGTCAGCAGCAGCAGCAATCTGGACATCAGAGTAATCCAAAGCAGCTGAATAGTGGACAATATCATGTGTTTACCACCAGTTTGTGCAAACGGGACCAGAAGCTTCATAAGAGGGCTATGAACTTTGTTGAGTCGGCACTTCCTCGTTATCTGAGATGGTCTGAGCAGCCTATTCTATGGAGTAGGAAGGATCACCCTCCCCGGGTTGACAATCCGGGTCACTTGGCCTTGGTGGTAGCACCTCAGGTTGGTGGATATAAATTCACTAAAGTGCTCATGGATGGAGGCAGTAGCATCAACATCCTTTATTATGAGACTTTTCGTCGCATTGGGTTGATGGATAAAAATCTTAAGACGTCCAACACTGTTTTCCATGGAGTGGTGTCTGGTAAGTCGGCGTACCCAATGGGTAAGATTGAGCTAGAAGTGGCCTTTAGAGATGAGCATGATTCCAGGGCTGAGAAGTTAACTTTTGAGGTGGTCAAAATCAAGGGTATGTTTGGTTTGTGCCCAAGGTTGCCCCATCAAAGCATTGGCTAGCCAAAATTTTGGTTGAGGTTTTGGTTGCCCATGATTTGGCCGACATTGGCAAGAAAAATGAACTAGAGTTGGCTAGAGTTCAGTGGCATGCCAAAAAATGGCAACCATCCAAACAAAGACCAATCTTTGGGTCATGACCAAAATTTTGGTAAGGTGCACTTTGGCCACAATCTAAACACACCCCAAAAGCCTGTATCACGCTCTATTTGGACGGCCAACTTATGCAAAGTTCATGGCACGGCCGTGTTATGTTTATCTGTAGCTCAAGATGCCGGGTCATAAGGGAACCATCATAGTGCCTGGGAGTTGGAAGATAGCCCTGGAATGTGAGGAAGGTGATGCTGCTTACGCTCAGTCTGTCTGTGCAACAGAACGGTTGAAGTTTTACAAGGACAACGTTAACACGGAAGACATGACATCTTTCAAGAAGCCAACCATAGAGCATGAGCCGGTGATGAAGTTTAAATCGGCTGACAACATCAAGCTAGTTGATTTTGTCCCTGGTGACTCATCTAAGCAGTTCAGTATCAGTGTTAATCTGGATCCTAAATAGGAAAGCACGCTCATTGAGTTCATCCGTGAGAACCAGGACATCTTTGCATGGAAACCTTCCGACATGTCGGGTGTACCGAAAGAACTCGCTGAGCACACTCTCAATATTGATCCAAAATTTAAGCCGGTCAAGCAGTTTCTTCAGCGGTTCAATGAGGAGAGGCGTAAGGCCATTGTTGAGGAAGTGGCCCGGCTCTTGGCGGCCAAGTCCATTGTTGAAGTTTTTCATCCAGAGTGCTTGGCTAACCCGGTGCTAGTGCTTAAGAAGAACGACACCTGGCGTATGTGTGTGGATTACACAGACTTTAACAAGGCTTGTCCAGCTGATCCTTTTGCTCTCCCTCGTATTGATCAAATCACTGATGCTACAGTGGCTTGTGAGCGTTTGATATTTTTGGATGCTTATTCTGGTTATCAGCAGATCAAGATGGCAGTTAAGGACCAGGAGAAGACGGCTTTTGTTACTCCTTTTGGAGCTTTCTGCTGTGTGTCTATGCCTTTTGGGCTCAAGAGTGCCCAGGCGACTTACCAGCGATGTGTACAGGACTATCTTCACAATCAGATTGGGCCCAATGTTCATGCTTATGTGGACGACATTGTGGTGAAGTCCAGGGAGAAGGAGACTTTGATAGATGATTTAAAGGAAACCTTTGATAATCCCCGGGTCTACAAGATGATGCTTAACCCGGCCAAGTGCTTTTTGGAGTGCCAGCAGGCAAACTTTTGGGTTTTCTGGTTTCTAACAGAGGCATTGAGGCTAACCCGGAGAAGATCAAGGCCATCACCTCCTTAGCTAAGCCGTCATGTATCAATGATGTTCAGCGTTTGGCGGGTCATATTGCTGCTTTAAGCCGGTTCATAAGCCATTTAGGTGTGAAGGCCATACCGCTGTATCGGATGATGAAGAAAACAGACGACTTTGTCTGGAGTGATGCTGCTAACACTGCCTTTGAAGATTTGAAGAGGTAGCTAGCTAAGCCACCGGTCCTTGCTGCTCCCATTGATAAGGAGCCATTATTGTTATATGTGGCTGCTAACACACTGATGTCAGTGTGGCCATTGTGGTGGAGCGCAAGGAGGTTGGCAAAGAATATCCGGTTCAATGGCCGGTTTACTACATCAGTGAGGTGCTTATTGAGTCCAAGCAGAGATATCCGCATTGGCAGAAGCTTGTTTATGGGGTGTTCATGGCCAGCCGGAAGCTTAAGTAGTATTTTCTGGGTCATCCCATCACTGTGGTCAGTTCTGCTCCTTTAGGATATATCATTCAAAATAGAGAAGCCACAGGACGAGTCGCCAAGTGGGCCATTGAACTTGGGCCCCATGGTTTAAAGTATGTGCCACGCACTGCTATCAAGTCTCAAGCACTGGTGGACTTCATCAACGATTGGGCAGAGCTGTAGATGCCTGAAGAGAAGCCGGACAACACATATGGGACTATTCACTTTGATGGGTCCAGGCAATTGGAGGGCTCGGGGGCTGGAGTTGTTTCAGATTCCCCTCGAGGTGACAAATTTAGTTATGTGCTAAGGTTGATGTTTCCTTGTACTAACAATGCAGCTGAGTATGAGGCCTTGCCCCATGGTCTTCGGATGGCTAAGGAGATGAGCTTAAGCCGGGTAAGGTGCTTTGGCGACTCAGATTTGGTGGCTCAATAAGTCTCAGGCAAGTGGGATTCCAAGGATCCCCTCATGGCGGCTTATCGGCGTGAAGTTGATGCCATTGCCGGACACTTCAAGGGTTATCAAGTGGAACACATTGATCGCAGAAAGACTGAGGCGGCTGATGCTTTAAGCCGGCTGGGATCTCTGTGACGCCCGAATATTTAAGCTAAAGTAATTATCTGCTAATGATGCCACGTCACTTCGATTACTGTTGCTAATCTCGCGTTAGTTCAAAACCGATTCAAATTCAAATCCAAAATCAAGCAAACAATAAAAGTTTTCAAATATCAAAACTAAAATGTTCGGAGTGAGCCAAATAATGCATTTGTAATTATGGCAGAAACCAACCTCTTTGGAAGTGTTTGATTGTCCCAAAGTAAATCAAACAGTAGCAAGACAATTAATTAAATGCCTTTTACGGCTAATAAAATATTAAACTATTTTATCTAGTTGCCCAAGTTTTTGTGGCATTAGAATATGTAGTAACACTATTTAGGAACTAACTTTATATTTTACAAAAACTAAAGTATATTGGAAATAATAGAAAACAGTAAAGGAAAATAAATAAATAGAATAAAATGAAAGGAAAACAAAACAAAAGTAA
>NC_041389.1:327809669-327824139 GCF_002162155.2 Triticum dicoccoides
GTTCCTGGAGCACCATCACCGCCGCCGCTTCGACCTCATCGGAGCCAACATGCCGGCCTGCCTCCTCGCCTCCCCATCTCTTTCCTCAACGGAGCGTTGTCCCCGTCCGCCTCCCCGCCTCAACGCCGCGGTGCCGATGCCGTCGCCGGTGCTGCCTCACCGGACGACACCGACCTCGCCGCCCCACTACTGCATCACCGCCTCGACCTCGCCGTCGTCCCCGTCATCCTCCTCGAGCCGCTGCCTCTACCCTACACCGTACGGTGAGGCCAAGCCCTGGCCTCTCCTCCTTCTTCCCCCGTCCTCATGTGCACACAGCAGCATCGCATGCCGTTAGCCGTGACCCCGTCGCCGTGCCCCCAACCACTGCTCCAGCCGCGCTGACCCGTGCCCTCTGCAGGCCGCGCCTACCCCCGCTATGCCGCCTCCTCGTACTCCCAGTCCATGGCCGCCGGCGCCTTCTGCGCGTCCGCCGGAGCCCCTGGCCTCCCTATCCCGCTGCGCCCGCCGTGCCTCGCCCGTCCGGCCAGCTCTGTCGCCCCTTGTCGCGCTGCTCCGGCTGCCGCCGTGGCCGGCGGCCCCCTTGGTGGCCTCGGGCGTGCAAGCCGGCACACGCCCCTCCCGCGCTCATAACCGCACGGCCCCGATTCCCGCTAAGGCCCCCTGTGCCTATTACAGATGGGGCCCATGCCCAGAAATAAAACAAAGAAAGAGATTAATTAAATAAAAATTGTTAATTAATTAATAAATAAATAATTAGAAAGTTAATTAGTTAACTTAATGAACCTTCTTAATAACCTAATCAACCAGATTAGTTAATCAATTGTTGTTTAGTTAAACATGTATCAATGACATGCGGGTCCCATGGGCCCTTTTGACCAGTCAACGGTCCAGTCAAACGTTGACTGGACATTTGACCAGGGCCCCACCTGTCAGCCCCTTAGACACACTTTGGGTACACTTCCTCTGTACCCATAGCATCTAAATACAAATTTATTTTCGAATTAAATTAAATCCAGAAATTAGAAAATCATTTTAAATCTTTAAATTTTCATATAAAATAAACCGTAGCTCGGATGAAAATACTTTCTACATGAAAGTTGCTCAGAACGACGAGGCGAAACCGGATACGCAGCCCGTTCGTCCGCCACACATACCTAACCTGTCAAACTCGCAACTTTCTCCCTCCGGTTCCTCTGTCCGAAAACGCGAAACACCGGGAATACTTTCCCGGATGTTTCCCCCCTTCACCGGTATCACCTCCTACTGCGTTAGGTCACCTTTAGAACCGCGTATTGCTATGCTACGCTTTGTGATACTTTGATTGCTCTGTTATTTATTGTGTTCCCCCTCCGTTACTTCTTTCCGGTAGACCCCGAGGCTGCCGACGACCCCCCAGTTTGACTACGGTGTTGACGACCCCTCCTTGCCAGAGCAACCAGGCAAGCCCCCCCCCCCTTGATCACCAGATATCGCCTATTCTCCTCTATACTGCTTGCATTAGAGTAGTGTAGCATGTTACTGCTTTCCGTTAATCCTATTCTGATGCATAGCTTGACATTGTTGCTACATCTGTTGATACCTTACCTGCAATCCTAGATACTTAGTATAGGATGCTATTTTATCATTTGTGGCCCTACATTCTTGTCGGTCTGCCTTGCTATACTATCGGGCCGTGATCACTTGGGAGGTGATCACGGGTATATACTATACATATATACATACTACAGATGGTGACTAAAGTCGGGTCCGCTCGAAGAGTACCCACGAGTGATTCACGGATTGGGGGCTGAAAGGACCTTTGTCCCGACGGCCCTCTGTGTGGATCTTTGTGGCGGAGCGACACGGCAGGTTGAGACCGCCTAGGTGAGAGGTGGGCCTGGCCCTGGTCGGTGTCCGCGGTTACATCAATTAACACGCTTAACGAGATCTTGGTATTTGATCTGAGTTTGGCCATTTGGTCTATACGCACTAACCAACTACGTGGGAAAGATATGAGCACTCGATGTCGGGGTATCAGCCGAAGCCTTCTAGACGTCAGCGACTGAGCGGCGCGCGCCGGATTGGAACGTAAGCCTGCTCTTTTATTAAGGGGGCTAGTTCTGCTTTCGGCCGCCCACGCAATGTGCAGGTGTGCAACGGGCTATGGACCCAGACCCCTGCGCCATAGGAGTTAGACCGACGTGCTGACCTCTCAGTTAGGCCTAGGTGGGGCTGCGACGTGTTGATCTTCCGAGGCCGGGCATGACCTAGAAAAGTGTGTCTGGCCAAATGGGATCGAGCATGTTGGGTTATGTGGTGCACCCCTGCAGGGAAGTTTATCTATTCGAATAGCCGTGTCCCTCGGTAAAAGGACAACCCGGAGTTGTACCTTGACCTTATGACAACTAGAACCGGATAATTAATAAAACACACCCAGACAAGTTCCATAGACAACCCAGTGATCGCTTTTCCACAGGGCGACGAGGGGAGGATCGCCGGGTAGGATTATGCTATGCGATGCTACTTGGAGGACTTCAATCTACTCTCTTCTACGTGTTGCAAGACGGAGGCTGCCAGAAGCATAGTATTCGATAGGACTAGCTATCCCCCTCTTATTCTGGCATTCTGTAGTTCAGTCCACCGATATTGCCTGTTTACACATATACCCAGGCATATGTAGTGTAGATCCTTGCTTGCGAGTACTTTCAATGAGTACTCACGGTTGCTTTTCTCTCTCTTTTCCCCCTTTCCCTTCTACCTGGTTGTCGCAACCAGATGCCGGAGCCCAGGAGCCAGATGCCACCGTCGATGATGACTACTACACTGGAGGTGCCTACTACTACGAGCAGGCTGCTGGCGACGACCAGGAGTCGTTAGGAGGATCCCAGGCAGGAGGCCTGCGCCTCTTTCGATCTGTATCCCAGTTTGTCCTAGCCATCTTATGGCAACTTGTTTAACTTATGTCTGTACTCAGATATTGTTGCTTCCGCTGACTCGTCTATGATCGAGCACTTGTATTCGAGCCCTCGAGGCCCCTGGCTTGTATTATGATGCTTGTATGACTTATTTATGTTTTTAGAGTTGTGTTGTGATATCTTCTCGTGAGTCCCTGATCTTGATCGTACACGTTTGCGTGCATGATTAGTGTACGATTGAATTGGGGGTGTCACAAGTTGGTATCAGAGCCGACTGCCTGTAGGAATCCCCCTTTCCAACTCCTTGGCCGAAGTTGAGCCTGTCGATGAAAATTGTTTTACTAACTTGGCTGTGTGGCCCATGGGCCCACGTCGCCAATTGGGTGGTATTAGGATCTTTTACTCCTCGACCTTTACTCTGGGACTCTGATCTCTCTTCTATTCGGGTTAAATGGTTTTGCTAGCTCTAACTCTAGGTTCTCGTAACTATTTCTCCCTAGGAACCCTCATTACGGAAGATCACCTGCTTCGTCAGAAGATTCTGAGGATATCCCTCGATATTTTCCCAGATACCCTTGTGCTCATCGCCTTTGCAATTCACTGCCATCGATATATCCCTATGGATATCTGCATGCACTTGTCATTCTCTTGATCATTCCTCGTCGCTCTTGTTGTTACAAGATGCCTCGAGATCCTTTGAGTTTATTGTCTTGCAGTTTTATTTCGCATGAAAACCCCTATGGTTTTTCCTCACATTTATCGAGGATCCGTTCTTCTCAATTGTTCATGTGCCTCACAAAATTCTTCGGAGTACTTTTCGATCTTTTGATAATCCTCTGTAGCCTGTTACTCTTGAAACTCTTGCCTGCTTGCATTATGGTTAATTCCATATGACTTCTAGTCCTTGTTAACATCCCTTGTCTTAGTCATTTTGAGCCTATTCATTCAATGTGTGCGTACGCACGCAGTCATAAGGTTATCCTTTTTAAGTATCTTTCCAGCTCAGGCGTCATTCCAGACATGAGTTGGTTCTCGGCAATTCAAACCTTTATTGATTGTCAAACTAAGTGTTTTCAACTTATCCATCCTTGATCAAAGCGTCTGCTTCTGATCCTTCGTTTTGGAAACCATAATTTCTTTCTATTTAAGCATCATACTAACCAGGTGATTCTTGAATCTGATGCCTCTACATTCTTCTTCCTCTGAGTGAGTACCGATAATCACATCAGCTTCGTTGTGGATCGCCCGAACCATTGTTGGATTGTTATCCGACAGTGTCTTTCATATTCAATAACCTTGTGAGCCTTTCCATGGGTATATAATGCCTTTGGTAATTTGTATCCTCTACTTTGATAACCATACTCTGTCGGATTTCGGGTTCCGGCAGACCCTTGAGGTTCGAACACTGGGGTGCGCACGGAGATTTTTCCCTCTACCTACCTGCTCCTCACCGACTCGCTAAGATCTAAGCTATGAAAGGAACAACACAAGGGACACAAGATTTATACTGGTTCAGGCCACCATTGTGGTGTAATACCCTACTCTAGTGTGTGGTGTGTGGATTGCCTCTGGGGATGATGAGGGATAGTACAAAGGAAGAATAGCCTCGTGAAGGTCTGTTCTTGGTTGGTGCCATGAACTGCTAGGGGAGTTCAGTCGCTCTCTCTACTGGTTCCTTGGCGAGGGTTTTTCCTGTCCCCTACCTTGTGGTGGCTAGTCCTATTTATAGGCAAAGACCCTGGGCCTCCTCCCAAATGTTGAGCGGGAAGGGCGCCAACAATTGGCCATTTTGAAGGGGAACATCGGGTACACTTATCCCGACTAAAGTTGGTCCTCGCCTGTCAAAGGCTCTGGTGGTGACGCCTGCTTGGGCTCCACAATGACTTCCTTCCTGCCGTTGGGCTGGTCTTGGTCTTGTTGCACCGAAATGGATGCCTTTGCTTGATGCTCTCGCCTGCACTTGCTCCCTTTGCACCAAAGAGGAAAGGAGGACACTGCACGGCCTGGCACCCGCCTGGCGCCCTTGGTCGTCAGTCGTCACGGCTTGCATCATGGGCACCTCGTGAGGTACCCCGCCTTGATCTCTCCGCCTCCTCATGAGCCAGCCTGATGAGGCCATGCCTAAGGAAGCTCCTCGTCGTCCGCCCCACGAGGCTTGGCCCCTCGCGAGGGTCTTGGGATTGTGTTGATGAAGATGGGCCGTGCTGGGCCCCCTTTGAGCCACGCCGCAGGCCGTAGGCAGGCAAGTCTGGGGACCCCCGTTCCCAGAACGCCAATAGTAGCCCCCGTGCCCAAGGCGCGCCCGGATTTGGCCGAGCAGAGAGGCAAAAGGGCAAGTGCGAAGCGCCCCGGGCCCTAACAGCCTGCGGCCTTGGGCGCCGCGTGGCGGTTGATTGGATGCGGGCGACTCCACTTCCCCATGACGCCTCGGCAACTGCACGAATTGACAAGTCCCTGCCTGCAAAGCGGGTCATGATTACCTGCGATCGTGGAGGTCGGCGGTTGGCCTCCTCTGGTTTTAAGAACGGCACAGCGCGTGCCCTTCCAGCCTATCCCCTCTTGCTTCTCCTTCTTCTTCATGGCTCCGTCAAGGAAGTTCTCGGCCGCGGAGAAAGGAAAGGCCCGCCAAGTTGAGCTGCCCTCGCAAACCTGTGGCCTCCACGGCAACTCCCCATGGTCGCGGAGGAGACTTTCCGCGCGGTGACAGGCAGCTGGCCGTGGCCGGGGGGCGTGCTTCCGCCGTGCGAACCCCTAGGCCGTGCTTTCACGCTGCGGAGGTGCTGCCGGAGTTTATTGTGTGGTCGGCGGCGCCGACTAGCGCCCGGTTTCATCTCCCTCGCTTCCTCCTAGGTGAGCTCCCGGCTGGCGCCCCGGGCGGCCTCTGGCTCCAGGCAGACGGCTGCTGCAGCCGGGCCTCGTGGGCTTCGCTGGAGGTCTCCACTGCCGGGAGCCTGGCCTTGACCCGCGGCTGGCAGACGTTTGCCCACGCGCATGGCCTGAGCCGTCGGTGCACCCTGCACTTCAAGTTCGACGGCGATGCCACCCTCTACGTGAGGTCTTTGGGGAAGATGGTCGCCGCACAGGATGCTGCCCTGAAGATGACGACCGTGGCCGGGGACCCAGCCCCAGCGAGGACGGAGAGTATAGTGCGCGCGTGGTTGGCGGCGCCCAGGGTTCCTCAAGCTTCACTGGTTCTTCTTCTAGCAGCGACTCTTCTAGCAGCGGCCGTGGTCAGCCTCCACGCCGTCGTGCCTGCTTGGTGGGTGGTAGTGGGTCTGCCCGCCGTCGCGCCTTGGTGAAGTGCGAGAGGGAATCCGCCTGAGCCCTGGAGGAGGCTCGAGTCTTCCCTGAGGGCCGGGGTAGGGCTAGCCGCGCCTGATTTGTCCTTTCTTTTCCTTTTTTCTGCGTAAAAAGACAGTAGTGTGGGGCCCCGAGGGGGCGTGTTTGGGTTACCGTTGTTAATCATTGCACTGTTTCCGTTATTTCGGTATTGTGCTTTCCGGCCGCACGCCCGCGCGTAGGTAGTTCCCAGCCTCAGACGTGGGGGCGACCGACCCAGGTCCTGTATTCGTGTCGCGGTGCCCGTGAGGCACGGACTGGAGGGGTGCTCCTGTAGTGGACCCGGGTTGTGAAACCTTGAACAATAAGGACAGAAACACTCGCAAGGGCGCTCGGGCTGCCCCCTCGCGAGACCTTGCGCAAGAGAAATCGAGGCAGGAGGGCGAAAAGTCGAAGAGCCATAAGTCAAAAGACGGCGACAGTTTCAATAAAACTTCAAATGAGAATGAACTAGCCAACTGCAGAAAGCAAATGAAAAAGTCGCGTCTGACACCTAGTCTAGTCTTCGACGTCTTCTCACCAGCGCAGAGCTAAGTGCTGCCACTGGGCGTGGGAGGGAGCCCCAGGGCCTGAGGTCGGCGCTCCTGAGACTCTGGGGCGTGTACAGCCCCAACTCATTATTACGTGAGAGTGTCACGGGCGGCGAGCTTCACAGGCGTTGGCCTTCTTCACAGGCTCCGGGACTTTCTTGGGGGAAGCAAGCTTCATGGGTATTGGCCCTCTTCACAGGCTCCGGGCCTTTTCCAAAACGCGACAGCTTCACAAGCACTTGCCTTCTTCACAGGCTCTGGGCCTTTTCCAAAAAGATAGTCTTCACAGGCTCTGGGCCTTTTCCAAAAAGATAATCTTCACAGGCATTCGCCTTCTTCACAGGCTCTGGGCCTTTTCCAAAAAGATAATCTTCACAGGCATTCGCCTTCTTCACAGGCTCTGGGCCTTTTCCAAAAAGATAATCTTCACAGGCATTCGCCTTCTTCACAGGCTCTGGGCCTTTTAAGGGTAAAACCTCCGGAGGTGCTGGATGTTCCACGCATTCTGGACTGGCACCCCCTCCTGAGTCTCTAAGCGCGCGGAGCCGGGCCTGGAAACATGAACAACCTTGAACGGGCCCTCCCACATGGGAGAGAGCTTATGCAGTCCCTCCTTCGAGAGAACCCGCTTGAGCACGAGGTCCCCTACCTCAAGAGTTCTGGGGCGGATGTTGCGGCAGTGGTATTGCCGCAGTGCTTGTTGGTATCTCGCCGCTCACAACGCGGCTTCTCGGCGACGCTCCTCCCCCAGCACGAGGTCCATCCCCCGCATGGCGTCCTGCTACGCATCATCGAACGCCAGGACCCGTGCGGAATGACGTCTGACCTCGTGAGGGAGGACCGCTTCGGTGCCATAGACCAGGAAGAACGGGGTCTCTCCAGTCGGCTTGGTTGCGGTCGTGCGGATGGACCACAACACAGACTGAAGCTCATCATACCAACCTCTGCCGCAGGCTTCCAGCTTCTTCTTGAATGTTCTGGTCTTGAGGCCCCTCAGGACCTCCGCGTTGGCCCGCTCGGCCTGGCCGTTGCTTCGGGGGTGCGCCACCAAAGCGTAGCATATCTACGTTCCAAGGTTAGCACAGTACGTTTTGAAGAGGTTACTGGTGAACTGCGAACCGTTGTCGGTGATGATGTGATTCGGCACCCCGAACCGGCTCACGATGCCCTTGATGAACTTGACCGTTGAACCCGCAGGGATGGTGCGGACGGCTTCCACTTCGGCCCACTTGGTGAACTTGTCCACGGTGACGTAGAGGTAGCGATAGCCCCCAGGCGCCCGAGGGAACGGGCCAAGGATATCCAGCCCCCAGACTGCGAATGGCCACGAGAGGGGTATAGTCTGCAGACCTCCTGCCGGCTGATGGATCTGCTTGGCATGGAATTGGCAGCCTTCGCAAGCCTTCACTAAATCGACAGCGTCATTGAGCGCAGTAGGCCAATAGAAGCCGCTGCGGAATGCCTTGCCCACGAGGGTCCGTGATGACGAGTGGTGCCCACAGTCTCCACCGTGTATATCCGCCAGCAGCTCTTTCCCTTGCTCCCTGGATATGCAGCGTAGGGACACATCATTTGGTCGCTTCTGGTAGAGTTCTCCATCCATGATACAGTACGCTGTGGCTTGCCGCGCCACATGCTCCGCTTCCTCCTCCTTCTCCGGTAGGGTCCCTTGCGTTAAGTAACTCCGAAGCTCTGTGATCCAGCACCCCTCCTGAGGCTCCATCGTCAGGAGCAGGCGCGCTCCTGTGGCTGGGCCACAGACCGGAGCTCCCGAGGCAGGTGGCTGGGGGAGCTCCTCCCGAGGCTGCGTCGTGTTTGATAGTGATGGAATGGCCGAGGGCTTGAAGAGCCGCTCCTCGAAGATGCCAGGCTCCTGAGGTAACCGCCTGGATGCTCATTTGGCGATGTCATCGGCCTCCTGATTGGTGCCACGGGGCACATGCTGCAACTCCAACCCCCAGAACTGCTTTTCCATCCTGCGGACCTCCGCAAGGTAGGCCTCCATGTGCTCATCTTTTGGCTCGTACACTTTGTTGGAGAAATTGACGAGGAGCTGCGAATCACCCTTGATGGTAAGGCGCTTTACCCCTAGGGCAGCCGCGGCCTTCAAGCCTGCTATCAGACCTTCATACTCCGCTATGTTGTTGGAGACCTTTTCGCCTTGCTGGAAACGGAGCTGCACGACGTAATAGAGCTTGTCCTGAGTGGGAGATATGAGCACCGCCCCAGCCCCAGCGCCATGCCTGGAGAACGCCCCGTTGAAGTACATGACCCAACCTTCTGGCGCCTCGCTTCCCGGGGAGAGGGATCGATCCTCGCCGGCCTTGAGGACCGGTGCCTCCGTCCATTCGGCCATGAAATCAGCTAGTGCGGCCCCCTTGATGACTCTGGTCGTGCTGAATTCGAGCTGAAACGCTTGCAGTTCAATGTTCCACTCGGCGACCCTTCCGGCTGAGTTTGGGCTCCTCAGCACCCTTTCCAAGGGGTATGCCGAGACAACCTTGATAGGGTGACCCTGAAAGTAGTGTCGCAGCTTGCGCGAGGCCACCAGTAGCGCGATGAGGAGCTTCTGAGGCATGGGGTACCGTGCCCTCGCATCCCGCAACACCGTGCTGACGAAGTACACTGGGTGCTCGACGAGGCTTGGAGCGCCTGTGCTGGTGGCGTCCTCCGGAGACCGTGGCGCCTCCTGAGGCGATGGAGCCTCCAGAAGCTGGTTTCCTGGGGGAGGGGCCTCTTCCATTCCTAGTGTGCTCCCCTGCGGCAGCTGACCCTTCTCAGCCGTGGTAGTGATCTCTGCGAGTCCTTCTTGGTCCTGCTTTGCCTTGACACGGGTAGCTGCCGCGGCTTTGGTCCGACGCTCCTCCCTAACCGCCACCAGAGCTGCGCTGGCGGAGTAGGGAGTGGAGGCAAGGTAGAGCACCAAGTGCTCTTGAGGGCGTGGGGCCACCATCACCGGAGGGCTGGTTAGGTATCTCTTGAGATCTTGGAACACCTTGTCGGCCTCTTCAGTCCATTCAAAGGGCCCCTTTTTCTTCATCAGCTAGAAGAAAGGCAGCGCTCGCTCCCCCAACTTGGAGATGAAGCGCCCCAGTGCAGTCACGCGCCCAGTGAGCTTCTGCATTTCTCTGAGGTTCTTTGGCGGGCTCATGTCCTCGACCGCCTTGACCTTTTCTGGGTTGGCCTCGATGCCTCGGTGGGACACGAGGAAGCCCAAGAGCTTGCCCGAGGGGACTCCAAACACACACTTCTCCGGGTTGAGCCGCAGGTTCACGGCGTTGAGGTTTGCGAAGGTTTCCTCCAGGTCTTGTATCAGGGTCTTGGCCTCGCGAGACTTCACCACAATGTCATCGACATAAGCTTCCACATTCTTCCCGACCTGCGGGCCCAAGGTGATGTGCATGAGCCGCTGAAAGGTTGCCCCCGCGTTGCGCAGTCCGAACGGCATGCATGTATAGCAGTACACCCCACACGGGGTTAGGAAGGCCGTCTTCTCCATGTCTTCCACCGCCATCTTGATCTGGTGATACCCGGAGAAGGCATCCAAGAAGCATAACAGGTCGCACTCAGCGGTGGAATCGATGATCTGATCGATGCGAGGGAGCGGGAACGGATCTTGCGGGCATGCTTTGTTGAGGTTGGTGAAGTCGACACACATGCGCTCCTTCCCTCCCTTCTTTGGCACAACCACAGGGTTGGCCAACCAATCTGGATATCGAACCTCGCGAATGACCCCCGCGGCTTCTAGCTTGCGGGTCTCTTGGACGATGAAGGCCTACTTTTCAGCGGACTGCCGCCTCGCTTTCTGCTTCACGGGGCGCACGTTGGGGCACACGTTGAGGTGATGCTCGATTACGCCCCGTGGGATCCCTGCCAACTGATCAGGCTCCCAGGCGAATACCTTCTTGTTTGCGCGCAGGAACTTGACCAGGGCTTCCTCCTGCTCGGGCTCGAGGTTGGCGCCTAATGTGAAAGTGGCGCCAGTGGACCCGTCCTCGTCGACAGGTATCTGCTTGGTCTCTGCCTTGTCTTGGGTGAACAACTGTTTCTTCTTGGTTGGTGCAGCCCCCTTGGGCTCGGGGGTCCCCGCGTCGGCGGGCTGTGCTGACGCCGTCGTCTTGAAGGTGAGCTTGAGCGCTTGCAGCGCATCCCCGGCGTCCCCAGGCACGGTGAGGACACCACTACTCCCGGGCATCTTCATAAGGTTGTACGCCGGGTGAGCCGCGGCCATGAATTGGGCCAGTGCTGGATAGCCGAGGATGGCGTTGTAGGGGAGGCCAATGGGGGCGATATCGAAATCGACCAGCTTCGTGCGGAAATTGTCGTAGGTGCCAAAAGTTACTGGGAGCCGGATCTATCCCAAGGAGCTGGACGACCCGCCCCCGACGCCCGAGAAGGGACGGCTGGGCTGCAGCCGCTCCCGGGGTATGCAGAGGAGGTTGAAGGCCTCAATTGAGAGCATGTTGAGGCCCGCGCCACCGTCGATGAGAGTCCTGGTGACAGCCACCTGGCAGATGGTGGGGGTGCACAGCATGGGGAGTGCACCCGAGCAGGTCGAGTTGGAGGGGTGGTCCTCCGAGCTGAAGGCCAGCCTGGCCTGTGGCTCCAATCGGTCCGGGGGAGCCCCCTGCCGCGTGGAGGCGGCGCCGACCAGGCGGACAAATGGCTTGACGTGGTGACTGGAGGGCGGCGCCTGCGAGCCGCCCAGGAGGGCCGCAACGACCGGGGAGGACGGCGCGGCGTGGTGGGCAAGGGAGAGGCCGCGCAGCTCTTCCCAAGAGGCCACGGAGGGATGCTGGGACGATGCTTGCTGCTCGTCCCCGCCGGGCCGGTGGCGGTGTTGACGGCAGGTGACGGGGAACGACGAGGGCGCCCGCCGACGGGAGCCGTCTGGGCGACACGGGAAGCGAGGGTGGCTCGACGCCCGGTGCGGGCCCGACGAGCGTCAGACATGGATGCGATGGTCGGAGAAGAACAGGGCGACGGAAGACGAATTCCGGCGCACCCCTGCCTGGCGCGCCAAATGTCGGATTTCGGGTTCCGGCAGACCCTTGAGGTTCGAACACTGAGGTGCGCGCGGAGATTTCGCCCTCTACCTACCTGCTCCTCGCTGACTCGCTAGGATCTAAGCTACGAAAGGAACAACACAAGGGACACAAGATTTATACTGGTTCAGGCCACCATTATGGTGTAATACCCTACTCTAGTGTGTGGTGTGTGGATTGCCTCTGGGGCTGATGAGGGATAGTACAAAGGAAGAACAGCCTCGCGAGGGTCTGTTCTTGGTTGGTGCGATGAACTGCTAGGGGAGTTCAGTCGCTCTCTCTACTGGTTCCTTGGCGAGGGTTTTTCCTGTCCCCTACCTTGTGGTGGCTAGTCCTATTTATAGGCAAAGACCCTGGGCCTCCTCCCAAATGTTGAGCGGGAAGGCGCCAACAATTGGCCATTTTGAAGGGGAACATCGGGTACACTTATCCTGACTAAAGTTGGTCCTCGCCTGTCAAAGGCTCTGGTGGTGATGCCTGCTTGGGCTCCACAATAACTTCCTTCCTGCCGTTGGGCTGGTCTTGGTCTTGTTGCACCGAAATGGATGCCTTTGCTTGATGCTCTTGTCTGCGCTTGCTCCCTTTGCACCAAAGTGGAAAGGAGGACACTGAACGGGCTGGCACCCGCCTGGCGCCCTTGGTCATCACGGCTTGCGTCATGGGCACCTCGTGAGGTACCCCGCCTTGATCTCTCCGCCTCCTCGTGAGCCAGCCTGATGAGGCCGTGCCTGAGGAAGCTCCTCGTCATCCGCCCCGCGAGGCTTGGCCCCTCGCGAGGGTCTTGGTCTTGTGTTGATGAAGATGGGCCGTGCTAGGCCCCCTTTGAGCCATGCCGCAGGCCGCAGGCAGGCAAGTCTGGGGACCCCCGTTCCCAGAACGCCAACATACTCTAGTTTCGAGCTTGTATTATCTACTCCGAAGCTTGTGGTATATTTTTCTAAGAAACCCTTATGGGTTGAACATATGCCTTCTCTAAACTGTTTGAACCCGAAAGTTTTCATGAGTCATACCATTCTGGTGTTTTTACCAGATAATTTTCTGCTCTACAACTTCTTCGAAAACGAGAAGTAAATGATAGGTTAGGCATTGAAGAAGTGGGAGTCGACCTTGAACTTTGTGTTCATGCCCATGGACACGATGTAGATCTTATCATGGAAGCTTCTCTTAAATTAATTATCCCCTTGGTATAATTTCATCTTATATCTGGGATTTGATGTTTTGCAATCGTGGTTCCGGCCATATTGTTCTTCTTTGATCCCGTTTCTTGGACAAGTTAGATTACTTGTCTTCTGCACATCATTTCACCTGTCAAGCTTCTATTCTACTCTACCTTCGAGTCTTACCCCCTGGTATCTCAAGGATATCAACCCCATTGCACTTCATCTTATGAATTTCTGATGAAGTAATACCTTTCCCCGTCATAGTCACTCCACGGGTTCTAGGTTGTCGTCAACCGAAAACACCGGGTTGTGAATCGAATCAGCACTGAGATTCAGTACTCCCAGTACTTTGTTGTTGAGAATTTTAATACTCCATCAAGTCATTCCTAGCCTGATCGGCTATATCGTTATCATGCTAAATTTTAACCGTACTACCTGGTCCTTATTCCCGGAGCACAACTTTCGATGATAGCTAAGCTTACGGCGATCGTCCTCGGCATATCATTTCGCCTTGAACAACAATCTTTGATTTCAAGTTTGTATTGTACTAGTGGTTTCAAAAACATTTCGCTTCGTCATTCCTTTGACTTGTTGTCATCGCCGATCAATTACACCTTCATGAAATCTCTCGACAATTGTGTCGGATCACCTTCAACACTTTGACTTCTTTCGAGATGTTAACTGTGTTCATGATGAGAAATACCCTCCTTGCCCTCGATGATTTTTATTATCATCGACAACACCCTTGACTTCCTTTCATCACGAGCTTGTCCACATTATGAATACAACCTGCTCTCTAGCTAATGTTGTGTTCTGCCTTGAAGTATTACTGTCTTTTCTATCAAGAATGTTGTGAGGAATGCTCCACCTCTTAAGAATTCTTGAAATAGTGATACTTCTCTCCATCACCTTCTTTCTTGGTCCCCGTGTTGTTTCTAACCGGAATACCGACAATTGAACTATGATGTGTGAATTCAAAATTCCTAGCAACCCTATTGCTTTGAAGTGAATGGTCAATAACTCCATTCTAAGTCTTTTGGTTATTGAATCGCCATTCTAACATTGATCATGCTACCTAAGCCCATATTTCGGGTGCACCTTTCAACCAATGTTTAATTGTGTATGTTTCCCTCGAGCATACATCATTATATCATCAGATCTGACAAATGTTATCTCCTTGTCCGCATAATTGTGGGAACCCATCTTTTTGGAAATCTCAATGAATTTTTGCTGAGTCCATCAGCCACCTCCTCATCCCCTCCTTGGTGTAATGATGAACTATTGTTTCAGGAACCCGCTCCCATAGTTCATTTCCCGAGAATCTTGCAATGTCATTTCATCGAATTTGTGTTGCACCTTTTCTTCTCGGACATCCTGGGTCTGAGGTATCATGACACCAACCGGATCTGAATCTCGGTCAGATATGATGGTTGGGACAACTTTCGAGGAGTTATGATGTTGGTCCTTTGATGACCCGGTAATATGATCTCATGCCTAGC
>NC_041389.1:327824579-327826284 GCF_002162155.2 Triticum dicoccoides
CCCCCCCCCCCGGCTGGAGGACCTATCATTATAATTTCTTTTGCAAGGATAACCATTCTTCCTGGAGGAAACTGTAAAACTTATATGAGTTGCTCCTGATGGATCATTTGTGTATCCAAAGTCAGACCCTTGATTGAAACACCATATCATTGCTACCTCGAAGCATGACTATGATACCCCGCTCATCAACAAGAACATTAGAGGCACGATGATAAATGTTTCTTGGTCAGTTTCTTGCCTCTTTATCTGAATGGTTGGGTACTTGCTCTCCTACCCTGTATGCCATGTTCTGCTTGCCCATGAGAAGGATATACTCCTAATAATTGTGTGTAATCACAATTTTTCTTTCCATTGGTCTGTTTAATCTGATAATCATGTTTTCCTTTCCATTCTTTTGTAATCTGACTTAACTGAGCAGAGATAATTCCCTGCTTAGGTAAGCACCTTGTTGTACCACTCTGTCTGTAAGACCCTGTTACTATTGTTGATGACATTCCGGTAACCACCAATGGGTGAGAACTTTGCCTATTGGTCTGCCTCGTTTCAACGAGCAGGAAAATGGTTCTCTTCGTCCCTCACCCTAGGTACCAACATTGTTGCCAACAAAACTGACAGGCTATCCTCTGACATACCTTGCTATCTTGACCGTGCAAATGTTAGCGCCATCCTTCTTTTAATCCACATGGTGGGACCATAATCCACAGTTCCACAGGATCGAAATCCGACTCTCTTGTACACCCTGATTCCAAAGTTAATCCTCGCGCTTGGCTTTGTATGCTATTCATGAGCCACATTCCTAGTGATCTATTCTGGTATCAGACGCAATACTTATTCACGTTGCCCTGAACCCTTTCACCTTCTGACTAGGCATTGAATGATTGCCTGGCTACTTGAAACTCCATATTGTACCTTCGAACTTTACTCTCGATGTGGTTTATTTGTTCGACTCGAGAGGTACTCATAGGCTCATTCATGGGTTAATCCCAGATTATTACCCTTATAGCATTCTGTCATTGTTGATCTGCCCCGTTACCTATTCGTAAGTACGATGGAACTCCCGAAGAAAGGATGACGACTTGATCATGATGACCTAAAGTAGAGAAATGAAGACATCAATGTAATGGATCGACCTCTTCGAGAAGAGCAACCAAGACTGGGAACACTCGCAGAATTTCGTAACCAAAACTTTCCCCCTTGCACCCCTCTTAAATCTCGGGACGAGATTTCTTGTAGTGGAGGAGAATTGTGACGCCCGGATATTTAAGCTACAGTAATTATCTGCTAATGATGCCACGTCACTTCGATTACTGTTGCTAATCTCGCGTTAGTTCGAAACCGATTCAAATTCAAATCCAAAATCAAGCAAACAATAAAAGTTTTCAAATATCAAAACTAAAATGTTCGGAGTGAGCCAAATAATGCATATGTAATTATGGCGGAGAAACCAACCTCTTTGGAAGTGTTTGATTGTCCCAAAGTAAATAAAACAGTAGCAAGATAATTAATTAAATGCCTTTTATGATTAATAAAATATTAAACTATTTTATCTAGTTGCCCAAGTTTTTGTGGCATTAGAATATGTAGTAACACTTTTAGGAACAAACTTTATATTTTACAAAAACTAAAGTATATTGGAAATAATAGAAAACAGTAAAGGAAAATAAATAAATAGAAAAAAATGAAAGGAAAATAAAACAAAAGTAAA
>NC_041389.1:327826725-327839162 GCF_002162155.2 Triticum dicoccoides
CACTGATCCAGATCTGGATCGGGAAGGGGAACGACCCGCCCCGACTCCATCGACCTCGTCGCCCATCGTCCCTGGAGCACCATCACTGCCGCCGCTTCGACCTCGTCGGAGCCACCACGCCGGCCTGCCTCCTCACCTCCCCATCTCTCTCCTCGACGGAGCACCGTCCCCGTCCGCCTCCTCGCCTCAACGCCGCGGTGCCGATGCCATCGCCGGTGCTGCCTCGCTGGACGACACCGACCTCGCCGCCCCACTACTGCATCACCGCCTCGACCTCGGCGTCGTCCCCGTCATCCTCCTCGAGCCGCTGCCTCTACCCTACACCGTACGGTGAGGCCAAACCCCGGCCTCTCCTCCTTCTTCCCCCGTCCTCATGTGCACACAGCGCCATCGCACGCCGTTAGCTGTGACCCCGTCGTCGTGCTCCCGACCACTGCTCCGGCCGCGCTGGCCCGTGCCCTCTGCAGGTCGCGCATACCCCTGCTACGCCGCCTCCTCGTACTCCTAGTCCATGGCCGCTGGCGCCTTCTGCGCGTCCACCGGAGCCCCTGGCCTCCCTGTCCCGCTGCGCCCGCCGTGCCTCGCCCGTCCGGCCAGCTCTGTCGCACCTTGCCGCGCTGCTCTGGCTGCCGCCGTCGCTAGCAGCCCCCTTGGTGGCCTCGGGCGTGCAAGCCGGCACACGCCCCGCCCGCGCTCGTAACCGCACGGCCCCGGTTGCCGCTAAGGCCCCCTGTGCCTATTACAGATGGGGGCCATGCCCAGAAATAAAACAAAAAAAGAGATTAATTAAATAATAATTGTTAATTAATTAATTAATAATTAATTGGAAAGTTAATTAGTTAACTTAATGAACCTTCTTAATAACCTAATCAACCAGATTAGTTAATCAATTATTGTTTAGTTAAACATGTATCAATGACATGCGGGTCCCATGGGCCCTTTTGACCAGTCAACGGTCCAGTCAAACGCTGACTGGACATTTGACCAGGGCCCCACCTGTCAGCCCCTTAGACACACTTTGGGTACACTTCCTCTGTACCCATAGCATCTAAATACAAATTTATTTTCGAATTAAATTAAATCCAGAAATTAGAAAATCATTTTAAATCTTTAAATTTTCATATAAAATAAACCGTAGCTCAGATGAAAATACTTTCTACATGAAAGTTGCTCAGAACGACGAGGCGAATCCGGATACGCAGCCCGTTCGTCCGCCACACATCCCTAACCTATCGAACTCGCAACTTTGCCCCTCCGGTTCCTCTGTCCAAAAATGCGAAACACCGGGAATACTATCCCGGATGTTTCCCCCCTTCACCGGTATCACCTCCTACTGCGTTAGGTCACCTTTAGCACCGCGTATTGCCATGCTACGCTTTGTGATACTTTGATTGCTCTGTTATTTATTGTGTTCCCCCTCCGTTACTTCTTTCCGGTAGACCCCGAGGCTGCCGACGACCCCCCAGTTCGACTACGGTGTTGACGACCCCTCCTTGCCAGAGCAACCAGGCAAGCCCCCCCCCCCTTGATCACCAGATATCGCCTATTCTCCTCTATATTGCTTGCATTAGAGTAGTGTAGCATGTTACTGCTTTCCGTTAATCCAATTCTGATGCATAGCCTGACATTGTTGCTACATCTGTTGATACCTTACCTGCAATCCTAGATACTTAGTATAGGATGCTAGTTTATCATCTGTGGCCCTACATTCTTGTTGGTCTGCCTTGCTATACTATCGGGCCGTGATCACTTGGGAGGTGATCACGGGTATATACTATACATATATACATACTACAGATGGTGACTAAAGTCGGGTCCGCTCGAAGAGTACCCGCGAGTGATTCACGGATTGGGGGCTGAAAGGACCTTTGTCCCGACGGCCCTCTGTGTGGATCTTTGTGGTGGAGCGACAGGACAGGTTGAGACCGCCTAGGTGAGAGGTGGGCCTGGCCCTGGTCGGTGTCCGCGGTTACATCAATTAACACGCTTAACGAGATCTTGGTATTTGATCTGAGTCTGGCCATTTGGTCTATACGCACTAACCAACTACGTGGGAAAGATATGGGCACTCGACGTCGTGGTATCAGCCGAAGCCTTCTAGACGTCAGCGACTGAGCGGCGCGCGCCGGATTCGAACGTAAGCCTACTCTTGTATTAAGGGGGCTAGTTCTGCTTTCGGCCGCCCACGCAATGTGCAGGTGTGCAATGGGCGATGGGCCCAGACCCCTGCGCCATAGGAGTTAGACCAGTGTGCTGACCTCTCTATTAGGCCTAGGTGGGGCTGCGACGTGTTGATCTTCCGAGGCCGGGCATGACCCAGAAAAGTGTGTCCGGCCAAATGGGATCGAGCGTGTTGGGTTATGTGGTGCACCCCTGCAAGGAAGTTTATCTATTCGAATAGCCGTGTCCCTCGGTAAAAGGACGACTCGGAGTTGTACCTTGACCTTATGACAACTAGAACTGGATACTTAATAAAACACACCCAGACAAGTTCCACAGACAACCCAGTGATCGCTTTGCCACAGGGCGACGAGGGGAGGATCGCCGGGTAGGATTATGCTATGCGATGCTACTTGGAGGACTTCAATCTACTCTCTTCTACGTGTTGCAAGACGGAGGCTGCCAGAAGTGTAGTCTTCGATAGGACTAGCTATCCCCCTCTTATTCTGGCATTCTGCAGTTCAGTCCACCGATATTGCCTCTTTACACATATACCCATGCATATGTAGTGTAGATCCTTGCTTGCGAGTACTTTCGATGAGTACTCACGGTTGCTTTTCTCTCTCTTTTCCCCCTTTCCCTTCTACCTGGTTGTCGCAACCAGATGCCGGAGCCTAGGAGCCAGACGCCACCGTCGACGACAACTACTACACTGGAGGTGCCTACTACTACGAGCAGGCTGCTGGCGACGACCAGGAGTAGTTAGGAGGATCCCAGGCAGGAGGCCTGCGCCTCTTTCGATCTGTATCCCAGTTTGTGCTGGCCATCTTATGGCAACTTGTTTAACTTATGTCTGTACTCAGATATTGTTGCTTCTGCTGACTCGTCTATGATCGAGCACTTGTATTCGTGCCCTCGAGGCCCCTGGCTTGTATTATGATGCTTGTATGACTTATTTATGTTTTTAGAGTTGTATTGTGATATCTTCCCGTGAGTCCCTGATCTTGATCGTACACGTTTGTGTGCATGATTAGTGTACAATTGAATCGGGGGCGTCACAATCTCAGCGTAAGTCAGTGCCACCTAACACTTTCTTGGATATTCTGCATAATCCTTTTGTCAAGTTACCTACATAGGAAGACTTGGTTGTTCCTAACCCGGAAGCACAATTGGTGGCGGCTCTTCACGTCATCCCAGATTGGACAGTGCCATATTTGGCTTACATGACCCGGGGCGAGTTGCCTGAGGATGAAACCTTGGCTAGGCAGATAACCCGGCGGTCTAAGTTAATGACAATTGCCAATGGTGAGTTGCATCATCGAAGTGTCACTGGGGCGTTTCAGCGTTGTGCCTCTCCTGAGGAAGGTCAAGAAATTCTTCGTGAGATTCATGAAGGAGATTGTGGCCATCATGCCGGTTCAAAGTCCCTTGTGGCCAAAGCTTTTCGTCATGAATTTTATTGGCTGACGACTCACGCTGATGCGGAGGATCTGGTCAGTAAATTTGATGGTTGTCAGAAATTCTCACGACGAGTTCACGTGCCGGCTCAAGAATTGAGGATGATTCCAATTACTTGGCTGTTCGCAGTCTGGGGACTCGACATGGTTGGGCCTTTCAAAAGGTCCAAATATAAAAATACCCACCTCTTGGTGGCGGTTGACAAATTCACAAAGTGGGTTGAGGTAGAGCCAGTTAGTAAGTGTGACGCAGCCACGGCGGTTCAATTCATGAAAAAGGTGATCTTTCATTTTGGCTTTCCACACAGCATTATATTTGACAATGGTACTAATCTGTCCAAGGGTGCCATGGAGGAGTTTTGTCAACGTGAGCATATTCGGCTTGAGATTTCATCAGTAGCTCACCCCCAATCAAATGGTCAAGCTGAAAGAGCCAATCAGGAAATCTTGAATGGCATCAATCCCTGGCTTATGGTTCCTTTGCAACGAACGTCAGGTTGTTGGGTGGAGGAGTTACCTTCTGTGATATGGAGCATCAATACTACCCCCAACAGGTCTACGGGTTACACGCCTTTCTTCATGGTTTACGGAGTAGAGGCAGTCCTCGCTAGTGACATCCTCATGACTAGTCCCGCGTGGCGGCTTATGTTGAAGCTGATAATGAACAAGCGCGTCAGGATGCACTCGACCTGTTAGATGAAAAGCGTGACTTGGCAGCAACCCACTCTGCGATTTACCAGCAGGACCTTCGCCATTATCACAGCCGCCGGGTTAAGTCCAGAACCTTTCAAGAAGGTGATTAGGTGCTCCCGCTCATCCAGGATCAAACTGATGCACACAAGTTATCCCCACCTTGGGAAGGGCCCTTTGTGATCAACAAGAACTTGAACAATGGGTCATACTACCTTATCGATGTTCGAGAGCACAAAGACTCACATAAGTCGAAGGAGGAGACCCGCCAGCCATGGAATATCGCTCATCTTCGGACTTACTACACTTGAGCCACTGGATCTCGTGATGTACATATTTTTAACGATGTATATATTATGATAAGTAATAAAGCAGGACCTCTGTCCTTTTTCATCCTCAATGATCATATGTCTTCATCATCATAATTCCAAAGACCAATTGGGGGCTAATCGTATTCGAATCACAGCTTTAACCCCTCTTAGTCCAGCTCATGATCGTATTCGAATCATAGCCGTTAAAACTCATGATCACTTGGGGGCTTCCTGTTCAAACATAGGTCGTATTCGAACCAAAGAGAACATAGCTGTCGGTACCCTCTTGATCGGCACAATGCCAAACCCACTAGGGGGCTTCTTGATCGTATTTGAATCATAGCTTAACCCCTTTTGGGTCCGACTTTGATCGTATTTGAATCAGAGTCGTTAAAAAACTCTCAAGGTCATTTTGGGGGCTTCCTATTCAAACATAGGTCATATTCGAACCAAAGGGAACATAGCTATCGGTACCCTCTTGATCGGCGCAACGCCAAAACCACTAGGGGGCTTCATGATCGTATTCGAATCCCAGTGAGGGAGTCCTGGACTAGGGGGTGACCGGACAGCCGGACTATCATCTTCCGCCGGACTCCAAGACTACGAAGATGCAAGATTGAAGACTCCGTCCCATGTCCGGATGGGACTTTCCTTGGCGTGGAAGGCAAGCTTGGCGATACGGATATGTAGATCTCCTACCATTGTAACCGACTCTGTGTAACCCTAGCCCTCTCCGGTGTCTATATAAACTGGAGGGTTTTAGTCCGTAGGACACAATATACATTACAGCAATCATACCATAGGATAGCTTCTAGGGTTTAGCCTCCTTGATCTCGTGGTAGATCCACTCTTGTACTACCCATATCATCAGTATTAATCAAGCAGGACGTAAGGTTTTACCTCCATCAAGAGGGCCCGAACCTGGGGAAAACATCGTGTCCCTTGCCTCCTGTTACCATCCGCCTAGACGCACAGTTCGGGACCCCCTACCCGATATCCGCCAGTTTTGACACCGACATTGGTGCTTTCATTGAGAGTTCCTCTGTGTCGTCACCGATAGGCTCGATGGCTTCTTCAGTCAACAACGCTGTCCAGGGTGAGACTTTTCTCCCCGGACAGATCTTCGTATTCGGCGGCTTCGCACTGCGGGCCAATTCACTTGGCCATCTGGAGCAGATCGAAAGCTACGCCCCTGGCCGTCAGGTCAGGTTCGGGAGCCTAAACTTCACGGCCGACATCCGCGGGGACTTGATCTTCGACGGGCTCGAGCCATAGCCAAGCGTGCCGCACTGTTACGATGGGCATGATCTAGCTCTGCCGCCGAACAGTGCCTTGGTGGCCGCATGAGAATCCGCTCCGGCCCTTAGTCCGGAGCCGATCGCCCAGATCGAGGACCGGTGGTTGGACACCGCCTCGGGGGCTTCAACTTCCACGGCGATGGAGCCGAACACTAACCTTGTCCATTGCGAAGCTCGTGACTCCGAGGTACCGGACTCCCTGCCGGACTCCGGACCCCCCGCGCCCCTGCCAATTGAATCTGATTGGGCGCCGATTATGGAATTCACCGCCGCGGACATCTTCCAACACTCGCCCTTTGGCAACATCCTAAATTCGCTAAAACATCTCTCGCTATCCGGAGAGATCTGGCCAGACTATGGCCAGGACGGTTGGGATACGGACGACGAAGAAATTCAAAGCCCACCCACCGCCCACTTTGTAGCCACTGTCGACGATCTAACAGACATGCTAGACTATGACTCCGAGGACATCGACGGTATGGACGACGATGTCGGAGACGAACAAGAACCAGCGCCTACAGGGCACTGGAAGACCACCTCGTCACACGACGTATACATGGTGGATACCCCAAAGGGAAGCGATAACGAGGACCAACGGGGCGCGGCAGAAGACAATCCCGCCAACAAACAACCAAAACGGTGACGCAGACGCCGCCCTAAGTCCCGCCTCGACAAAAACAGCGCTCCTAATGACCCAGCAATACAGCAGGGCAAATCAGTGGACGACGAACACACAGACAAGCAACCGTCCGAACAAGACGAGTCAGATAATCAGTCCAGGCCCGGCGAAAACAACAGTCCAGATGACCTCACGCCGGACACACCGCCGGAGAATAAAAACCTTTGGAAAAGACTCGTCGCCACCGCAAGAAGCTTGAAGAAGGAAAAACGGAAGCTCAAAACAGCGGAAGATGCACTCAGAATGAGGTGGAGCAAAGTGCTCAAAACCATAGACAAATATGGCAATGGTCATCAATCAAAGAGCTACCCGAAGCGCAAGCTGCTACCAGAATTTGATGAGGAGGCCATAGAGCCCCCACAGTCAAAAAACAAAGAGGCCACCTGGTCGGATAGACGGCCAGATGATAGGCCAAAATCTACAAGCGGCGCCGCACATAAGCCGACTAATAACCCTGGAAAAACAGATGGCCCAGCCAGGTCCATTTACGGGCCAAAGAAGAGGGCCCCAGGAAGCAACACAACACGTCAAGTGTCCGAAGACAGCGGTACACCCAAATACAGGGGCGCCGCACACCCACTATGTTTCACCAACGAGGTGCTGGATCATGAATTCCCAGCAGGGTTTAAACCCATAAACATAGAGGCCTACGACGGAACAACAGACCCTGGAGTCTGGATAGAGGATTATATACTACACATACACATGGCCAGAGGAGATGATCTCCACGCCATAAAATACTTACCCCTCAAGCTCAAAGGGCCAGCCCGTCATTGGCTCAAAAGCCTCCCAGAAAACACTGTTGGAAGTTGGGAAGAGCTCGAGGACGCGTTTAGAGCAAATTTTCAAGGAACTTATGTCCGCCCTCCGGATGCAGATGATCTAAGTCATATAACTCAACAGCCTGGAGAGTCAGCGTGCAAATTCCGGAACAGGTTCCTCACCAAAAAGAACCAAATAGTCGACTGTCCGGACGCCGAAGCCTTAGCAGCTTTTAAACACAACGTCCGAGACGAATGGCTCGCTAGACACCTCGACCAAGAGAAGACGAGGACAATGTCCGCGCTAACAAGCCTCATGACCCGCTTTTGCGCGGGAGAGGACAGCTGGCTAGCAAGATGCAGCACCAGCGACCCAAGTACATCCGAGATCAGAGATGGAAATGGAAAATCACGGCGCAGAAAAGACCAGCGCCGGAATAAAGAGAAAAGCACAAAGAACACGGCGGTCAACGCCGGATTCAAAAGCTCGCGGCCAAACAACAAAACACCGCCCCTTAAGGATAACACTGATGAGCTATCCAACTTAAACAAAATTTTGGGTCGGATATGTCAAATCATAGCACCCCCGGAAGGCCTGCAAACCACACCCACCGAGATTGTTGGGTTTCCAAACAGTTCAGCCGATTAAACGCCGAACACAAGGGGCTTGGCGCGTCAAGCGAGGATGATGATAAACCCCACTAGCAGAGCACCGGAAAACAAAAGACTTTCCCACAAGAGGTCAAAACAGTAAATTCACTTCATGTGATAATACGGAAAAACAATGCGGCACCTGCTAAAATGGGTCTCGCACGGTCCAACCCAGCGGAACATAGAGATTGGATATCAAACCAATCACTTTCGACCACCTGGATTATTCCAGAAGCGTTCGAAATGCAGGATGGACTGCCCTGATATTGGATCCTATAATTGGCGGACTGCAATTTACACAAGTCCTGATGGATGGAGGCAGCGACTTAAACCTGCTGTATCCAAACACAATCCGCAAGTTGGGGATAGACCTTACTAAAATTCGACACAGCCGCACTTCCTTTAAAGGAGTGATGCCAGGCCCTTACGCCAAGTGCACAGGCTCCTTATTACTAGAAGTTGTGTTCGGGTCACCGAACAACTTTCGACGCGAAAAACTAATTTTTCATATCGTCCCATTTAAAAGTAGCTATCAAGCACTCTTGGGACGAGAAGCTTTTGTCCGCTTCAACGCCATACCACATTACGCGTCTCTTACACTTAAGATGCCCGGTCCACGTGGCATCATTTCAGTGCGAGGGTCATTTAAAGACCCCGGACACGGCTAGACGAGTCTGGCATAAATAAGCTAGGGGCTCCCTAGCCGCACGCCCCTTCACAAGGGGCTGCGTGAATAAGCAACAGCGAGCTCATATAGACTCCGCTTTACTTATTTATTTATATTTTTTCCTTCGTATATATTTTTCGCACGATTTCCTTCCAAACTAAGTTCCTCTCTTTTTACAGATGAACAACGTGCACACCAGTCCAGGATAATGGCACAACAGAGACACAGGCGCAGACGTGCAGTAGGGACCCATCGCAAGGATTCTTTTCAGATTAAGACCCTGCATAAACCTTTTTTACTGTCTCTTGTTGTTATAATCCCCTGGTTTCCCATTATAACCAAAGTGGAGCCTGACGTTTTGGCATTGGCCGCGTCAGAGGACCTTGCCCGTACCTGGACACTAGGGGCTTAGGGCATTGTTCTGCCCATTTTTATAAAGACCGAACACCTTAGGGAGTGTTCGGCGTCTCGAGTTAGGCCTTATATGCATCAGCTCCGAATCATGTCTTTGGTCAAATGTTGGGTTTGCCCGGCTCCTGTGTTTTGCTGCCTTATGTTCCGTATCGTCGGCTAACGCGGCACCAGGAGAACTACTGTGATTGTGCCCCAGTTCGGCTGGGCGAGCACCTCAGTAGAGAAAGCCGAAAACTGACTGTCATGATACAGCGAGAGACTAGTCAACTACTCGATCGACTACCAGAATGTTTAGAATTCCCCGCTTTGACGAAGGACCGTTTCCCGGTCAGGCACACACGCGCCCCGAATCCGGAGAAGCGCGGTGCCCCCAGGGGCTATATCGTAGCCCCACCCTCGAACTCCAATGGCTAAGTGAAAGTGATAAAGCATCATAGTCTGGATTGCCTCGTTTGCTACGCTACCACCTCCTTAACAGGACCGAGACGTCAGATTAAGTGTGAAAACGCGCTATTTTTTGCGAACACCCCCGCACCTTGTGCGTGGGGGCTGAAGCCGAAGACTGCCATCTTTCAGGTTATACAAACGTATACATAAACGGCCGCATAGGAGATATTTTAATACTTGGAACGCACAAGTATAAAAAGTGGTTACATCATAATCATTGTTTTACAAGATAAAACGTTCATTTGAACCTGACATTTTCCGAGCACTGCGACTCTATTACACGAGCGCCACGCATAACTTCCCCAAAATAGTGCTCGGCGGGTAACCGGCTTTCGTCCGAACCCTAGGCTGCAATAGCGGTGGCATCCATCTCTGTCCAATGTGTCTTCACACGGGCAAGGGCCATCCGCGCACCTTCTATGCAGGCCGACCGCTTCATCTCCGTGATATGCGGCACCGCTCCAAGAAATTGCTGCAATAATGCAAAATAGCTCGTCGCCTTGGGCCTCTCCGGCCAGACATGAGCCACGATATCAGTCATGGAAAGTCCGGACAACCTGTTCAGCTCAGCCCATTCGGCCAACCGATCGGTTAGCGGAAATGAACAATCCGGACTATGGAATTGAGACCAAAATAGCTCTTCTGTCTTGTGATCCTTCTGACTCCGGAAGTGCACAACGGCATCCGCCGCACTTGCCGCTAAGTCCATATATGGATCCTTCGGACCCCACAGCTGGCCAAGCTGGGCATACTTTGGATCAGCAGAAAAGGCTTGCCAGCCACAATATCTCCGGCCTGGCGCAGCTCCTCCTTCATAGCCCGCATTCCAGAACGGGCATCCTTGGCCCCGGCGGTGGCCTTCCCCAGGTCTTCTCGCTCCAATAGGCGCTCCTTTTCAAGAGCCTCATTGCGGTCGGTAGCATCCTTCAATTTCACGGCCAATTCGGCCATCTCCTCCCTGCTTAGGCAGTGTGCAGCCTTTTCGGCTTTTAACTCCTCGGCCGCCCTCGAGGCAGCCGCATCACTCCTTCTGGCTTGCTCCTTGGCTTGAGCAAGCTCGGCCTGAAGGCTCTCCACAGCAGCAGCACCATCTGCATCATAGCATAAATATTGTAAGAGGCGGGCTTTGGCTCCCTTAAATAATTGACTGCGGAGAATTCATTTACCTTGCGACTCGTCAAGTCGCCGGTTGACAAGCGCGATGTCCGCATCCGCTACATCAAGTTGCCGCATTAACTCGACAACTCCACCAGTCCGGCTAGCCCCCGGACTACTCGCCACCTGCATAGGAAAGGCGACACTCAACATCTGCGATTTTGATCCTTGGCACGCTGTCATTTTCGATAACCTACCGAGTCTCAGGGGCTACTATCTATACAGAGCGCACTTCTATGTGCAAAACTGTCAAAAAGGAGCGTCGTTCTTACGTACCTCAAATCCCGCCAGCAAACTCCTGACGGCATTATGCAATCCGCTTTCGGCGGACGAAATCCTTCCAATCACCATGCTCATCAATGCACGGTGATCTTCTGAGATGGACGCCCTCTCAAGCAGATCCTTCAACTTCCCCAGCCGAACACTAGTCGGCGCCGAATTCTCCAGCTCCACCGGGCTCGGGGATACCCTCCGTGACGATACTTTAGGCTCATCCGCCCTGTCCGACGGCGCAGCAGACGGAGGCGTCTCGCTCTCCATCATCTCCGGACGAAGATCCCCCGAAGATGAACTCATCTGAGAAGGCCGCAGATCCGAACTGTAAGGTAAAAATTTCGGTTATCCTCAGAAGCACAAATAGGGATATTTTCTTATTAATGAACTCCTCTTTCTCTACTCATGGCTCACTGGAGGGCTGATCTTCTAGAGACGATTGTTCGCCCGGGGAGGACGCAGGACCCTCCGGTGAAGATTTCTTCCCCCGCTTAGGGGCTTTGGCCTCCGGGTCTTCGGAGGCGGTCCTCTTCTCACCCTGGGAGGAGGGATTCTCGATCCCTCCACTTCAAGCGCCCCCATGGGCGAGGTGATAGCTCCTCTATTTTCCCCATCGCCTTCTTCTACGGGCGCGACCTCCAACATTCTGACCAGCACAGGCTCCGGTGCGGTCTCTGGGAGGGGGTATAACGCCCCGGATTCGATGCGCCAGGTGTCTGCCAGTTATTCGTCGTTGTTGCCATGTCATTTGCTTGCGTGTTGCACTTTGCCATGTCATCATCTGCATTTCATATCATGTCATCATGTGCATCTCATTTTGCATTCATGTTCGTCTCATGCATCCAAGCATTTTCCCCGTTGTCCGTTTTGCAATCCGGCACTCCTATGTTCCCCGGCGTCCACTTTTGTCTCCTGTTGTGAGTGGGTGTTAAACTTTCTCAGAATGGCCCGAGGTTTGCCAAGTGGCCTTGGTATAGCACCGGTAGACCGCCTGTCAAGTTTCGTGCCATTTGGAGGTCGTTTGATACTCCAACGGTTAACCGGGTAACCGCAAAGCCTCTTTTGTGTGAAGCCCAACACCCCTTCCAAAGTGGCCCAAAACCTAGCAAACTCCCCTCCATGCTCTCGGTCGTTCGATCACGATCGCGTGGCCGAAAACCGCTCCTCATTTGGACTCTCCTAGCTCCCTCTACCTATAAATATGCCCTCCCCGTCCAAATTCGCGGATGAAACCCTAGCCTCCCTCTTCCTCGCGCCGCAAGACATGTCCATCCCGCGCCGGACATGTCCAGCCTCCACCTCACCCCGGCCAATCAGAGGCTGCCACGTCATCTCCGCCGCCTCCCCAACCAATCCGGAGCCGCCACCTCGCCTCTCTGCGCCCACTTCGCCGCCGGCCACCCGGGGCCCAGATCCGGCCCGCCCCGGGCCAAACCGGGCCGAACCGGGCCCGCTCGTCGCCGCCTCCTGCCGG
>NC_041389.1:327839455-327843420 GCF_002162155.2 Triticum dicoccoides
CTGCGGGAGCCCCGCGCGCCGCCCGCGGCCCCCTGCCCCGCTCCCGGCCCGCCGATCCACCGCCGGCGCTGCCCAGCCGCGGGCGCCGTCCCGCCTCCGCCGCGGCTCCCTCCGGCCGGATCTGGTCGAGAGCGACCAGATCCGTCCATCCCCGGCCTCCTCCGACGTCTCCGGCCATCTCCCTCCTCCTCGGCCCCAACTCCGGCGAACTCCCCGGCGGTCCTCGAAATCCGTGCCCGCAGGTTGACTTTCCCCCCGAATTCCACTAAGTCCCCAGTTTTTCATATAAACATGCCATGTTCATCGCATTGTGTCTCTGCATCTGAGCTGCGTTTCGTGCGTGTAATATGTCAAATTGTTCGCCTCGACGAGTACTTCATTACATTCCATTGCATCATTTTCATTTGAGCTCATCTTGATGCCCGAAATGCTGTTGGAAGAGTGCATGTTGATGTTAACCTGCTGGAACTGTTATAACTTGCGGTTTTGTCATTTTTGCCATGTTTGATGTGTGCATCCTATGAGGTTGATGTCTACATGTATGTTGATCTATGCCATGCCATCTTTCTAGTGGTGCCAACCATGTATTTTTGTGAGTTGTGTGTTGAGTGCATCGAGCTTGTTAAGGAGGGTACTTGCTGTTGCTGTTTTGCTAGACAGATTCTGTAATTTTGTGATGCCATGTTAACATGTTGCTACTAATCATTCTGTGCATAATCTGGAGATGTTCTATAAATATGTTTTGATCTACATGTTATGCCCTATCCATCCATGCCCCTGGTTGCATTTATAGCTAGCTGTAGATTGTTCATATCTTGCTCCAAAGTTGCTTGATAATGTTGCTATCAGCCTGTTAACATTAAGTTCACTAGTTCCCATGTGTTTTCCTAGTGATCCATGCATCCTATGACCTTGATCTTGCCATGCTTAGCTTCATAAACATGTCTTCTTACTGTTGGTTGCCTTGCCATGCCATGTATTGCTCTGTGGTAAGTGGTTCAAGCTCACCAACATGCCTACTTATTGTTGTTCCTGCCATGTATGAATCTGTAATATAACTTGCCATGTTTACATGGGTGCAATCATATTTTCTATGCCTTTTTGGCTCATGGTCAGTAAGGGACTGTTGTTCTATGCATTTAGTAGTATCATGCCATGTCTTTGTTTGCCATGATATGTTCCTATAACATGTTGTTTGATAGCTCTACACATTGCAACCTGATGTTATTTCTGCCAAGTCTGAAACTGTTATTATTTGCAATCTTACCATGTCCTTTTGAGCATGTTCTAGTTGTTTCTGGAGATAGCTCAGTGTTCATGTTTTGTTATGCTTTACTTGTACTTCATGCCCATGCCTTTTGTTATTATGTTGGGATGTTGTAGCTTGTTGTTTTGATGCTTGCAATATGCCTAGTTGCTGTTATGGACAGATTGTTGTCATATCTTGTATAGTGTGTGTGTGTTGAACCGTTGCTCCGTTTTGAGTGTGCTCTATATGAAACTTGCTTGTTTTTGCATGTAGTTCCATATTATCATGTTGCATCCTTGTTTTGGTGTGTTTGCTTGATGTTTGCATGCATTTTGCATCAATGCCATGCTTAACTTGTTTTGCTCATATCTTCTAGGCCGTGGCTCCGAATCTAATGAACTTTATATGTAACTTGACTAGAATTTCGTGTAGATCATATTGGTGCATCTTAACTTGCTGTTTAACTACTTGAACAAAAGGTTTATTCAGTTCTGGACCTATTTTGAAATATGCATATGAGGACTTATCAGAATTGTTATATGTTGCTCCCGGCCTCATTTAAACTTGCCTTGATGTGTTGTTCCTGTTTGCATCATCTCTTGTCATGAGTAGCTTCATGTAGCCTTTTCATGCATCATGCTTGTTGTGCATCATGTCTTGTATATGTGTGGTGTGTTTACCATGTTGTGTGCTTCTTCTCGATAGTTCCCGTTTCGTTGCGATCATGAGGATGCGTTCGTCTTCGTGTGGTTCGTCTTCGTGGCTTCATCTTCTTCATGGACTCGTTCTTCTTCCTTGCGGGATTTTAGGCAAGATGACCGCTACCCTGCATCTCACTACTATCATTGCTATGCTAGTTGCTTCGTTCTAGCGCTATGCTGCGTTACCTATCTTTTGCTCTTCAAGCCTCCCAAATTGCCATGAACCTCTAACCTTTGACACCATTCCTAGCAAACCATTGTTTGGCTATGTTACCGCTTTGCTCAGCCCCTCTTATAGTGTTGCTAGTTGTAGGTGAAGTTGAAGATTGCTCCATGGTGGACAGGGTTTATGTTGGGATATCACAATATCTCTTATATTATTAATGCATCTATATACTTGGTAAAGGGTGGAAGGCTCGGCCTTATGCCTGGTGTTTTGTTCCACTCTTGCCGCCCTAGTTTCCATCATACCGGTGTTATGTTCCCGGATTTTGCATTCCTAACGCGGTCGGGTGATTTATGGGACCCCCCTGATAGTTCGCTTTGAATAAAACTTGTCCAGCAAGGCCCAACATTGGTTTTACCATTTGCCTCACCACCACCTACCTTTCCCTTGGGAGTAATTAACCCAAGGGTCATCTTTATTTTAGCGCCCCCCCCCGGGCCAGTGCTTGTCTAAGTGTTGGTCCGAACTGAGCAGCCTGCGGGGCCACCTCGGGGAAACTCGAAGTCTGGTTTTACTCGTAGCTTGACTTATCCGGTGTTGCCCTGAGAACGAGATATGTGCAGCTCCTATCGGGATTGTCGGCGCATCGGGCGGCTTTGCTGGTCTTGTTTTACCATTGTCGAAATGTCTTGTAAACCGGGATTCCGAGACTAATCGGGTCTTCCTGGGAGAAGGTCTATTCCTTCGTTGATCGCGAGAGCTTGTCATGGGCTAAGCTGGGACACCCCTGCAGGGTATAAACTTTCGAGAGCCGTGCCCGCGGTTATGTGGCAGATGGGAATTTGTTAATGTCCGGTTGTAGATAACTTGACACCAGATCCGAATTAAAATGCATCAACCGCGTGTGTAGCCGTGATGGTCTCTTCTCGGCGGAGTCCGGGAAGTGAACACGGTTTCTGGGTTATGTTTGACGTAAGTAGGAGTTCAGGATCACCTCCTGATCATTGCTAGCTTCACGACCGTTCCTTTGTTTCTCTTCTCGCTCTCATTTGCGTATGTTAGCCACCATATCATGCTTAGTCGCTGCAGCAACCTCACCACTTTACCCCTTCCTTTCCCATTAAGCTTTGCTAGTCTTGATACCCATGGTAATGGGATTGCTGAGTCCTCGTGGCTCACAGATTACTACAACAACAGTTGCAGGTACAGGTTATGCGATGATCTTGACGCGAGAGCGATGTTTACTTGTTTGGAGTTCTTCTTCTGCTTCTTCTTCGATCAGGGGATAGGTTCCAGGTCGGCAGCCTGGGCTAGCAGGGTGGATATTGTTTGAGTTTTTGTTTATATATCATCCGTAGTCGGATGTGGATCTCTTGTATGATGATGTTGTATTCGTGTGGCATTGTATGCCTTTTGTATGTATCCCCATCTATTATGTAATGTTGATGTAATGATATCCACCTTGCAAAAGCGTTTCAATATGCGGGTCTATCCTTGGTGGGACCTTCGAGTTCCTTTTGGATAGGGTCGCATATTGGGCGTGACAAGTTGGTATCAGAGCCTCGACCGACCTTAGGAGCCCCCCTAGATTGATCGTGTAGTTTGGCCGTTGTTGAGTCTAGAAGAAAACTGTTTTCTGAGTCTAGTTATATCGGAGAGTAGGAATTCTTTTACTCCTCAGCCCCTTCGTCGCTCTGGTAAGGAATCTTGACGTAGGTGTTTTGAACTACTCCTCTTCCTCTTCAAATTTTCTTTAGGTTCACGCAGTTGGTTTTTCGATCGTTGTTCCTCAGCTCTTTGCATCCGGCGCATATCTCGTCAAAGTGATTCGACCCTCTCCGTTTTACAA
>NC_041389.1:327844740-327845605 GCF_002162155.2 Triticum dicoccoides
TCAAGTTTTTCGGGTTGATCATATTCTTTTTCCTCGGCTCAAATGTTTTCTCCTTGCTCGTTCGCCTCTCGCCAGTTTATCCTTCCGGAGTGTTCAAGACATCTCAGGAGATTTGTGTGTGTTTGAATTAATTCGAGGTTGTCACCTCATTCAAATATTTCAATTGTTCCGGTGCATCATCTATCTGTTCAACATCCTTTCCAACAGTGTTATCTCTTTAGTGGGCCCTAACCCATAGGTCTTTTCCCAGGATCATACCTGACTCTTCTAATTATTCCGGAGCCATTCCTAATTCTTTTTAGAGTTTGACGTAAGACTGAATTTCATCAGTCAGATGCCATCTCCAAGATCGCTTTCAAATTCTTTTCATCTTTGGTTCAACCCTTCCTCTTTTTCATCCTCCCGGAGTATCTCAGTAATTTTGGTGGTGTTTATCGTCGTCATTCTCAACATTTGAAGACCGAAGAAGAGTTCCTCTTAAATCCTTACCCGTTCTTCCAAAGATGCGTAGTTCAAGCTTGATGCCATCCTCTCTAGCATATTGGTTCTTCTAATTCTTCTCGAGTGCTCTCGATTCTTTGCTTCTTCTTTGAGTTCTTGCTTCACCTCATCCTTTTTTCCCTTCCGTCTCGGTCCTAAGATCTCGGGACGAGATCTCTTGTTAGTGGAGGAGTGTTGTAACGCCCCGGATTCGATGCGCCAGGTGTCTGCCAGTTATTCGCCGTCGTTGCCATGTCATTTGCTTGCGTGTTGCACTTTGCCATGTCATCATCTGCATTTCATATCATGTCATCATGTGCATCTCATTTCGCATTCATGTTCGTCTCATGCATCCGAGCATTTTCCCGTTGTCCGTTTTGCAATC
>NC_041389.1:327846754-327848364 GCF_002162155.2 Triticum dicoccoides
CCATGTATTGCTCTGTGGTGAGTGGTTCAAGCTCACCAACATGCCTACTTATTGTTGTTCCTGCCATGTATGAATCTGTAATATAACTTGCCATGTTTACATGGGTGCCATCATATTTTCTATGCCTTTTTGGCTCATGGTCAGTAAGGGACTGTTGTTCTATGCATTTAGTAGTATCATGCCATGTCTTTGTTTGCCATGATATGTTCCTGTAACATGTTGTTTGATAGCTCTACACATTGCAACCTGATGTTATTTCTGCCAAGTCTGAAACTGTTATTACTTGCAATCTTACCATGTCCTTTTGAGCATGTTCTAGTTGTTTCTGGAGATAGCTCAGTGTTCATGTTTTGTTATGCTTTACCTGTACTTCATGCCCATGCCTTTTTTTATTATTTTGGGATGCTGTAGCTTGTTGTTTTGATGCTTGCAATATGCCTAGTTGTTGTTATGGACAGATTGTTGTCATATCTTGTATAGTGTGTGTGTGTTGAACCGTTGCTCCGTTTTGAGTGTGCTCTATAAGAAACTTGCTTGTTTTTGCATGTAGTTCCATATTATCATGTTGCATCCTTGTTTTGGTGTGTTTGCTTGATGTTTGCATGCATTTTGCATCAATGCCATGCTTAACTTGTTTTGCTCATATCTTCTAGGCCGTAGCTCCGAATCTAATGAACTTTATATGTAACTTGACTAGAATTTCGTGTAGATCATCTTGGTGCATCTTAACTTGCTGTTGAACTACTTGAACATAAGGTTTATTCAGTTCTGGACCTATTTCGAAATATGCATATGAGGACTTACCGGAATTGTTATATGTTGCTCCCGGCCTCATTTAAACTTGCCTTGATGTGTTGTTCTTGTTTGCATCATCTCTTGTCATGAGTAGCTTCATGTAGCCTTTTCATGCATCATGCTTGTTGTGCATCATGTCTTGTTTATGTGTGGTGTGTTTACATGTTGTGTGCTTCTTCTCGATAGTTCCCGTTTCGTTGCGATCGTGAGGATGCGTTCGTCTTCGTGTGGTTCGTCTTCGTGGCTTCATCTTCTTCATGGACTCGTTCTTCTTCCTTGCGGGATTTCAGGCAAGATGACCGCTACCCTGGAGCTCACTACTATCATTGCTATGCTAGTTGCTTCGTTCTATTGCTATGTTGTGTTACCTATCTTTTGCTCTTCAAGCCTCCCAAATTGCCATGAACCTCTAACCTTTGACACCATTCCTAGCAAACCATTGTTTGGCTATGTTACCGCTTTGCTCAGCCCCTCTTATAGTGTTGCTAGTTGTAGGTGAAGTTGAAGATTGCTCCATGGTGGACAGGGTTTATGTTGGGATATCACAATATCTCTTATATTATTAATGCATCTATATACTTGGTAAAGGGTGGAAGGCTCGGCCTTATGCCTGGTGTTTTGTTCCACTCTTGCCGCCCTAGATTCCGTCATACCGGTGTTATGTTCCCGGATTTTGCATTCCTAACGCGGTCGGGTGATTTATGGGACCCCCCTGATAGTTCGCTTTGAATAAAACTTGTCCAGCAAGGCCCAACATTGGTTTTACCATTTGCCTCACCACCACCTACCTTTCCCTTGGGAGTAATTAACCCAAG
>NC_041389.1:327848469-327849824 GCF_002162155.2 Triticum dicoccoides
CGGGCCAGTGCTTGTCTAAGTGTTGGTCCGAACTGAGCAGCCTGCGGGGCCACCTCGGGGAAACTCGAAGTCTGGTTTTACTCGTAGCTTGACTTATCCGGTGTTGCCCTGAGAACGAGATATGTGCAGCTCCTATCGGGATTGTCGGCGCATCGGGCGGCTTTGCTGGTCTTGTTTTACCATTGTCGAAATGTCTTGTAAACCGGGATTCCAAGACTAATCGGGTCTTCCTGGGAGAAGGTCTATTCCTTCGTTGATCGCGAGAGCTTGTCATGGGCTAAGCTGGGACACCCCTGCAGGGTATAAACTTTCGAGAGCCGTGCCCGCAGTTATGTGGCAGATGGGAATTTGTTAATGTCCGGTTGTAGATAACTTGACACCAGATCCGAATTAAAATGCATCAACCGCGTGTGTAGCCGTGATGGTCTCTTCTCGGCGGAGTCCGGGAAGTGAACACGGTTTCTGGGTTATGTTTGACGTAAGTAGGAGTTCAGGATCACCTCCTGATCATTGCTAGCTTCACGACCGTTCCTTTGTTTCTCTTCTCGCTCTCATTTGCGTATGTTAGCCACCATATCATGCTTAGTCGCTGCAGCAACCTCACCACTTTACCCCTTCCTTTCCCATTAAGCTTTGCTAGTCTTGATACCCATGGTAATGGGATTGCTGAGTCCTCGTGGCTCACAGATTACTACAACAACAGTTGCAGGTACAGGTTATGCGATGATCTTGACGCGAGAGCGATGTTTACTTGTTTGGAGTTCTTCTTCTGCTTCTTCTTCGATCAGGGGATAGGTTCCAGGTCGGCAGCCTGGGCTAGCAGGGTGGATATTGTTTGAGTTTTTGTTTATATATCATCCGTAGTCGGATGTGGATCTCTTGTATGATGATGTTGTATTCGTGTGGCATTGTATGCCTTTTGTATGTATCCCCATCTATTATGTAATGTTGATGTAATGATATCCACCTTGCAAAAGCGTTTCAATATGCGGGTCTATCCTTGGTGGGACCTTCGAGTTCCTTTTGGATAGGGTCGCATATTGGGCGTGACAAGTTGGTATCAGAGCCTCGACCGACCTTAGGAGCCCCCCTAGATTGATCGTGTAGTTTGGCCGTTGTTGAGTCTAGAAGAAAACTGTTTTCTGAGTCTAGTTATATCGGAGAGTAGGAATTCTTTTACTCCTCAGCCCCTTCGTCGCTCTGGTAAGGAATCTTGACGTAGGTGTTTTGAACTACTCCTCTTCCTCTTCAAATTTTCTTTAGGTTCACGCAGTTGGTTTTTCGATCGTTGTTCCTCAGCTCTTTGCATCCGGCGCATATCTCGTCAAAGTGATTCGACCCTCTCCGTTTTACAA
>NC_041389.1:327849834-327851292 GCF_002162155.2 Triticum dicoccoides
TCAAGTTTTTCGGGTTGATCATATTCTTTTTCCTCGGCTCAAATGTTTTCTCCTTGCTCGTTCGCCTCTCGCCAGTTTATCCTTCCGGAGTGTTCAAGACATCTCAGGAGATTTGTGTGTGTTTGAATTAATTCGAGGTTGTCACCTCATTCAAATATTTCAATTGTTCCGGTGCATCATCTATCTGTTCAACATCCTTTCCAACAGTGTTATCTCTTTAGTGGGCCCTAACCCATAGGTCTTTTCCCAGGATCATACCTGACTCTTCTAATTATTCCGGAGCCATTCCTAATTCTTTTTAGAGTTTGACGTAAGACTGAATTTCATCAGTCAGATGCCATCTCCAAGATCGCTTTCAAATTCTTTTCATCTTTGGTTCAACCCTTCCTCTTTTTCATCCTCCCGGAGTATCTCAGTAATTTTGGTGGTGTTTATCGTCGTCATTCTCAACATTTGAAGACCGAAGAAGAGTTCCTCTTAAATCCTTACCCGTTCTTCCAAAGATGCGTAGTTCAAGCTTGATGCCATCCTCTCTAGCATATTGGTTCTTCTAATTCTTCTCGAGTGCTCTCGATTCTTTGCTTCTTCTTTGAGTTCTTGCTTCACCTCATCCTTTTTTCCCTTCCGTCTCGGTCCTAAGATCTCGGGACGAGATCTCTTGTTAGTGGAGGAGTGTTGTAACGCCCCGGATTCGATGCGCCAGGTGTCTGCCAGTTATTCGCCGTCGTTGCCATGTCATTTGCTTGCGTGTTGCACTTTGCCATGTCATCATCTGCATTTCATATCATGTCATCATGTGCATCTCATTTCGCATTCATGTTCGTCTCATGCATCCGAGCATTTTCCCGTTGTCCGTTTTGCAATCCGGCACTCCTATGTTCCCCGGCATCCCCTTTTGTCTCCTGTTGTGAGTGGGTGTTAAACTTTCTCGGAATGGCCCGAGGTTTGCCAAGCAGCCTTGGTATAGCACCCGTAGACCGCCTGTCAAGTTTCGTGCCATTTGGAGGTCGTTTGATACTCCAACGGTTAACCGGGTAACCGCAAAGCCTCTTTTGTGTGCAGCCCAACACCCCTTCCAAAGTGGCCCAAAACCCAGCAAACTCCCCTCCATGCTCTCGGTCGTTCGATCACGATCGCGTGGCCAAAAATCGCTCCTCATTTGGACTCTCCTAGCTCCCTCTACCTATAAATATGCCCTCCCCGTCCAAATTCGCGGATGAAACCCTAGCCTCCCTCTTCCTCGCGCCGCCGGACATGTCCATCCCGCGCCGGACATGTCCAGCCTCCACCTCACCCCGGCCAATCAAAGGCTGCCACATCATCTCCGCCGCCTCCCCAACCAATCTGGAGCCGCCACCTCGCCTCCCTGTGCCCACTTCGCCGCCGGCCACCCGGGGCCCAGATCCGGCCCGCCCCGGGCCGAACCGGGCCTCGCCGGGCCCGCTCGTCGCCGCCTCC
>NC_041389.1:327851848-327852348 GCF_002162155.2 Triticum dicoccoides
TTATAACTTGCGGTTTTGTCATTTTTGCCATGTTTGATGTGTGCATCCTCTGAGGTTGATGTCTACATGTATGTTGATCTATGCCGTGCCACCTTTCCAGTGGTGCCAACCATGTATTTTTGTGAGTTGTGTGCTGAGTGCATCGAGCTTGTTAAGGAGGGTACTTGCTGTTGCTGTTTTGCTAGACAGATTCTGTAATTTTGTGATGCCATGTTAACATGTTGCTACTAATCATTCTGTGCATAATCTGGAGATGTTCTATAAATATGTTTTGATCTACATGTTATGCCCTATCCATCCATGCCCCTGGTTGCATTTATAGCTTGCTGTAGATTGTTCATATCTTGCTCCAAAGTTGCTTGATAATGTTGCTATCAGCCTGTTAACATTAAGTTCACTAGTTCCCATGTGTTTTCCTAGTGATCCATGCATCCTATGACCTTGATCTTGCCATGCTTAGCTTCATAAACATGTCTTCTTACTGTTGGTTGCCTTGCCAT
>NC_041389.1:327852536-327855725 GCF_002162155.2 Triticum dicoccoides
CCATGTATTGCTCTGTGGTGAGTGGTTCAAGCTCACCAACATGCCTACTTATTGTTGTTCCTGCCATGTATGAATCTGTAATATAACTTGCCATGTTTACATGGGTGCCATCATATTTTCTATGCCTTTTTGGCTCATGGTCAGTAAGGGACTGTTGTTCTATGCATTTAGTAGTATCATGCCATGTCTTTGTTTGCCATGATATGTTCCTGTAACATGTTGTTTGATAGCTCTACACATTGCAACCTGATGTTATTTCTGCCAAGTCTGAAACTGTTATTACTTGCAATCTTACCATGTCCTTTTGAGCATGTTCTAGTTGTTTCTGGAGATAGCTCAGTGTTCATGTTTTGTTATGCTTTACCTGTACTTCATGCCCATGCCTTTTTTTATTATTTTGGGATGCTGTAGCTTGTTGTTTTGATGCTTGCAATATGCCTAGTTGTTGTTATGGACAGATTGTTGTCATATCTTGTATAGTGTGTGTGTGTGTTGAACCGTTGCTCCGTTTTGAGTGTGCTCTATAAGAAACTTACTTGTTTTTGCATGTAGTTCCATATTATCATGTTGCATCCTTGTTTTGGTGTGTTTGCTTGATGTTTGCATGCATTTTGCATCAATGCCATGCTTAACTTGTTTTGCTCATATCTTCTAGGCCGTAGCTCCGAATCTAATGAACTTTATATGTAACTTGACTAGAATTTCGTGTAGATCATCTTGGTGCATCTTAACTTGCTGTTGAACTACTTGAACATAAGGTTTATTCAGTTCTGGACCTATTTCGAAATATGCATATGAGGACTTACCGGAATTGTTATATGTTGCTCCCGGCCTCATTTAAACTTGCCTTGATGTGTTGTTCTTGTTTGCATCATCTCTTGTCATGAGTAGCTTCATGTAGCCTTTTCATGCATCATGCTTGTTGTGCATCATGTCTTGTTTATGTGTGGTGTGTTTACCATGTTGTGTGCTTCTTCTCGATAGTTCCCGTTTCGTTGCGATCGTGAGGATGCGTTCGTCTTCGTGTGGTTCGTCTTCGTGGCTTCATCTTCTTCATGGACTCGTTCTTCTTCCTTGCGGGATTTCAGGCAAGATGACCGCTACCCTGGAGCTCACTACTATCATTGCTATGCTAGTTGCTTCGTTCTATTGCTATGCTGTGTTACCTATCTTTTGCTCTTCAAGCCTCCCAAATTGCCATGAACCTCTAACCTTTGACACCATTCCTAGCAAACCATTGTTTGGCTATGTTACCGCTTTGCTCAGCCCCTCTTATAGCGTTGCTAGTTGTAGGTGAAGTTGAAGATTGCTCCATGGTGGATAGGGTTTATGTTGGGATATCACAATATCTCTTATATTATTAATGCATCTATATACTTAGTAAAGGGTGGAAGGCTCGGCCTTATGCCTGGTGTTTTGTTCCACTCTTGCCGCCCTAGTTTCCGTCATACCGGTGTTATGTTCCCGGATTTTGCGTTCCTAACGCGGTCGGGTGATTTATGGGACCCCCCTGATAGTTCGCTTTGAATAAAACTTGTCCAGCAAGGCCCAACATTGGTTTTACCATTTGCCTCACCACCACCTACCTTTCCCTTGGGAGTAATTAACCCAAGGGTCATCTTTATTTTAGCCCCCCCCCCGGGCCAGTGCTTGTCGAAGTGTTGGTCCGAACTGAGCAGCCTGCGGGGCCACCTCAGGGAAACTCGAAGTCTGGTTTTACTCGTAGCTTGACTTATCCGGTGTTGCCCTGAGAACGAGATATGTGCAGCTCCTATCGGGATTGTCGGCGCATCGGGCGGCTTTGCTGGTCTTGTTTTACCATTGTCGAAATGTCTTATAAACCGGGATTGCGAGACTGATCGGGTCTTCCTGCGAGAAGGTCTATTCCTTCGTTGATCGCGAGAGCTTGTCATGGGCTAAGTTGGGACACCCCTGCAGGGTATAAACTTTCGAGAGCCATGCCCGCGGTTATGTGGCAGATGGGAATTTGTTAATGTCCGGTTGTAGATAACTTGACACCAGATCCGAATTAAAATGCATCAACCGCGTGTGTAGCCGTGATGGTCTCTTCTCGGCGGAGTCCGGGAAGTGAACACGGTTTCTGGGTTATGTTTGACGTAAGTAGGAGTTCAGGATCACCTCTTGATCATTGCTAGCTTCACGACCGTTCCTTTGTTTCTCTTCTCGCTCTCATTTGCGTATGTTAGCCACCATATCATGCGTAGTCGCTGCTGCAACCTCACCACTTTACCCCTTCCTTTCCCATTAAGCTTTGCTAGTCTTGATACCCATGGTAATGTGATTGTTGAGTCCTCGTGGCTCACAGATTACTACAACAATAGTTGCAGGTACAGGTTATGCGATGATCTTGACACGAGAGCAATGTTTACTTGTTTGGAGTTCTTCTTCTGCTTCTTCTTCGATCAGGGGATAGGTTCTAGGTCGGCAGCCTGGGCTAGCAGGGTGGATATTGTTTGAGTTTTTGTTTATGTATCATCCGTAGTCGGATGTGGATCTCTTGTATGATGATGTTGTATTCGTGTGGCATTGTATGCCTTTTGTATGTATCCCCATCTATTATGTAATGTTGATGTAATGATATCCACCTTGCAAAAGCGTTTCAATATGCGGGTCTATCCTTGGTGGGACCTTCGAGTTCCTTTTGGATAGGGTCGCATATTGGGTGTGACAAGTTGGTATCAGAGCCTCGACCGACCTTAGGAGCCCCCTTGATTGATCGTGTAGTTTGGTCGTTGTTGAGTCTAGAAGAAAACTATTTTCTGAGTCTAGTTATATCGAAGAGTAGGAATTCTTTTACTCCTCAGCCCCTTCGTCGCTCTGGTAAGGAATCTTGACGTAGGTGTTTTGAACTACTCCTCTTCCTCTTCAAATTTTCTTTAGGTTCACGCAGTTGGTTTTCCGATCGCTGTTCCTCAGCTCTTTGCATCCGGCGCATATCTCGTCAAAGTGATTCAACCCTCTCCGTTTTACAAGTTCAATCCTCAGTTGTTTTATTTTCCCACCCACCCACCCCTTTTTTCTTCTTGGAGCCGGAGTCCTTAATCGAGTATTCTTCCTACTCGTGTGAAGCCTTTGCTTTCTTTCCTCAATGATTTCAATCGGTGTTTTCTCTTCAAGATATTCGTCGATTTACCCTTCCAGTTGCCTTTGTTTTCCCCGCCCTCCCAC
>NC_041389.1:327856058-327864918 GCF_002162155.2 Triticum dicoccoides
TCTGAGTCACTTTCGACTATCTATTTCATTCGTACGGAGCCTCTTCAGTCTTCCCTCGTTTATTTCAACCGGTGAGTTCTCGTCTCATTCGTCATTCTTCATCCCTTTCTTTTTCCGGTGGATTCAATTCAAGTTTTTCGGGTTGATCATATTCTTTTTCCTCGGCTCAAATGTTTTCTCCTTGCTCGTTCGCCTCTCGCCAGTTTATCATTCCGGAGTGTTCAAGACATCTCAGGAGATTTGTCTGTGTTTGAATTAATTCGAGGTTGTCACCTCATTCAAATATTTCAATTGTTCCGGTGCATCATCTATCTGTTCAACATCCTTTCCAACGGTGTTATCTCTTCAGTGGGCCCTAACCCACAGGTCTTTTCCCAGGATCATACCTGACTCTTCTAATTATTCCGGAGCCATTCCTAATTCTTTTCAGAGTTTGACGTAAGACTGAATTTCATCAGTCAGATGCCATCTCCAAGATCGCTTTCAAATTCTTTTCATCTTTGGTTCAACCCTTCCTCTCTTTCATCCTCCCGGAGTATCTCAGTAATTTTGGTGGTGTTTATCGTCGTCATTCTCAACATTTGAAGACCGAAGAAGAGTTCCTCTTAAATCCTTACCCGTTCTTCCAAAGATGCGTAGTTCAAGCTTGATGTCATCCTCTCTAGCATATTGGTTCTTCTAATTCTTCTCGAGTGCTCTCGATTCTTTGCTTCTTCTTTGAGTTCTTGCTTCACCTCATCCTTTTTTCCCTTCCGTCTCGATCCTAAGATCTCGGGACGAGATCTCTTGTTAGTGGAGGAGTGTTGTAACGCCCCGGATTCGATGCGCCAGGTGTCTGCCAGTTATTCGCCGTCGTTGCCATGTCATTTGCTTGAGTGTTGCACTTTGCCATGTCATCATCTGCATTTCATATCATGTCATCATGTGCATCTCATTTCGCATTCATGTTCGTCTCATGCATCCGAGCATTTTCCCCGTTGTCCGTTTTGCAATCTGGCACTCCTATGTTCCCCGGCGTCCCCTTTTGTCTCCTGTTGTGAGTGGGTGTTAAACTTTCTCGGAATGGCCCGAGGTTTGCCAAGCGGCCTTGGTATAGCACCGGTAGACCACCTGTTACCATCCGCCTACACGCACAGTTCGGGACCCCCTACCCGAGATCCGCCGGTTTTGACACCGACACCCAGCTTAACCCCTTTTGGTCCGGGTTATTGATCATATTCGAATCAGAAGCCTCGATTTTTCTTTCTGTTTGGCTTAAGTTTTTTTAAAACAATCTTTGGTTTTGTCTTGCGATTTTTTTTTTAGATCTAAGGCATATATATGTGGTTTATATTTAACCCGACTTGGCTTTGGACGATAAGTCACCAGCATATGACAATCCTCAAACATTTGGAAGTGTTGGCTTCTAAAGATTGGGTTATCACCCTTACTGTTCAGGTCACATAAACCGGCAGTGCAAATTCAATATCACAGGTATGATATTATAGTTGTGTTTTCACAGTTATGATTCATAACAGACTTATCTGTGACTCCTTTTTCCATATTAGTGGTTATATGTAAGATATTATGACCTGCCCTGCGGTAAACCGCCAAGGGTCCTTGTGATCTATTTCTGTGTGCAGGATAGTTTAAGGACTTTCTTATGCATAAGGAAAACAAATGATAAGTATAATAAGGGCGAATATAGACGGCGGCTTAATAGTGTTGAGCACCAAAATGTGCACGATGGCACGACAGAGCAAAGTCATTTCTACCCTATTACATGACTTCCCGAGTCCAAATGATCAAACTATTTTTTCAAAAGGCCACAAATATGAGCCGCCCGGCGAATCAGTTCTCTTGTTGGCCTGAAGCTTCTGGATCAACCCTGTCCGCTCCTTCGTCCTGTTCCCTGTCCTGGAAGGTTGATGATGACCAGTCAATGCCACTCAAGGCTTCAAATTCAGCTTCATCATCAATTAGCCTGGACGGGTCAACTTCAGGGGCGAAGGTATGCTTACGGATTGGGGGGACCAGGGTTGTCACTTTATAACATGGCGTCGGCATCCTCTGATTTCCTGCGTCATAAGCCGGATCGTACTTGGTGAGGTCCGTCTCATCAGCAATCAAACTGGCCACATGGCGTATTTCCTTCACACAAGCGGCGAAGTCCTCCTGTTCAAATGAAGTTCCATCCTCCTTAAGGCTTGGATACACAATGGCGATGTCGGCCGGGTCTAATTCCGACAGCCATGCCTTGGCCCGGCTTAAGGAAGCCATGATTCCGGCTCTCGCAGTTGACCGCTTTAATTCATTGAACCGCTCGGGCAGCACAGAAAGCTTCTTCAGTACATCAACCAGGAGTGTGGGGGCTTCGTTTGACAGGGCAACTGTGGCTAAGGCACGCTGAGCTCCAGTGTAAAGTTGTTCCATGAGCGTGTAAATTGCCTTCAGCTTCACCAACATGTCCTGGTTGAGGTTGGTGCTCCTGGGGCCTGCATAGCAATCGCACATGAGTTACACGACAATTCATATGATCACCAGAAAATTCAACACTTGACACTTGTAGGGCAACTTACCAAAGATTGTCGAGACCATCTGAGAAACATGGCATTTTAAGCCGGATAGTTCAGTGGTCACCTCTTCAAGAGTCGCCTCTGCTTTTTTCGCTCGATGGGTCAAGGCAATATTTTCTTCAGCCCAGGCCTTCTTCTCAACTTCAAACTCGGCCCTCAATTTTTCTTGTTCAGACACGCTGAATTCAAATTTGGAGTTTGCTCTTTGAGTCTCCGTCTCTTGCAGCTTCAGGCGGTTCTTCAATTCAGACAACTCTTATTCAAGTTGAGCAGTGGTGGTCTGTAATGTACTGGATCACCATCATAAGCATTAGTATGCAATATTAAGTCCCAAGCCTTTTGCAAGCAACAACACTTGGCACTTGGGGGCTAATGTCTACTGAATTTTTTTGTCTAAGTGGCGGCTTATGAGAGTAAAAGTCCCAAGCACTTTGCAAGCAAGAGTACTTGGCACTTGGGGACTAATGCACATTGCTATTAAAAATTACACAAATACTATCTTCTACACAAGCATATGAAGGACCGGCTCATTCATGCTGATTAAACCGGCCCTTGGGGACTACGGATTAAGCCGGATTTTTAAAGGTTTTACCAAAGGATATTACTAATGCTCATAAGTTCGTTCTAAGTCTACAGCATATTCATCATAAGCAGTAGACTTGGGGGCTGGAATAGTAAGGATAATTCAATGAAGAGAAGAGTTTATACCTCAAATTTCTGGTGCATTTGTTTCACCATATCAACTTCAAGATCGCGGCTGCTGTGCACTTGGCTAAGATAGCCAGAAAAAACGTCGCCAATGCTCATTTGAGTATAGTCAGCAACATCAAATTTGACTTTATGTCGTTCAATGTGCTCCTCTTTGGCAGAACACTTGGCTAGCACAGTAGGTCTCCCCGGCTCAGTATGGCCGATCTTGGTAATTTCCACATCAACATCTTGTGGGTCGGCTGTCATAGCCGGGCTTGAGGCCTCAGGGTTTAAAGAGCCGTCGGCGGCTTGATCGACAAATGGGTCAGCAGTCATCGTTGGCACATCGTGAACCGGTTCAAGCGGCGGTTCAGGAATAGAGGCCTCAGGTGCGGCCATCTGGAGCTCCGGCCCATTGACGGTTGGCTCTTCGATCGGCTCGTTCTTCTTCACCCTCTTGCCGGGCTTTGCTTTTCCGCTGCATAAGGTCAAAAAGGTCAGTACAAGTATAAAGGATTGTAGTAAGTACAAGATAAGTAAATTATCATTACACTGGAGCGGTCTTAAAAGCCGGCATGTTGGACTGGATTGAGTCGCCGGAAGAATGTGAAGTGTCCTGATAATTTGAATCAGAAGAGCTGAGTGGTTGATGAGTGAGACCCGCCAAAGGATAAAAAGGATTTAAGTCAGAGGTGACCTCGTTCCGGCGCTTCCTTGGTGTATTTGGTAAGATGGAGGAGAGTTTCGCATCCTTGCTGGTCCGGGTCTGCCTCCGGCTCTCATGAATCTGTCACTTCAAAAGAAATTGAGGATCCTGATAAGCTAAGGGATGAGAAAATCTTACTTACCGGGTTACTCTTCGGATCTTTTGTCTTGGCAAAGGCTCGGAGCCGGAGGAAATAATGTTTAACTCTTCTTCCATTCCCTGACTTGTTCCCGTGTCAGCCTGATGATAATCAGTGTCAATAAGGTGATTGAAAAAGGATCCAAGAGAGTCGAGGGCTACCTCCAACTCAGAGGAGTCCGCCAATTGGAGCAAGTCAGAAGCGTTGGGCTTTTTTCCTCTTTTCTTGGCGGCGGCTTTCTTGGCCTTCCTGGCTCTCTTTGCAGCCTCATGATCATACTTTTTCTTCCAAAATTTATCGTCAGCCTGTGAAAATCAGCAAAGTTTTGAGTAAAGACAAAACATCAAGGATGAAGGTAAATTTACTCAGTTTGGTGGCTTACCGCTGGAGCCGGGTTAGCTTTGCTGAAAGGGCTTAAGCCCACCTTGTCACAATCTGCTAGGCTTTTGTTCAAGAGCGACTTTGTCATATCATCGATGACATCATCAGGTAAATCGTCAGGGTTGTGCCGCAGAGGATCATTCTTCTCGCCCGTGTAGGTGCACATCAAACCGGAGTGGCGGCTCAACGGAATGATCCGCCAGGCAACCCAAACCCGGACCAAGTCAATACCATTTAAACCGTTCCCCAAAAGAGCCTTGACATTAGCCATGGTAGGGGCGAGCTTCTGGCGATCAACAGTTAACAACTTGTCTGGAAGAGGATGATTAGACTCGATGCGCAGGGCGCGAAAGCCGGGCAGAGGGTTCTCATCAGCTGGAGATGTGTCTTGATAGTAGAACCATGTCTGGCTCCAGTCTTTGGGATGACTCGGTGGTTGTGCATAAGGGAAAATGGCGTCTCTCTGTCGTTGGATTGAGACCCCGCCGAGCTCCAAACTAGGTCTGTTGGCACATTCATTCTGGCGGTTCAAATAAAACAACTCTCTGAAAAGTAGCAAGCTGGTCTCTTCTTCAAGATACACCTCACAGAACACTTGAAAATTGCAAATATTAGACACAGAGTTGGGTCCGATGTCTTGAGGACGAAGGTCAAAAAAGTGCAGAACATCTCTGAAGAATTTAGAGCCGGGTGGTGAAAAGCCCTAGTTCATATGATTAGTAAACATGATGACTTCCCCTTCTTTGGGCTGAGGTTTCTTTTCTATTGGGTCAGGAGCACGGTACGACATGACTTCCTTTTTTGGCAGATAGACGGTTTTCACAAAGTCATCAAGTGTACTCCCTATGACGATGGACTTGACCCAGTTGCATGAAGTGGTTGTTTTGGGTGGCATTGTGAAGAAGGAAGCCTAATAAAGAGTAAAAATGCTGGTTCAAATTTAAGCCGGAGGGAAAGCATTACATCATATATTCAAGATGGCGGCTTATAAAGCGGCCTAATGGTATATGGCTAATTACGTCAGGTTATTTAAACCGCCATGAGCAATCAAGTTATTTAAAGCCGCCATGAGTGGTTGATGTTATCTATTGAGCATTGCAATTTAAGCCGGTGATTTGAGCCGCCATGGCTAGGTGGATCTATTAAAACGTAGATGTTTGGCTAAGTCTCACACAAACAAGCTTCACAGATTGCAATCATTATTTTGGATCAATGGATGCTCAGAAAAAGGAAATTAATCTAGACCTAAAAAACTAGTACAGATGAGTTCATAAGTTCTAATGAGATCTTTTTCCAGAGAAAGGGACTCCGCTGGTATCAAAAGTGGAGACAAAACAACCACCGCATAAGTTCTATATTGCTTTTGGATCAAAAGAGGCTACGGTGGAGGAACTATGGAGAAACCATGAAGAACACGATGAATAGTTAGGAACCCTAATGCGATCTAACGCGCTGAAGAAGAAGCACTTACAGGTGCAGATTCAACTGCGGTGGGGCGCCGGCGTACTCTGGTCCAACACAGGTCGATGCAGCGGCCGAGGTTGAGGAGGACGAGGTGCTCTGCGGTGGCGAAGCTAGAGCGACATAAGGTTGCGAGAGGAAGAAGACGCTGGAAAGGGGGGAACGAGGAAAGACTGGTCATGCCTATTTATAAGGAAAGACTCTTAAGTGGGCGCGAAAAACGAGGGGACTGAAGACATGGTTATCCAGCTGCTCTGGCGCCTCGATTTTTGGAAAATTATTAAAAGATAAAGATCCGTTGAGATATGTTGGACAAAGTGTGAATTAATGACAGATGACGTCATGGCGGGTTATCATAGATCCAGAAGATGACGTCATGGCGGGTTATAAACTTTCGTACAAACCAAGAGCAGAAGATTTTTTCTAAGTGTTGAAGATTGACATGAACCAGTTCAAATCAATCTGGGGCCTAATGTTGGGAATATAACTACTAGGTATGACCCGCCCAGGAGGGGCCGGGTTATACCTATGACGATTCATAAATCCCAAGATGATACTTGAAGATGGCGGTTCAGTTAAGGCCCAAGGCCCAAAGGCGACTTAAAGCATGTAGAGATAAACCACCATATATGTATGACTTGTATTGTAAGGCAGGAATAGATAGAGACCGAGCCATACACTGTTTATGAGCCGGTCGGGACTCTGTGAGCTGCTAGGCGTCGACCTCTATATATAAAGGGACGACCCGGCGGCGGTGCAAGACAAGTAACAACAGATCGAGAACTAGGTCATGCAAATTCGCTCCCTGGTAATCGAGACATAAGCAATCCCACCTCAAACTGGATTAAGCCATTACCTTCACCGCAAGGGGCCAAACCAGTATAAACTCCCGTGACCTTTGTCCCATTTTAACCCCTTCAACCTTCCTAGTCACGATGGCTCCACGACTAAGTCCTTTGGCTAGGACATCTGCCGTGACGTTTCCACGACACATACCTTGACAAGATTTTGAAGGAGTTCAAAATGGATCAGTTAAAGAAGGAGTTCTTGCATGTATTGTAAGGTGTGAAGTTGAGTAAAGACTCAAAACCCGACCACGGTAGAAGATAAAGAGAGAATGAAAGTCATTCCATATGCCTCAGCCATAGGTTCTATAAAGTATGCCATGCTATGTACCAAACCTGTTGTGTACCTTGCCATGAGTTTGGCAAGGGGGTACAATAGTGATCCAGGACTAGATCACTGGAATGCAGTCAAAATTATCCTTAGTTACCTTAAAGAGGACTAAGGAAATGTTTCTCGGTTATGGAGGTGATAAAGAGTTCGTCATAAAGAGTTACGTCGATGCAAGCTTTGACACTGAACTAGATGACTCTAAGTCTCAATCTAGATACGTATTGAATGTAGGAGAAATTAGCTAGAGTAGCTCCATGCAGAGCAATGTAGACATAGAAATTTGCAAAATGCATACGGATCTAAATGTGGCAGACCCGTTGACTAAACTTCTCTCACAAGCAAAACATGATCACACCTTAGTACACTTTGGGTGTTAATCACATAGCGATGTGAACTGGATTATTGACTCCAGTAAATCCTTTGGGTGTTGGTCACATGGGGATGTGAACTATGGGTGTTAATCACATAAACATGTGAACTATTGGTGTTAAATCACATGGCGATGTGAACTAGATTATTGACTCTAGTGCAAGTGGGAGACTGAAGGAAATATGCCCTAGAGGCAATAATGAAGTTGTTATTTTATATTTCCTTATATCATGATAAATGTTTATTATTCATGCTATAATTGTATTAACCGGAAACTAGATACATGTGTGGATACATAGACAAAATAGCGTGTCTCTAGTAAGCCTCTACTAGACTAGCTCGTTAATCAAAGATGGTTACGTTTCCTAACCATAGACATGTGTTGTCATTTTATGAACGGGGTCACATCATTAGGAGAATGATGTGATGGACAAGACCCATCTGTTAGCTTAGCATATTGATCGTTCAGTTTTATTGCTAGTGCTTTCTTCATGTCAAATACATATTCCTTCGACTATGAGATTATGCAACTCCTAGACACCGGAGTAATACCTTGTGTGCTATCAAACGTCACAACATAAATGGGTGATTATAAAGATGCTCTACACGTATCTCCGAAGGTGTTTGTTGGGTTGGCATAGATCGAGATTAGGATTTGTCACCTCGAGTATCGGAGAGGTATCTTTGGGCCCTCTCGTAATGCACATCATCAGAAGCCTTGCAAGCAAAGTGACTAATGAGTTAGTTACAAGATGATGCATTACAGAACGAGTAAAGAGACTTGCCCATAACGAGATTGAACTAGGTATGTGGTCACCGACGATCGAATCTCGGGCAAGTAACATAACGATGGACAAAGGGAATTACGTATGTTGTCATAACGGTTCGACCGATAAAGATCTTTGTAGAATATGTAGGAGCCAATATGAGCATCCAGGTTCTGCTATTGGTTATTGACCGGAGAGGTGTCTCGGTCATGTCTACATAGTTCTCGAACCCGTAGGGTCCGCACGCTTAACGTTCGATGACGATATAGTATTATATGAGTTATGTGATTTGGTGACTGAATGTTGTTCGGAGTCCCGTATGAGATCACGAACACGACGAGGAGTCTCGAAATGGTCGAGAGGTAAAGATTGATATATCGGACGATGGTATTTGGACACCGGAAGTGTTCCAGAGGGTACCGGGTACTTATTGGGTCACCAGAAAGGAGTTTCGGGCACCCCCGACAAAGATATGGGCCTTATGGGCCAAGTGAGGGAACACACCAGCCCTGGTGCGCCCCTATAGAGGCCATCCCTTTGAGGGGAATAAGGAAAGAGGGGGGGGGGCAAGGAAAGTGTGGATTAGGATTCCTACTTCCTTCCCTCCCCCCTCTTT
>NC_041389.1:327865113-327888447 GCF_002162155.2 Triticum dicoccoides
GGGGGAGGCTTGGGAGGGACTCCAAGTAGGATTCCTCCTACTTGGGCGCCTCCTATGGCTGCTCCTCCCTCCCTCCCACCTATATATATGAGGAGGGGGCGCCTAGCACAGAACAACATCAATTGTTAGCCGTGTGTGGCACCCCCCCTCTATAGTTTACACTCTAGGTCATATCCTCGCGGTGCTTAGGCGAAGCCCTACACAGATCACTTCACCATCACCGTCACCACACCATCATGTTGACAGAGCTCATCTAATTCCTCGACATCTTGCTGGGTCAAGAAGGCGAGGGACGTCATCGCGCTGAACGTGTGCAGAACTCGGAGGTGCCGTACGTTCGGTGCTTGATCGGTTGGAGCTAGAAGAAGTTCGACTACATCAACCGCGTTGTCAAACGCTTCCGCTTATGGTTTACGTGGGTACGTAGACACACTCTCCCCCTCTCGTTGCTATGCATCTCCTAGATAGATCTTGCATGAGCGTAGGATTTTTTCTGAAATTGCGTGCTACGTTTCCCAACACTCACCCTCTGAAAGAAAGGAAAATATAAACAGGTCCTTGGGAACCGATTAACCACACATACCAATGCGAGATGAGGGTGCGCCGCTCCCTCCCGTAGCCGACGAGCAACCTTGGATGAGCGCACATATTAATGACGGATGGGAAGTCTCGACCTTCAATCCAAACAGACCAGCACGCCTGAGAGATGATGAATCATCAGTACAACACCACATGTGTCGGTTTGATAGGTCTCGAGCACGTCCAGACACTGCAATCGGCAAAATCCAATAGACCTGAAGCCCAGTAGCAAGCCCGAACAACCAGACACCCATATCCACCACCCTTGAGAAGAGATCTGGCGTATTATTCTCTGCCGCCATCGCCACCACCGGAGTCGAAGAGATGGACGGCAGAAACTACTCAGCTAGGCTAGAAGAAACTACCCTACTGTACACAGGTCCACCCGGCTAGACCGGCGTCCTCTCCTCCCCGTCAACATCAAGGCCGTCCAGAGAAGAGGACGGCACAATCTGGCGAAAATGGGATTGCCTTTTTGTTCGACTGGGAAACCGTAAGTGAAAGCTCTTTAGGGCATGAGCAATGGAGGCATCTCCTGTGATGCCTCAGCTATTTATTTAAGCAAAAAGTAGTGAGGCCATCGTTTCTCAAATTTACTAGCCAACCATGACTGCACCTTTTGGACCCCATCGGGCAACACACCTCTTCGCTGGCGTTCTTCTTCTTGTCTACTTCTCTCCTCACATGCATCAACATCCCTCCACTTTTCTCCGTTCTCTCATCTTTTACACTTGAAGAGGCCGGCTCTTCTACAAGCTACACCACCACATGCAGGGCTATAGCTTTTTGTCCGAGCATAGCTACAAGCCTACATGGACCTGCGGAGCAACACGTTGAGGCTACCCATCGGACATGCCCTTATAAATCAGAACATACGTGGATGATCAATCGATCAAACAATACGTCACATAGGGAGTATATATATTATATGCAACCAAAGGGGACAAGATGGCAGTCAGTGTTAATGGATGCGACCATTCGTGATCAGATATTCCTAAGCTGCGAACGTTTGGGTCGGCGCGGACAAAAGTGAAGGCTCAATGCGCCGACCCAAACCCAAAACGCGTCCGTGCCGACCCATTTGCTGCCCAAATTTGCGACAGAAATGCGTCGGCGCGTACGCGAAAGCGGACGCCTGACGCGCCTTCTTGGTGTCCGCCGCGTCTCCACCTAGCGACCATCCAACTACCCGCGGTTAGCTTGGTCAGCTTAATTTATGATGACCCGCCCACCTCGGACCCACGCATCAGCGACGACGATTGGCCTTTATTAAGCCGAGCGCGAGGGGGGGAAGCCCCCCACCCCGTCCCCATCTCACCACCCTATGCTCCCTTGTTGGCGACAACCCTAGCAACCGCAAAGGGTGGGCTTCTTCTCGGCAAGGGCAAGGCCCCCGCCACCCCCGCCCCCGACTCCGCCGGCGTATTCCCGCCGACCGTGGCAGCGCGTGAACTTCCCAGTGCACCAGGCAAAGTGGCACTGGGAGAACCGCGTCCCTCTCCCCTACCCCGACATCACCCTGCCACATGACTGGCACCTGGATCTGGAGAGGATTCCAGTGCCGACGGCGCCGCGGTCGGCGAGGGCGCATGCGGAGGAGGTGCGGCGCCGGCGGACGCTGCTGACGCCGGAGCAGCGCCGCGACCACGCCTACGACATCGACTTGCTCTATTGGGCGCGTTGGTTCGCCTTCGAGCATGAGGAGGCCAGACGGCGCGGCGTCCGAGGCGCGCATGGCGGAGGCCATGGCGCTGTCGGCAGCCGGCGACTGCATGGTGCCGCCACTGGCATCGCCATCTCCAACCAAGGCCGATCCGGAGCCGACCCCCATCGAGCGCTATTCCCGGACCGGGGTAGCGCGCAAGTGGGTCAGCGCGCCGCCAGTCCGGATGCGGGCGACGGAGGCGTAGAAGGCGGCCTACCTCGAGCAGTGGCGCCAGCGAAGGCTGGCCGAGGACGAGTACCTCGAGCAGCTGGAGCGCGAGGCCGAGGAGGAGGCGCGCTGTGCCCAGCCGGCGGCGGCACAGCCCCCGACGGAAGACATCGCTAGGCTCTGGAACACGGCGTTCCTCTGGGCTAGCTCGTCGCCGACGCTGATCGACCTCACCGGCCCCGACGTCGACGAGGACGACTCCTAGGGCAGCGCGCCGCCTCGTAGTTTAGTTTTAATTAATGTTTTAGTTAATGTAATGTGGACGCGTGGACTCTCGCAGGTTTTTGTATTTTTAAAATTTTATGTGTTTTTTTTGTTCGCACGCCGTAAAATTGGGTCCGGACAGCGTTGGATGCATGCGCCAACCCAATCGCAGAAGGGGATGTTGGTGTCCGCCCGCCGATCTAAACGAAGGAAAAGTGAACCATTTTGGGTTGGCGAGTTGGAGTTGCTCCGACCGAGGTGAAAATTGGGGACGTAATTTTCGGTGTGCGGAAACAATTTCCTGCCAAACGCTGCCCCGCGTGCTAGCTAGTCCGCCGTCCGGTCCCCTCTCCGGAAACCTCCTCCAGCTCCAGCGATGGCGCGGAAGAGCAAAGGGAAGAAGACCAGAACCAAAAGAGACCCACCTTCCTCCACCACGGTTCCTCCCCCGCCGCCGGTGGAGACACAGGCTACGGCGCCGGACGTCTCGATCGACGTGCTCGCCGAGTTCGACATCTTCAGCATTCTCCGCCGTCTCTGCCTCGCCGACCTCCTCCGTGCCGCCCTCGCCTGCCACCGCTGGCGCCGCCTGGCCGCCAGCTGCCTCCCTCGCGCCCCTCCTCTCCTCGGCCACTTCTTCCACCCAACCCAAGTCAATCCCCCGTTCCCGCTGGAGGAAACCAAGGATCCCGACACCCCCGCCGTGTTCGCTCCCCTCGACGCCTCCTCCCCGCGCCTCTCCCTCGACTTCGCTCCGGAGGCCTTCCGCTTCCACCTCTACGACTCGCATCAAGGCCTCCTGCTTTGCGAGCCGTCCGACCCCCTTCCCAAGGAGGTCATCCCCCGCTTCCTCGTCCTCGACCCGGCCACCCGCCGCCGCACGCTCCTCCCGCCCCCGCGCCGCGACACGGTGCCCGATGACCGCCGCTGGCGCAGCTCAAGGTACTACGTCGGCTCCACGCTGCTCTCCCGCGCTCACCCGAGCAAGCTCTGCTTCGAGTCTGTCTGCTTCGCCATCGACGGCGGCCACCCTCGCGCCTGGGTCGCGTCCGTCGACAACGGCGACTGCAGCTGGCGCGCGCTCCCGCGGGACGAGGATGTCGTGGTCGATTTCGACCCCTGGCTGTTCGAAGGACGCTGCGTGCACGCCGCCGGGAAGATATACTGGCACATCTGCAACTCTGAGCGCGTGCTCGTGCTGGACCCTGTCACGCTCAGGTTCTCCTACCTGCCGGCGCCGCGCGCGCTGCGAATCGACGCGCTGGCTGTGTGCAAGTACCGCGTCGGGGAGACGCCGGATGGCCGGCTTTGCTTGGTCACGGACGGCCAGCAGCAGCTGCATCTCTGGGTGCGCGGGGAGGGCAGGTCGAGCGACAACGGTTGGCTTCTGGAGAGGAGGATCGTGGACTTGAGCGCGCTGTGCGACATGATTCCTGGCATGCCCAGCAACCGGATGCTCAGGACCCATTGCATCTGGCCCACCGACATGGACGCCGGTCGCACAGGGAAGGTGTTCATCAAGACCTGGGGATTTGGGCGCTACACGTACGATCTGCACACCGGCAAGATGGAGCGCCTGCCGACGCGAAGCGGCAAGGACTATGCGCACCCCGTCTTCGCCTACTCCCTGGCATGGCCGCCCACGTTCCTCGCTCCAGAGGACTGACTTCGGTAAACCCTGACGCCATTTTTGTCCAGCGATGTTGCTCGCTCTTTTGCACACTCGGATCAGTGTTTTTGTCATGTGTTGGCTGGCAGTAGTTTGTTCCATGTGCATAATACCATGAGTAAGTGCACTGGCTTTGGAGTAGGCTAGTAGAACCTGGAGGCACAAGTGTATCCATGTGAGGTTATAGGGAGTTTTTTCTTGCAAGATAGGTAGGATACTGAAGTGATTATGCTCTAAATGACATGGATAGGAGGCGATCATTCCAATATCTAAGTCTGTTTGAACTTCTGATCACAAGTGTCCTGTTGGTTGTAGAGATACACTTGATACTTCCCTAATTTGTGCGTTCATTATCCTATCCTGCCGTTTCACATTCAGAAAGTTTCCCAGTTACAACTTCTGAATTGTTCTTACACATTATCCCAGTATGCTTGAATGGTTTTTGATGTCCTGTATTACAGTCCCTTCATGTGATTTTCCTAGAACCAGTTTTACGTTGTAAGTAATTTTGGCACAAGGAACAACATAATATTTATCTAGTTAACTAGGTTGCTAATGAATTGTACTCCCGTTCTATGGTTTGCGCTTCAAAAAAAATATTACTCCCTCTGTATCAAATATAAGATCTTTTCTGACACTAAAACGTCTTATATTTTGATACAGAGGGAGTAATGTTTATTTTTACATTGCATTTTATACATTAGGTTTACATTTTAACCGCCCTGTATCTCTGATTTCCTTGCTCATTTTGATTTGTTATAAAATATCTTTTAGGTTACCTTTATAGTACCCAAAGCAGGCTGTTTTTATGCTGGAAGTTTTATTGAGCTTGTTCCGTAGGCTTGTCGCAGGTTTAAGAACGGATCTTTTAGCTTATGTCTGAATTGTATACCTCCGAAATCATTATCTAGTGTGTACCTTAATGCTTGTTTTCTCTTAGAAACTTGTCTTGTGCTACTGGGTTGGGAGCTGGTCCTTATTGTTAACATTAAGTGCCTCACTTTAACTTCTGATGTCACCTTTATATTCTTTTATCTTTATAATTGGTAATGGCACAATACTGCTTGTGTAATAATCGGTCATTTAGAAGATCAAAAACTAGAACGGATATTGTAACATTCTTATGATTAGATATGCGTCGTTCGCTATGTGATTATTGGTTAAGTACTTTGTACTCCTCTCTGTATGAAACCAATTCATGATTTTACTTAGGGACTTTTGGCCGCGTTTCGGTGCCTGGGTGCATCTGCACCCGTTCAAAAAACAATTCGTAAAAAATTCAGAAAAATTCAAAAAATTCCGAAAAAAATTGAGGTGGTGGACAATTTGATGCGTGAGGTGCGCCCCAATTTTCAAAATATTTGGACTTATGTGCAGCTCTCAGCAAAAAAGACAAATCAGACCAAAACAGTATATGAACAGTACACATTTTTACAGACCTCCGATTTGTCTTTTTTGCTGAGAGCTGCACATAAGTCCAAATGTATTGAAAATTGGGGCGCACCTCACGCATCAAATTGTCCACCACCCCAATTTTTTTTGGAATTTTTTGAATTTTTCTAGTATTTATTTTGATTTTTTTGATGAGCGCAGGTGCAGATGAGCTCGGGCTCAGATTTGGATTTTCGACTTATTCAGCTTTCTTTTCATAATACCATAACTGTCAAATGGTCTGAATTGGTGCAATCTTTCTGACAGCTCTTTGATTGAATTCTAAACGGTAAACAGCAGATACATGAGCTTAATGTTCTGGTTAGGAGTCAGTTTGATTTTTTTACTACTTGCTCATCTTATGTGCTGGTAAAATTATATCGGCTTATTTCAGTGCAAATTTGGTAGCTGATACTTCTGTCATTTCTATGATTCAGGCCGTGCGGTGACTTGTAAAGGAACTGGCGCATCCTTGTTTGAAGTCAGCTCTTCATATGCGGGTCACTACTTCCTCATTGTGTGCCATCTCTCGAGGGGAAGCTCTGATTACCTTGTCCTGTATGAGACCATTTAAGCAATCTTTTTTTTTTTTTTGCGGTTCTTTTGATGCTATGCTATCCAAGCGTCATTTGGATCCGATGATATTCAGCAAGGCATACTGTTAAATTAAATTATGCTTGTTTTGGACAATCCCTTGCTTTGGTCTATTCAGTAATATTGATTGAATTTTGACTTTCCGATTGTTCTGTCTTGCCCTGGTAATTTGTAGGTTTGGCCATTGTGAGTTTGTGATTGTCAAATTAGTAGCTTTGTTTTGTGTATCTACTATCTAGAGAAAATTGAACATCTTGAATTTGGATAGCAGTACTAGTTTACACACACCTTGCTTGATTCTTTATAATCACATTTAGCCATCGCTTGCAGACAATTGGGGTGCGCACAATGTTCAGACTGTAAACCACTTGGGTAGGAAAATAGAAAGGGAGCGCCGGTTAGAAAAGCTGGCGCTCGTGCGGAATGCCAGCGGGCCGCGGCCCACTATTGCGCAAGCTGGCTCGCCCGCTTTTTGCCCGTTCGTTCGGGAGCAACTAGTTGACGAGCGCACCTTCGAGGCTAACGATCACTTGCGAGTGGGCTAAGAGCGTGCAACTTGACGCGCTCTCAGCAGCCGCCACATGTCGCGCTCTGCGTGCTCTCTTCGATTTTTTTTTAATTTTTCGCACGCGTTTTCGGCTATGTAACCGGGTTTTTTCGGGTTTTTTCAACCTTTTGGTTTTCCACCAGTCTTCCTTAGATTTTGGACAAAAAAATATTTGCACGAAAAAACACGTTTTTTCTTTTGCTTACACGAGAGGCACGGTTTTGCTTTCTCGAGAGGCATGGCAGTGCCTCTCGGAGACGAAAAAAAGTGTTTCCTGTTTTTTTTCCTTCGGCGAGAGGCACGGTTTTGCTTCCGCGAGAGGCGCGGCCGTACCTCTCGAAAACGAAAAAAAATGTGTTTTCTGTTTTTTTTCTATGACAGGCACAGATTTGTTTCCGAGAAAGGTGCCTCTCAGAAACGGGGAAAAATGTGTTTTCTATATTATTTTCTTTCGCGAAAGGCACGATTTTGCTCGTGTGACAGGCACGGCCGTGCCTCTCGAAAACGAAAAAAACATATTTCTGTTTTTTTCTTCCGTGAGAGGCATGGTTGTGCTTTCGTGAGAGGCACGGCCGTGTGTCTCTTGAAAAGGAAAAAAAACCGTGCTCCGGGTTTGGTTTTCGTAAAAAAAGGTTAATCGAAACCTATCAACATAGGATCTAGTTTTGAAAATCTCAGCGCGAAGAATCCAACGGTGAAAACGGTTCGAGATTTGGATGGACTGTTTAAGAGATAAAATGTTTTGAATAAACGGATCTACGGAAAATGGAAAACTCTCATGTTGCGACGAGTGGCGCCCATGCAGCACATCACTTGTCAAACCTGAGGAGGTGGGAGTGATCTTTGAAATAAGTACTCCTCAATTAGTGATTTCACGTTCGCTCCCTTCGCGCCTAGCGCTTCCCTTCACCAGATAGTTTGTTTTTTCATTCTCTAAAAAGAACTAGTTATTTTTTTTAATTTTTTATGCAGTTGGTCTACTATGAAAAAGCCCAGCCGGTTTTTCATAGTACTTTTGAAAACAATTGTGAGATAACAAACGTTTACATATTTGAAAATAAATTCACAAATTTAGAACAAAAAATGAATTTGGAAAAGTTCACATAATTGAAGAAATGTTCCTGAATTTCTAGATTTGAAAAATGTTCATAAATTTATAAAAAAATCAGGGATTTGAATAAAAGTTCAAAAAAATTTGGTCCCAAAAAACCTTCATAAATTAAAAAAATAGTTGACAAATTTGTAAAAGGTTAATGAATTTAGAAAATTTTGATGGATTTAAATTTTTAAAATTTCTTCAATTTTTAACATGCTCATGCGTTTAAAAAAAGTTCACGAATTCAATTTTTGAAAGTTTGTGAGTTTGAAGAAATTCACAAAATTGAAAATTGTTCACAAATTTGAATTTAAAAAGGTCATGAATTTGAAAGAAATTCATGAGTGTGAGGAAAGTTCATGGATTTGAAAACAAGTTCATGAACTCAGAAAAATTCATGAGCCCCAAAACTTTACAGGATTCAAAAAAGTTGAGGGATTTAAAAAAAGTTCAAGGTTTCAAAAATGGTCATAGGATTCAGAAACAGTTCACGAACTCAAAAATAGTTCACAGATTTGGAAAAACTTCATTGATTTTGAAAAAAAGAATCATGAATAAAAAATTTGCGGATTTGAAAAAGTTCATCAGTTTTGAAAAAAGAAGTTCAAGGATTTTAATAAGTTCATCGTTTGAAACAAAAGTTTATAGATTTTTAAAAATTCATGGATTTAAATAAATGTTCACTAAACAATTTGAAAAAAAGGTTTAAAAAACCACATATTTGAAAAATAAATAATTAGAAAGTTAGCAAAAAACTAGAAAACCGCGAATTTGAAGAAAATCTTGTAACTTGAAAAGATTCACAAATTTGAGGAAAGGTTCACAAATATGAAAAAAGATTTGAATTTTAAATTTTTCACATATTTGAAAAAAACTGGAAAAGGTTAAAAAGGGGAAAATGAAGAAAAAAGAAAAATAAAACAAAAAAATTTAACAAAACCAAGTAATAACCTTTGTTTGGAACGATAACTTTGTTCCCCGGGATAACCTACTTCAAGTGCTACATACAGCATCGTGTGACCATCACGTTTTTGTTTCAGAGTTGATCGAGGTTCCTTCACGTAGATGGGACCGTGCTACTGTTCTTTCTCTCATGGGCCCAGTTGATAAAGATCCGGTCTTAAACATCCCTTTGAGAACAACGACGTTCAACAACTAATGAGCTTGGCATTATGAGAAAACTGGGATCTTTTCGATTTGTGTGCTTATCGCATGCTTTTTGGCTACGAAACGGAGAAGTGAAGATTGGCTCGAAAATCGAGAGAGTACCTCACACAAGAGCTTCACAAAAATAGTGGCAAACATTATGGAAATATAGTGTACTAAGCAATATCAAAAACTTTGAGTGGAGACTCGCCAGAAATTCCATCCCAATCTATACTACTATTAAAAGAGCAAACATGATTCCTCCTAACTCCACACAGTAAATTGTACACGGGATAACCGCAACCCTTTGATCAAATCAACTTAAACCCATCCAACTGTTCATATTGCGTCAACAGTCAGCCATCCAAATCAACGTCCCAGATCAAATGTTCTGCCGAGCAGACGCGCCGTGGTCTGCCAGTTTTAGTCCTCCACGTCCTGATCCTCGCATGCCGCTCCCTGAATCTCCGGATCGATAAGGACCGATTCCTCCTCCCGAGCCGCTCGCGCGGGCGGCTCCGGACGCGCTAACCCTAGCTAGCCCCGCGAGTGCCTCCCTCCCCGAGCTCCCTTGGCCGTCGACGCCGGCGGCGATGGCAGCGCGCTCCGACGGGCCTCCCACGCGCGGGCGAGTGGCGTCATGTGGGCGACGCGGTGGTCTCTCCGGTGTGGAGGTGTGCGATGAGGTGCGTACAGGGAGGCGGAGCACGGCCGCGGGATTTTGGAGGAGGTGCTGGTGTGCGGCGGTTCTCCTGAGAGCGCCCGGCGGTTGTCGGAGGGGGCGGCGCGCCCGGTCATGGAGGCAGCGAATCTCGGCCAGGTGGGCTGCAAAAGCGGCGGTCGGGAGCTGCTGCAGTAGACGGGGCGTGCTTTGCCTCCTGTTGCTGCCGGAGTGGGTGCTGCAGGTGGAGTTGTGGATGGAGATGGTGTTGGAGCGGGTTGGATCTGAGATGGCGCTCGGACCAGCGGCCTTGAGCGGAGAGCTCCATGTGGCGGCGTTGGTTGTTTTCTGTTCGTGGGTTTCAGGTGGCGATGGTTTCAGGTGGCGATGGGTTTCTGTGCGTGGCTGTCCAAAAGGAGTGGGGCGTTCAGCCATTGCTTTGAGGCGCCGGCGCCCATGGCCGTGTTGGTTTTGGATGGTGGTTTGGAGCTGCTTTTCCTCTGGCCGTGCAGAAGGCGGATGTTGGTCTATGTGCCCATGGCCGTGCAAGGCGCAGTTGTTCTGCAATGTCAGGTTCACGATGGCAAGGTGCTGCGGCGGCGGCGGTGCGATCCTTCACAGATGAGTGGCCACAATTCTTCTCCAGGGATAGGAGATGGACGACGTTACGGATGAAAAGCCTGCCCGTCTCCAGTCTATTTTTGCTCCGGATAAGTGATTCTTCCGTCATAACATGACGAGGTTCTTCAGTTACACACCTGCAACTTATTTTTTTGTCCTTTCTATTTTTGCAGATTTTGAATTCAGTGCAGTAGAGAACACCTACAAAATAATCACAAGGATTCATGAACTCACTTTCGAATGGCAGAAATGTGATGTTCAATTGGCATTAACCCGATTGATTTCTTGCCTGGTAAATCTCCGTTCGTCTGAATCTGGTTCCTCTGCGGATTAATCTAATGTCTACGGCGTCGGATTTGGTGCAGGGAAGGGGAGACCGAGGAGGAAATGGCGACCAAGAGGAGCGTGGGCACCCTGGGCGACAAGGACCTCAGGGGGAAGAAGGCGTTCCTCCATGCCGATCTGAACGTTTTGCTGGACGACAGCCAGAACATCACCGACGACAATGGCATCCGCGCCTCCATGCCGTCCATCAATTTCCTCATGGGGAAGGGTGCCAAGGTCATCCTGGCCAACCATCTGGTGAGCACACGCTTCTCGATCTGTGCCTGTGGTGTTTTACCAAGAGATTTGTGTTGCTTTAGCTGAGAGTGTTAGATCGGGGACTCGGTGTCAGTCTTCTGTCCATCCACTAATCTCTTGGGAGTGAAGGGATGAAAAATCAAATTCTTTCAGCTAATAGCTGTATGTGCGGTAGCCTGTTAGCATTGTGCTTAAAAATCATACTAACAAAAATAGTGAGAATTAACTTAATTTCATTTTCTTAGATTGTTTGTTACCTTTCTACTCAGAAACATACAGAACAGAGTCCTCTGTCCAGTTCATGTGAATTGCTTTTGTATATGTCGATTAGTCATTACAGTAATTTGTAAAACAATTTGTTCAAGTGGCTCCTGCCGCTTGCCATGCCTCACCCGCCGGCCCGTTCTCCATCGGCCCCCGCCCGCCGCCTCTCCTGTGGCACACGGTGCCTGACCCGACTCTGTTTGTCTGCCTCCCACGTGCTGCTCGTCAGTCGCCCCCGCCATTCAGCCTCTCTGTGTGGCGCGCGGCTGTAGCTGCTTGATGTCGGGAGCAACACCACAGGATGGCCCTGCCGAACCTTCATCGCAAACCTCACCTATAAATTCCTTGCTTGACGTTAGGAGGAAGGCAATTTCAAATCTTCTGGGTTTTTTATTTGATACGCCGTGTGCTGAAGACTGAATTCTAAGTGGTACGACTGGAATTCCCTTTAAGTTCATATGTTGCAATGCTAAAACTGGATTTTGTGTATGTAGTTATTCTAATGTCCCTTGGTTCAACTTTGTATATTTACTTCTCATGTTTAAATGATGTGTGATACTGGCAAGTAGGCGGCTCTACATCTTGCCAATTTAATTTTTAACAGGCATGAGCCCCCTGTGTTCTGGACAAGTAAGGATACATGCATAATTACGTGTTCATGTAGCAATTCTGAGCTAATAGGCATGAGCCCCCTGTGTTCTGGACAAGTAAGGATACATGCATAATTACTTGTTCATGTAGCAATTCTGAGTGAGTCGCATGCATTTAGATTGGATGTTGAAGGGAGCCTGCCATTTTAATACCCTGGAAGAACTATGCAGTGATATTTGGCTATTGCTTTTAGTATTAGAGAACCAATATTAGAGAATCATAGAACCTGAACTGCGGGCTTACTATAGTTTTATGTGACATTCCTCTATGCCATCATGCCATACTGTTCATTTTCAGCAGCCTTTCTATGTTATTTTGTTGGACAATTTTTAGTGTAATGTATAGCACCTCAGTATACGGTAAATAAGTGCAAGCGCGGTTATATATTTTATTTTTCATGTTGTATTCATTTTATTTGCTATGCTACTTTAGCAGTCAAATAGAATTATGCACAAGCTCCAGTTAGTCCTGTGCAGAACTGATGTAGAAGTGTATTCTATTGACTCCTTATTGACTGTTTCAGACTTAGGATCGTAGGGAAAGTGTGGACTGTGGATTCATACCAGAACTGGATTGGCGGCGTCAACAACAATATTCAAGATTTCATGTTTCGTTCATTTTCAAGCATCTCTCTTAAAAGGCAATATATGCAGGTTCATCATTCATGCGAGGGATATGAAAGATGAAACAAAAGTAAAAGGTGTTTATGCCTATGGAGCATCATAATTGTGAAATTGTGTCGTGTTGATTTTATAAATCCAGTATCCTACTACTTGCAGTTTTTGTAGTTCAATCAAATAGTACAATTTTCTAATGATATTTGTTATGGTTAGATATAAAAATTTCAACATTTCAAGGTTCCGTGAGATGAGATGATGGCTCATATGTGTCATTTTGACAAAAGTCCCACTACGGTCAGATCTTTTGGTTCAATTAGATAATGCAATTTTCAAAATGATATGGTGATATGGTGATATGTTCCTTGTCACCTGAATTTGTGCATGAATTGGCTACATATCTGCAAAGCTAACTAAATAAGAATGAGATGAATTACATGTCTGCAACGCTAATGAAATATGAACGAGATGAATTTCCTAACCGCAGTTTTTGCCGGAGCTTACTATGAAAGAAAAGCTCTATGCCAAAATCACCACTCTCCTATGGTTTTTATTTTCATCGGTTTCATTCTTCACCAAGCCATGGAAAATCTCTATGAATAGCATCAACTAGGAGTAACTATGTTTGGTTCTAGGCCGCCCTGCTCCATGTAAGTCGACAAGTCTTCCCTCCGTAAAGAAATATAAGAGCATTTAGATCACTACTTTAGTGATCTAAGCGCTCTTATATTTTTTTACAGAGGGAATATAATTCATCAACATGTTAATTAGTCTACATGTCAGAATCCATTCTCTCCATGCCCTACTTAACTTGCTCTTTGCAGAATTCATATACTATGTATCGCATGTAAAAAAATATGTTTATGCAGAAGATTTTTTTTCCTGATGGTTATACGTGCATTGCACGTGCACGCTTACTAGTGGGGGGAAACACTTCAGTAGCAGCATATTGCAGAAGATGATACTTGCTTTTTTGTGCAACACGATGGTGGACTCTTGGCACCATGCCCTAAATAAATGTGGCATGTCCAGGTGTGTTTGGGCTTTGATGGATGAGGATCTATTGGAGCGTATGATCGCATGTAATCATGACGATGTAAAGTTGTGGTTATCAGTTATGCAGGATTTAGTAAGTGAGAAATATTTAACCAAGATCCTAGTTACCCTTTGGGACATGTGATGGGTGAGGAGGGCAAAACATGACAAATGTTTTCAGAGTCCCCTGTCCACTTTTGCTTTCATTTAGAATTATCTAGCCAACCTAGAGTTATTGTCGGCAAAACAAAAAAGAATCCTACGGGATCGGTGAGAACAACTAGCAGAAGATGGCCCAAAGGACACGTAGGGGTCGCAAAGATCAACGTGGATGCTGCAGTCTAAAAAACAGTAACATGGGTGCAAGTGCGGCTATATGTTGTGAGGGAAGTATCTAGGCACATCAGTTACTATGTTCGAAGAGTTAGTTGACCTAGAGAACTTGGAAACACACACTTGTCGTGAGGCCTTTTCCTTGGCGGAGGATCTTCATCTCAGAAGAGTCCGAGTTTCTACTGACTGCTTGGCTACTGTAAATCATTTGAAAAGTGAGTTTATGGGAATTTCGTCGACCATAATCAAAGATTAAAGAAGATAAATGATGTAGTTTCAAGACCCAGAAGTAATTCATGAAGCGAGAGAAGCGAACTTTGAGGCAAATGATCTTGCTAGGGCGTCAGTCTCTAGCCACTGGCCGACACCTTTGGTTATCCACCATACCTGACGTTTTATTTGTACAAGATGTTATTGATCATTAAACAGAATGTGGCGCTGACCCATAAAAAACTCAAATGGGAAGTTTTCACTAAGCAAGGCGTTGATCGATTATAAAGTAAAAATATATTCGTGAATCCCCTTCTCTGATCTTTTTCCTTTACACACCATTCCTCTTATGTGTTCGAGTTACCACATGTGAGGATCTAAAAGGTATTTTTCCCATCTAGGGTTTATGTCATTGGAGTAAACAAATCTCATCTGATCTTCAGATCGATTCCTTCTTTGACAACAACTCTTGGATATCGGCGGGGGTTAAAGAAAGGCCAAGAGCGTGGGTCATGGAGGAAGTGCAAAGAAGAGACATAATATGGCTAGCGAAGAGTTGACGACGTCTAGGGTTGACATGACGTGATGGCAAGGTACAAAAAATGGTGGGTGAGGTTGCGGCGGGAATGGAGAAGGCAGTGAATGTGGTGTAGGTTGCTTGGTTGATGGGATCGCATGGAGCGGCAAACCTAGGGGCTGATGGTGGAGGAAGTATGGCAGAGACAAAATCTTAAGCTCAAATACATGAACACGTGGGATGGCAAGGAGGAAGACGTGATCCTAGAGGATCTGGAGAAGGGTGTAAAATTCATGTCGTTGTCTAGGGTTCATACTACCCGGTTGAAAGGATCGAGATGGACATAGAGGGGGGGTGAATAGGTACAATTCCAAATTTTAATAGTTACTTAGCAATTTTAGGCACTAATGCAGAATATGATAGTGAGCCTAACAATTGCAAAGGTGATACTAGTGCTAAGCAAGAGAGTGAATACAACAAGTATTTAAACAAACAAGCACAAAATAATGTAATTACAAGCAAAGAGACAAGTAACCACAAGTAGGGAGCTAGAGTTAGGAATAACCACAACTCCGAGAGACGAGGATGTATGCTGGTGTTCACTTTCTTGGAGGGAAGCTACGTCACCGTTTAGAGAGGTGGATGTTACCATGAAGGCACACCAACACCACGAAGGCTCACCCCATTCTCTCTTTGAGATATCACCACGAAGGCGATTCTCAACCACTAGTGGTAGACCTTGGGGTGGTCTCCAAACCCTCAAAACTTTCCGGGGGAAATCACAATGAATATTCCTCACCGGAGCACTTCTACCGCTTAGGAGTCTCCAACCTCCAAGAGTAACAAAATCTAGGGGAAAAACTCAAGACTTGCTCAAATCACGATTTGCTTCTGTCACAAGGAGACGGAGAAGATCTTTCTTTTGATTGGAACAACTCTCTCAAACTCACAAGAATCAACTCTGGATCTAGGATTTTGTGGGGTAGTAAGAAAGAGGGAGCACTTGTGTTCTTTGGGCGTGTTAGAGTGTAGTGGTCGGCCATATCCCGAAGAGGTAAGGCGCTATATATACCACCCAACAAATTAGAGCCATTTAGGCCAGAACTTTACCTGCCTGGATGATCCGGATATCCTTCCGGATGATCCGAACAACGTCCGAATGATCTGGAAATGAGCCCGGACTATACTGGTAGAAAACAAGCTGTGAGGTGGCCGGACAATCCGGGGTACCGTCTGGATGATCCGGATGCCCGTCCGGACAATGCAGCTTCACGTAGAGAGCTGTTGATGCAAGGGAACCCCTAGCCGGATGATCCGGGACAAGGTCCGGACGATCCGGGCTCTGCCCGGATGACCCCGCTAGAAACCCAAATGTGGATAATATGTAGTGTAGGTTTTGGCTAGGTAATTTTCCTAGGGATATTTGGTGTTTATGAAACATCTCGAGAAATAATCTCTGTGCAAGGTGATAGTGACCAAATGATGATATTTGAGCAAAACTTGAACATACCCCTTGGACCCCCCTTAATAGTGTGGGATCCCTATTACTAAAGAAATGTATAAAAGAAAACGGACACTTCTTTTCTCATTGGTCATCTGCTTGAGCAATATCCCATTTGATATGTTCATGATCCACATAGTTATGCCAAGGGAACTAGTGACATGTGTATGTACTCAGAAAAGACAATTAGTCCCTTATATGTAGTTTGTCATCAACATCAAAATAACATTTAAGAGCAAGATCGCACTTTCAATCCCTCCCCTTTTGCTAGTTGATGACGAAATACATATAGCTCTTAACAAACAATATATGTTGTACTCCCTCTGTCCCAAAATAAGTGTCTTGAGCTTAGTACAAATTTGTACTAGGACTAGTACAAAATTGAGACACTTATTTTGGGACAGAGGGAGTATATTTTAGGAGAGTGATTTGGTAAGAGTTGAGGGAGAACTCCCCCTCAATGTGTGCATAAAGAATAGAGTGATAAGAAAACGATGAATTAGTGACAAGCAATGTGTGCATAACACCAACGAAGTGACAAGCAATGAAAAACAACAAATGGAGTGACAGAATTGTCAAACTTAAGTCCTTGCAAAGTAGCATAATGCATGGCCATAAGATCATTACAACAATAAGACACATAACTAGTGCTCCACCAACATCAAATATTAAGGAAAACCCAGACAAGAGCACTAGGAACAACATAACACAAACATAATTCTAAGATATACATCTCCCCACTACAAAAAAATACACTTCCGTGATGCTACGTGTTTGTCACAGTAGGTCGTGTTTTTTGTCATGCATGTACATCCATGACAAATTTATGACAGAATCAAGATAGTCATACCTGTGCTGTCGTAGAAGTGTTCCATGACATTACCAAAATTATCATCACGGAAGTGTCCACTTCCATGACGATAAATCGCGCGTCACAGAAGTGCTTTCGTCAAGGGTGACCGACACGTGGCATCCACCATAACGGAACACTGTTAAGGTATCGAGTCGGGTTTTGGATCCGATAACCCGTTAATAGCCCCGACCAATGGGGATTTTCCACGTGTAAAATCATCATTGGCTGGAGGAAACACATGTCGGCTCATCATTGGGACAGATGTCATCCACTCACTAGACAGAAGGCGCCTATGATACGTCTACACGTGGCACGGCCTAACAGTGGCCCATTCCTGTGAAAAGGCCGGCATGTTTGACTTGGTCAAAAGCTCGCGGGCCAGCCCATGGAAAGCCTGTTAACGGCCTGTTAGCATATAGCCCATTTACAGCCCGCTAACCCAAGGCCCGTTATGCCCTATGCGAATTAGGACCAGTAGCGTCATCTGGGCCATCCAATGATTCCAACCTGTTTTCACTTCTGGCCCATGTATGGCCCATGACGTCTTTCGGCCCATATGAGGCCCTTTGTAACTCTTGGCCCATTAGCGGCCCGTGCTGAAACTGGCCCGTAATGAACAGTGTATTACTTTACACCCATTAACGGCCCGCGGTGAAATTGGCCCATAATGAACAGTGTAACACTTTATACCCATTAACAGGACGTTATTCCGTTGGGCCGTTTCCAGCCCAAGTTAACTTTCGGCCTTCTGAGGGCCCATTTATTCCTGGGCTCATTTGTAGCATTCGGTTACTTACGGCCCGTTACTGTCATTTTCTGCTTGTGGGCCAAATTCAGCCCGTCGTTACAGTCGGCCCGTTTGTGGTCCGTTATCTGTTGGGCCATTTTCATAGCATCACCAAATACGGCCTATTAACGGCCCGTTATGGTCAGCCCATAAAACGTACGATTTCCATTATAGGCCCGTCTACGACCCATTAAAGGCCCGTACAAGACCCATAAATGAGTCAGCGGCCCATGGATCCTACTTGACGTAGAAGGCCCATGGATCCTACGAGACGTAGAAGGCCCATGGATCCTACGAGACGTAGAAGGCCCATGGATCCTACGAGACGTAGAAGGCCCATGGATCCGACGGCCCGTGAAGGGCCATGGTCGGGCGAGTTGGCCCCCGTTTGAACGATATAGCATATTCAAAGAATTAACCTACTCAATACTATCACCTCTAAAAAGCATACACTATACAACAACGAGATCAAGGCATAGAAAGGTAGAATAATCCTACACTATACAATAAAGAAATTATAGCCGATTATACCCACTGGGCATTATGGTTCGGCACAAGTGATAATAAAGCATACACAAACAGCAAATTACATACACTGGGCAAATACAGCTCATACATCATGGACACGCATCAACTTAACTCCATTTGAACTATAATCTCTTCAGAAAATAGGATTGGATGGATTCAGATAGCACAAATTTCAGTCTGCAAAATCTCCAATTCCTTCATGGTTACCTTGGTGTCTTGTTTCATTTTTTGACTCCTGCATCTAATACCTGCATGTCCAGTCTCAACTTGTTGATTATACGTTGACAATCATGTACACGTTGTCTTGCCACCTCTAGTTGATGCTCGAGAACATCGGCACATTCCAATTCCAATCAATAATCATTCGGTAACGGCCATGCCGCACTGCTCGCAGATTTTTGTTTTGATGTCACTTCATCCTGAAATGTTTCTGTAAGTACACATGACTAGGGCAAAAATATAGTTACAATAGTGAAGCGAACAAGACACTATTTTGTACTACATGGCAAAACAGGACTAACAATAATGTTACACGTCACTTTCACAAAAAAATGTTACACGTCATGAAGCATAAGCAGGTGATATTTTAAAAATTACAAAAAAGATAGTCTGTGCAGCCTGCATACAGAAATCCCTCTTAGCTCACCAGAGGAGCATGATGTTGGGGCCCAATCGAAAACACAGACAAGTTACAAATTTAGACAACACGTTGCGTATAAGTAAGCAAGCAGTTGGCCATTCTGTACCTCAATTAAAGTCTTAGGGAGCATAATGAACAGCAGAGGGTTTCATACAAACATACTACAGCAGGCAAAACTATGCCATTATTAGCGTAGTATATACTAGATTGTGAGCCTCATGCAATAATAGTTGGTTAATAGACTTCAAAGCTTTACACTTCGGCAGAGTAATTAAATGGTAAGGCCTTTAATTATGTCAACTAATAGTGATACAAGTACCGAACATCAGGCATAATTATTTGGGCATGTCATTAAGTGAGGACAAATAAAGCAATTGAAAAGAGAAAATTAACTATGCCTGAAACAAACAAGGAATTGAACTGTTGAGTTGCATACAGTGACTTAGCTTAGCAGGTTGAAGAGGCTCAGCGCAACTCCTACTTCTCTTGCAAGGCTCCTTCCTAACATCTTGTACTTGGAAATCCTCAATCTTATCTTCATTGCACCCCCTCTGCAAGGTGACACAAACTAGTTACTCGTCTCCTTGGAAGATAAATATGCATACTTTCCAGTCTGTGAACACAAAAGGATGAGATTATAACAAAACAACACCACATAATGAAACATGCCGCATCTCTTGCACTTGCACACAATGAAATGAGCATTTACTATGTTTGCACTATGTAAAAACTAGGCATACCTTCGAACTGGATCTCCAGGTACTCTTGGAGAGCCTACTGTAGTGTACAGCCAAACCTTTATGTCACCTATGAGTTAGACAAGGCCCCACTACAGCATCCCTTAGTGTTTAAATCGTTGACAAGCTCTGTTAGAGTGTTAGGTCAAGAACAACAAGTAATCAAAGCAAACAGTCCTAGTATGGCTGGCTGATGCAAACAAGCAATTGAACAGATGTGTGAGAAAATCTTACATATCAAGAAAAGAAGCAAAGAAGGAGGCTTAAAGACCATCACTTGACTGACCAGATTTAAGGGGCATTTAAACATCATGTGCAACCTATGAACTGACATAAACATTGCATATTACAGATTCTACAATGGAATGCACATGTATTAGGTTATGCCATGTACGATGATTCCTAAATGTACAGATAGCAGGCAGAAGTGATTCATCATTGCACGCACAATTGAATTGCAGGTTAAGGGCCAGTTCGATTCCACCTTTTTAGGGCATATTGTCAAAATAAGCCATAAAAGATGTAAAGAAGTCATTTTGAGTTATGGGCTTGGGCTTAACTAATTTCGCTTTGGAGGGGGTGTTTCGGGTAGAACCTCACTAAAAATTGAAGGGAAGGAGAATAGTGAAATGACTCTATTGTCTGCCTATATTACACTCAAAATGCAACTGCTGACACCCGTGTCACACCTGACCCTCAAGTAAAAACAAACACACAAGCATTCATTGCCCTTCCCGCTTGCATCTCCTCTCCCCTTTCCCTCTACCTCGATCCCCTGCCTGCAGCACTAGGGTTCCTCCAGCGAGCCATCGCCACTGGTCCCATCTGGCCTGGTCCTCGACGATGCTATGTCCAACTAGGCTACATGGCCGGCGGGTAGGGGCAAATCTCCTTGGCTGCTCCTCCCTCTAGCGCCGCCCCTCATTCTCATGGTCTCCAGCAGCTGCTCCACTGTGGTTCATCCAACGCACTACTCCGGCGGGCGCTGCACAACTACGGCTGATGCCACACTGCGGCAGAAGGCACCTTGTTCCCCCTCCCCTCCTCCCAGGCCATGGCCTTGAGGTGCTGTTGAAGGATGAGCTCATCCAACAAGGTGAGGATCTCCTCTTATTTTTTTGCCAAATTTTCATTCTAATCCACTATACGATGAATTGCTATGAGCTGCTTCTGCTGCTGCTATATGATGCATTGTTATGAGCTGCTCCTGCTACTGCTATATGATGAATTGCTATGAGCTGTTGCTGCTGTATGATGAGTTGCTATGAGCTGCTGCTGCTGCTATATGATGAATTGCTATGAGCTGCTGCTGCTGCTATATGATGAGTTGCTACAAGCTGCTCCGGTTGCTGCTATATGATGAATTGCTATGAGCTGCTCCTACTGCTGCTATATGATGAATTACTATGAGATGCTCCTGCTGCTGCTATATGATGAATTGCTATGAGCTGCTGCTGGTATATGATGAATTGCAGACTGCTGCTGTTGTATGATGAGTTGCTATGAGCTGTTGCTGCTGCTATATGATGCTTTCAGGTGGTGCTGCTATATGATAATAACCAGCCACTTGGACCATCGAATTTCTATAAATAATTGTTCTTCATTTAAATGTGGGTCATGCGTTCTTCGTTTAAATTAGGAAATGGGATCTCTATGGAAAACATTGATCAAAGTAGATTGTGCCAAGTAGATGGCATCTTTGTATTTGCATTTTGAGCAAATAGTGATGGTCTGTTTTCCTATCATATTAATTACTGCACTGGGTTTTGTGATGTTTGCTAGTCAAATTAATTTCCATATGGGCAGCAAAATGAAAAATATATAATGCAATCTAGACTTTCCAATGATCATACCAAAGATAAGCTGAAAACGCAATGAAAAGAACTGGTTGGCTTATTACATGGAGCTTATATTCACAGGTGCTTATTTTCTTAGGATAACTCGTAATAACTATCCCTAAGAAACTTGGCTAATAGAACTGGCATACAAATAACATGTCACGATGATTGCAATGGAGGAGTGACGTACCATAGCACACTGTATAGGCTCACCGCTGCCTCTCCTTTTTTTGCGATGTTCCACGAAATTTCCACATACATCTTGTACTTTTTCATTGTGTAACCCTATCTGCAAGTTAACACGGCTAGTTTCAGACATCTCTACATGATACTACATTGCATATCCCTTGCGCATATTTAAACCACCAATTAACGATTGTGTGTGTACCATAAACTAGCCATGACTCTGTATGCTGGACTAGCAGGCACTCTAAGGGAGCCTAATGTAGTGCACTGGAATTCCTACATGCCACCTATGATTTTGTCTAATGTACTGCCCCTGTTCCTAAATATATATCTTTGTAGAGATTCCAGTATGGACCACATACAGATGTATATAGATGCATTTTCGAGTGTAGATTCACTCATTTTGCTCCGTATGTAGCCTATAGTGGAATCTCTAGAAAGACTTATATTTAGGAACGGAGGTATGAGGTAGTATCATGTATGACATCTACATATCTAATTTAGCAGCCAGTAGTAGAAATCATTGTCTGGACAAAGGGATTACTGGTCAAAAATCCTAGCAAAGCACGCTGGTAGGCCCAGAACAATACAAGAGAGAGAGACACGCTTACAAGATCATAGCAATGCCTCAGTCCAGGATCTTGGTTGGCCAAGCTGTTAGATCCAGAAGAAACATCGTCCTTGTAGTTTTTGCCAGCTGCATAATAGGTAACAACGACCGGTTAGTATATTTGAAGTACATCGGGCAGGTGATGCTGGACGGGTTTAAAGGTGACAAGTACCTAGGCTGTGGCGGGTGCTTGGCATCTCTCCAGACGGTGGGAATTAGGTTAGAAACATCAAGGGTGATGACGCTGCGCTGGCTGTCGGGGTCCGGTAAGGAGATCTAGAACCGTCGAGTAGGGTGTTTGTGGAGCAGCTCCGGTAGGGTGGACTACGGTGTGGGCGAAGTGGATCTATGGCCATGGACGAGGGCGTAGGTGAAGCTGCTCCGGTGGTTGGGTTAAGGATGGTGTCAACGACGCGGATCTGCGGCCGTGGACGGGGCGTCAGAAGCTGCTCCGGTGGTTGGGTTAAGGATGGTGTCGACAATGCGGATCTACGTCCGTGGACGGGGCGTCAGAAGCTGCTCCGGTGGTTGGGTTAAGGGTGGTGTCGACGATGTGGGTTTGCGGCCGTGGACGGGGCATCAGAAGCTGCTCCGGTAGGTTGGATGAGGGTGCGAGGAAGCGGATCTGAGGCCGTGGACTTGTGAGTTGGCAAAGCGGCCCCGGTAGGGTTGAGAATGGTATAGGCAAAGCTACTCCGGTAGGGTTGATAATGGTGTCGGCGAAGCGGCTCCGGTAGGGTTGAGGAAGGTGTCGGCGAAGAGGATCAGAGGCCGTCGACGGGGGCGTCGGTTGGGCGGCTCCGGGGGGTGTGGACGAAGCATCTCCGGTGGGGAGTACGAATGAGCCGCTTCAGATGCGTGTCGGTTGACGAGAGTACCGACGAAGAAGATCCGGCGCCGTGGACAAGGCCGGCACTGAATGGGCTGTGGTACAGTGGTGGATGAGCAGTCTACTTGTTTCTAG
>NC_041389.1:327888809-327929949 GCF_002162155.2 Triticum dicoccoides
TGGACGCCACTGGCAGTGAATGGGCTATGGTACGCCGGTGGATGAGCAGTCTAGGGTTTCGAGAGGGGAGGGGATAAAGGGCGATGAAGTACGGACGGCGTGATGTAAGATGCTCTGGTGTTGTGGAGTTAGTCGTTTTTGGGGAGGGGGACAGGAAATGGGGGTGCCGTGTAGTGGGGGGAACCGGAAGTTACCAAAGCAGCCCCGACCTATCATGTAGATGAGGGCGGTATTGTAACTGTTGGTCTCCGTGCACCAAGGACAAAAGGGGGATTTCGCATGCTAAAGACTAAGGTGGCGGAAATTTTAGAAGGAGGCGGGAGATTTTGCCGCCCGCGGGATCATTCATATCCAGTTTCAACTAATTTTGGACCGTGCTAGCGGGAAGGTCATGCTAGACTGTGTACACGGGGCACGCGTCAGCAGTTAATAACTGGTGTGTCCACTCCCGAAAAAAAGACAATAACTCGGGATGATGCGCCGATAACTTGGACGTTCACATGGGCGCGGCCAATCGTATGGGTGTAGTGGCGCGTTCACAAAAAACAGATCAAACGCTCAGCCTATGTATTTCTCGTGTAAATAGATAATTTAGTGCCATTGGTTATTTACTTTAAACATACTGCATTGACGTGTTAGTGTAGAGGCGCACAAAAAGAAATGGATATTGTAGTTAGCTACTTAAAAGTGTTACCTCATATGATTACATAGCCTCCATTTCATAAATTGCATACCTGTTGAATTCATATATGAATATTACATATATTACTTCAAAATAGAAACTTAAATCATCCAAGACTAATGAATTTGAATGCAAGAGTAATAATGGTGCATATGCATGATAGCTACATTGGTTGTTTGAAGAAACATCACTGTAACTTTGGCATGCACAACTGAAAAGGTTTATTTAAATAGAAAAAAATGTGATATGTGAGTGTCCAATCTTTATAGCATTGAATCTATATTGTACCTTTGGCCACGATACGAAGTAGATATTGACTTATGTTCAAGCGATGCACGTCCACGATCGCTAGATAGTGATACGTGAATGAATTGTGTAATCTCTCTCACACGCATACATATCTCATTTCCCTGTGGGCATCGGAATCACACACGCGCACTTCGTGTATTTCTCTCCCTCTGTCAGGGTTAAATTCGTCTTTCTACCCCGTCCTACAAGTCTCTCACATAGAAACACACACGCTCTCTATGTCTAACACGCCCACCCCTTTAATTCCTCCCACCTACAGCCACTAATGTCTCAAAGTATAATAATATCTCTCACACATATGCTATCTACCTATCCCTTAATATAGCTAGATATGTGTCACACAAACTCCTTCTCCCTACTAGCAAGATGCCCATGCATTGCACGGAACATCAAGATGCATTTGTATGAGAATTTTATCTTGTGTGAGAAAAGGATGAACGAGGGAATGCCTTATTTGCAAATGTGGAGAGGGGTGTGGGTATCTTTTTGCAAAATTGTCATATTTTCCTTCCTGTCCGTCGGATATAAATCTGATGGCCTATATTGCAGGATGGCAGGAACACCATCATCACCAACTCTGTTTTTTTATAAGAGTAGAGATATGTGAGTGTCACTGCCCCCCCCCCCCACACACACACCCACACTTCCCAACACCGAACGAGTAGGGTGACACCTCGATCTTGATACTAATCTATCGACTGGCTTCTCTCTCAAACATACACACACACACACACACTACCCGGCACCGAAGGAGTAGGGTGACACCTCGATCTTGATACTAATCTATCGACTGGATTCTCTCTCAAACATACACACACACACACACACACTACCCGGCACCGAAGGAGTAGGGTGGCACATCGATCTTGATAATAATCTATCTACTCCTCTTTCAAACACACACACACACACACACACTTACTAGTTGTGCCTCTGTGCCTACCGTGCACATTCTCGATACGTCTTTCTCTCCCTCCCCCTCCCAACAATGACAACAGAAGGGTGACAACTTGATCTGATCATAATCTGTCAATTGGTTTCTCTCTCAAACATTGTGTCTCGGTGCCTCGCTCGGTAGCCCCCTCGATATGTAGACTTCTCGCGCACGCACAGCTGTAGTGACGATGATGCTGAATCCAGTGTGCCTTGTTTTTACCGGCCTCATGTGATAGTTTTCACCCTGTTTTCTGTTAATTAACAAGGCAACCTTTTCTTTGTTACTACTAGTGAATCTGAAATCATTCGGGGCAGACATAAAATATATCACTTCAACCCAATTATCACAACAACTATTTTAAAAGTAATTAGCTAGTTGCCCATGCGTTGCACGGAACATCAAGATGCATTTGTATGAGTAGTTTATCTTGTGAGAGAAAAGGCTGAACGAGGGAAGGCCTTATTTGCAAACATGGAGAGACGTGTGGGTATATTTTTGCAAAATTGCCATAGTTTCTTTCCTATCCGTTAGATATAAATCCGACGGCCTATATTGCAGGATGGCACGCACACTATCATCACCAACTCTGTTTTCTACTCCCTCCGTCCGAAAATACTTGTCATCAAAATGGATAAAAATAGATGTATCTAAAACTAAAATACGTCTAGATACATTTTCTTTTATCCATTTTGATGAAAAGTATTTCCAGAAGGAGGGAGTATTTGTCTTTTTAGAGATTTCAACAAGTGACTATGACCGGACCTTACCAACATACTCAAAAAAGTAGTCCATAATTTGGATGTTACCCTCTTTTCTTGGCGGTGCAGTGCCATCTGGATACCTCATAAATAAATCAAGGACAAATCTGACCCCTTCCTGAAAAGACATACGTAGCAAAATGAGTGAATCTACACTCTAAAATATGTCTACATACACATCCGTATGTGGTAGTCCATTTGAAATCTGAAAAAGACAAATATTTAGGAACGAATGGAGTATATATAAGAGTAGACATGGAGATATATCTCCAGCATGGTCTACAACAAAAATGTGCTGGGATGGTTAGCGCCGGATGCTCGCAACGCGATGACATGAGTTCGAATTCTGTCTTTTAACTTTAGATTTTTATATTATATATTACTCTACTTATTTAATATATACTTATTTCGCTACTGTACTGACAGTGGAACCCACAGAGTACTTAGAATATTAAGAATGGACTTGTTTCTTTTCAACTTTCTGTACGAAGCTGTAGCCACCCTGCAAGTCACGTGTACACTGTACATGCAATTAACTTTTTACAGAGGGACAATCATACAGGCAATTAACTCAAATGGATTGGATGTCACTCTATTATTTCCAGCATAAAGAGCATCTCCAATGGGAGCCGGCAAATTTCCTCCCGCTTCTTTCCGCGGAGGATGACATCAAACGCCAACGGCATACATTTTTACAACTCTAACCAATCAGATGAAATTCGTGCAAACACGGACTGATTTCATATAAGCATGATGGATTTCGTATAAAAAAGCCAGATCTTCATATAAACATGATGGATTTCATTACATTTACATGAACTAAGAGGTGCTAATCCGGCTCTCTTGTATAATTAATACTCCCTCCGTCCGGAAATACTTGTCCTAGAAATGGATATCTCTAGACTTATTTTAGTTATAAATGGCCGCCCACGGATCCCTTTGTCTTCCTCATGTCCGTCAGACACTTGCGGGGTCGGCGAAGGTCCTCGGAAGAGACGAAGCAGCAAAGAAACCACCTGAATCCGCGGGCATCGCCTCGGCGGTGGCCTTCATGGGTCCCAAGTGGTGGTAGCCTCCCGTGTTCTACTTATCCTCGATGATGGCGGCGGACATGGAGAAGCTGGCCACCGACTCGTCGCTCTCCACGCACCCGGCTTCTGTCTCTGCCTGCATGGCGCTGTCGTAGGCACGGGAGGCGCGCCCACAAACACGGGAGGTGCGGCCACCGCAGACACTGGTGGCGCGGTATGACGCGGCAGCAACGACGCCCGTACAGGCGTGCTCGCCGCCGTGCCGGCGTGGAGCAACTCGCCACTCCTCATCGAGCTGAACTGGAGCGGCGAGTTGTTGAACCACGTGCCTGCTTGGGGCGGAAACTGGCTCCGTCGGGCCAAGCGAGGTTGGTGAAGCACCGAGCGGCCTCGCCCGTATCCGGAGGGCTCGGCGGGCCACCCAGTCGGGTAAGATGCCAGAGAACGGCTCATCAGAAGCCATCGGAAGGGTGGAGAAAATGGTGAAGGAGGAGATGGGGAGCAGCGGAGGGGTGCGATTCTTGCCCGCTGTCTGTCTGGCCTTGTGTAAATAGAGGGCGGACGGTAGAGTTTGGCCGGCGTCTGGCCTCGTTTAAACTGAGGGCGGACGGGAGGAGCTCGGCCAGTGTTGCGTTTAATTCCAGCCCGCTCATGAACGGACGTGTGGCCGGAGTAGGATTCTTGGTTTGCATGCGGGTTTAACGGAGGGGTTTAATGGAGGCGCCGGGCGTGCAGCGGGCGGCGCAGTACTATTCGATTTGACAGCATTAATGAGCCATCAAATCACAAAGGCCCTCGCCTCTTGTGAAACCGACCGAGCTAGACTGCCCCGCCCTCTAGCCTTTTAAAAAATGTATATACTCCACTTTTATACAGTAGTAGTATCGATGGATTGCGCCATGGAGCAAAACTTGAAATTAAAAAAAAGGTGCTACATATAGAGAGCGCTCGTGAACTATGTGTCATACATGGCAATAAATAAAGTACTACATGATACTAATATATGATACATGGCGCAGGAGTACTAAGTATTATTAATATAGTTTTGCTAGAACTCATCTAGATGAGATATAATTTGGTCTCATTCATCTTTTATAGCCATTGGATGTGATGCTATAAGATGCGTGTGTGCTGACGTGGGTTGTATTTGTTCTTGTGCGACGAACTGACCACTGCATGTCATGTTTGATAGTCTCAAGTCATTAAAAGCATAAAATCCACATCTCTTCTTGGTTGATTCCTCTATTTATGTCAAAAAATAAGAAACAACGTGAGAGTTAATGCACCATGCCTATGTGTTTGCTAGTATTTGATTTTCGTAAATTGACTTAATACTCACCTAGACGGAGGGAGTATTCGATTTGACAGCGGGTGGCGTAGTTCCCGATACGGCTTTAATGCATACGAGGGAGGGAGTAGCGGTTCCTGATATGTTGAACGGCCAATGCATCATCCTTCAATTAATGCATGAGGGAAGTAATGGGAGGAGGTCCGGGAAAGAGGCTGCACGATGTGAATACAATGCAGTTTGCCCTCATTGCCCTCATATAAAGGCGCCCCTCCATTTTGATGCATCTACCACATCGTACGCACCTAAGCATTTGCCTAAGCACCTACACTAAGCGCAAAAGAGCTCGCTCTAGACCCATGGCGGCGATGCGCGTGAGCGGCCAGCGGCTACGCCAGATGGTCCATGACGCTGGCCTGCGGCATGGCGCCGAGGATCGTCTCCAGACGGTGTTGGAGATCGGCTGGTGGATGGCCGCCGTCGACGCCAACTACGACTCTCAGTTGGACCAGATGATCGTTGCCACCAGCAACAAGTTCACCGTCCTCAAGAAGCTCACGGACAACATCGCCGTACTCCTCCAGCCCGCGCGCCCGGGCTCCTCATTGCCTACCACCCTAATCGGCCTCCATGGCCGGAACCTCTTTCAAGCACTGGTGGCCCTGCGACTGCCCGCCGACGCCACGAAGAATGTCCACCTGGAGGTCGCGCTCGCCGTGAGGCGCCTCGCCCTGCAAGAATTCGTCGACCTACACATCCACGCGTATGAGAAAATCGTGTACATAGGTATCTACAAGGCCAGTGAGGACGCTATGATGTTGGCCTTCCTCAACCGGCTGGAAGCCTTGGATGCCTTTGTTGAGAAGTACCAAAGTTGCAGTTTTTAAGTTTCCTCAAGTTTAAGTGGAGTTTAGGAACAAATTTAGCATTTACAATACATAGCAAGCAAGCATGCAAAGAGTATATGAGCAGCGGAAAGTAAAGCATGCAACTTGCAAGAATGTAAAGGGAAGGGTTTTGTAGGATTCAAACGCAATTGGAGACACGGATGTTTTTGGCGTGGTTCCGATAGGTGGTGCTATCGTACATCCACGTCGATGGAGACTTCAACCCACGAAGGGTAACGGTTGCGCGAGTCCATGGAGGGCTCCACCCACGAAGGGTCCACGAAGAAGCAACCTTGTCTATCCCACCATGGCCGTTGCCCACGAAGGACTTGCCTCACTAGCGGTAGATCTTCACGAAGTAGGCGATCTCCTTGCCCTTACAAACTCCTTGGTTCAACTCCACAATCTTGTCGGAGGCTCCCAAGTGACACCTAGCCAATCTAGGAGACACCACTCTCCAAGAAGTAACAAATGGTGCGTTGATGATGAACTCCTTGCTCTTGTGCTTCAAATGATAGTCTCCCCAACACTCAACTCTCTCTCATGGGATTTGGATCTGGTGGAAATAAGATTTGAGTGGAAAGCAACTTGGGGAAGGCTAGAGATCAAGATTCATATGGTAGGAATGGAATATCTTGGCCTCAACACATGAGTAGGTAGTTCTCTCTCAGAAAATGTATGCTGGAAGTGTAGGTTCAGTCTGATGCCTCTCTCCACGAATGAAGAGGAGGTGGAGGGGTATATATAGCCTCCACACAAAATCTAACCGTTACACACAATTTACCAAACTCGGTGGGACCGGATCAATGAACTCGGTCGGACCGATTTAGTAAACCTAGTGACTGTTAGGATTTTTGGTGGGACCGATATGCAACTCGGTAGGACCGATTCGGTTAGGGTTAGGGCATAACGTAATCTCGGTGAGACCGATTACACAAACTCGGTGAAACCAATTTTGGTAATAAGCTTTCCAGAGAGTTGGTCAGGCAAACTCGGTTGGACCGATTACACAAACTCGGTGGGACCGATTTTGGTAATAAGTTAACCAGGAAGTTTGCATTGTAATCTCGGTAGTACCGATTGCGCAAACTCGGTGAGACCGATTTTGGTAATGGACATACACAGAGAGATTACAATCCCATCTCGGTGAGACCGAGATCCCTATCGGTGAGACCGATTTGCCTAGGGTTTGTGGCAGTGGCTATGACATCCAAACTCGGTGGCGCCGGATAGAAAGAATCAGTGGGGCCGAGTTTGACTTTAGGTTTTAGGACACATGTGTGTAAGTGGGAAAGTAGTTGAGGGTTTTGGAGCATATCACTAAGCATTGTGGAGCAAGAAACTCATTAAGCAACACCTCATCCCTCCTTGATAGTATTGGCTTTTCCTATAGACTCAATGTGATCTTGGATCACTAAAATGTAAAATGAAGAGTCTTGAGCTTGAAGCTTGAGCCAATCCTTCGTCCTTGGCATCTTGAAGGAGTTCCCACATCCTTTAGTACATGCCACTCCATTGTTGAACTTATCTGAAACATACTAGATAAAAGTGTTAGTCCAACAAGAGATATGTTGACATTAATTACCAAAACCACCTAGGGAGCACTTGTGCTTTCAATCTCCCCCTTTTTTGTAATTGATGACAACATACATCAAAGCTTTAGATAAAGATATAAAGAATAGCAAGTAAAGCTTTGGAAAGACATGTAACAAGCATAGGCTCCCCCTACATGTATGCAATCATGTAAATATGGAATATAGAAGCATGTGAGAGCATAACCATGATAGAGTAGGCAATGTTACATGTATCTTGGCCATATGCATCAGAGCAAAGAATATTAAAGAAAATACCTTCATGCTCATGAGTCCTTCTTCCAAACAGTATGTACATCAGCAAGAATTCCTCATACACATGATTGTGATGCGTATACTTACCTTGTAGTCTTGAGTTGGCTTAGGATGGAATGAACCTGCGTAAACAAGGTTAGATAACACAGGTACATGTACTAGCAAGAGCAAACAAAAGAAACTACAAGAATACCAAGACTGGGATGACATGTAGAGAGTGAGTACTAAGTACCACATTGGATTAGACATGTCCCCAAGAGTAAAGATATGCAATGAATTTAACTGATTTCTTTCCCTTAGATGTCTTGCTCCCCCTGAATCTAGCATGGGATACTGGGAGAAGATAGAGAATAGAAAATCAGAGCTGAAAGATATAAATGATGAACAGAGCTAATGCAAGCTAATGCAAATAAGCACAAAAGATCATATGAACATGTCTCTCCCCTCAAGAAGACATGTGGCATCTCTCCTCTTGAACACCAAGCATCTGGGATCCTTGAGAAATACTTTCTACTTAAGTATTCTCTCCCCCTGGAGATCTCTCTCTCCCCCTGAGGATCTCTCTCCCCCTGAAGATATGCTCTTTCTCTGATGTGATCTCTCTCTGAATGATAAGCTTTGATGTGATCTCTCTCTCCCCCTTTTGACATCAATTTCCAAGAAGGGTTTTCTGGAATCTGTCGAATGGGTTTGGTCCTTGAGTCATAGCACAAAGCAATGATAAAAATGTGATGCTTGTAGAGGACAAGATTCATTGAGTGGAGCTGGATCAGAAGAAACACAGAATTTGTGGCAAATTGTTTTTCCTGTTGTGAAATCGGTGGCACCGAGTTGTATGCTTCGGTTGTACCGAAAGGTTTCGGTTGGACCGAAAACAACAAATCAGCGAAACCGAGTTCATCACAGAGAAAACACTTGTCACCTCAGCTCGCTAGACTAGTAAGATCTCACAAAGATTTGCAAGGAATTGGAATGCAGAAAAATGCAGAGCAAACAGAAAGAAATCTAGATGAAGTTTTTTTTGAAACAAATATGCATGAGACAAATGCAAAAACACAGAAAAGAACACAATAGAACTTCATCTAGAGATGGTCGGCGACAAAGTCACCTATGTTAGAGTATATTGACTTAGGAGTCAAGTGAGATCACTTGATCATAGGTCATACTCATCGTTTAAGCTCAAAATGGGGTTGCCATTTTTTGTTTAAGCATCTTGATGTATTCACATCTTGTCGAGTTGCTTTAGCTCATAACTTGGAGTAAAGCTTCTCTAAGATGGAATGACATACCTTGGTTGGTGGTGGTGTCCATGTAGTTGAACTTGTGTGGGTTGCTCATGGTTGATGTAGTTCATCAAGAGTTGGGAGCACCACTTGGAATTTGGGCCCATCTACCTACATGGGTTAGTTCTTGAAAGGAAGAGCACTTGTGTATCCAAAAATGACAATCATGATGCTCAACGTAGAATTTGTCAAAGGATATGTTTGAATGGTTTCGTGCTTCCTTGTCTTCAACCACCATAGTGTAGAAACTTGGTGATATAGAGATTGCTCAAGATGTGAGCAGTTTACAATCTCATGGAATTTGTTTCAACCAAGTACCTACATGGGTTAGATAACATGCAAGATCCAAATATATCCAAGACATAAGATTTTCATCATAAGAGAAATATCAAGGATTAGTCAGAAGCTCATGTCTTGCATGTATCCAATGGAGTTTCTACTCCAAGTTTGAAGCATCAATGATGTTCAATTCTCCTCTTAACCTGCAAAACACTTTCTCATCAAGAGGTTTAGTGAATATATCCGCTAATTGCTTTTCGGTGCGAACATGTTTAAGATCAATGTCACCCTTAGCAACATGATCTCGAATGAAATGATGACGAACTTCAATATGCTTAGTTCGAGAATGTTGTACAGGATTATGACCAATTTTGATAGCACTTTCATTGTCACAAAGCAATGGAACATGTCTCACATATATCCCATAATATTTAAGAGTTTGGGTCATCCAAAGTAATCGAGCACAACATGAACCAGCGGCAATGTATTCCGCTTCGGCGGTGGATAAGGATACCGAGTTTTGTTTCTTGGAGTACCAAGACACAAGAGATCTACCAAGAAATTGACAAGTACCCGAAGTGGACTTTCTATCAACCTTGTCTCCGGCATAGTCCAAGTCGGAGTAGCCAACAAGATCGAAAGAGGCCCTCTTAGGATACCAAATGCCAAAATTTGGTGTATGGATTAAGTATCTCACTATCCTTTTCACGGCCTTAAGATGACATTCTTTAGGAGCAGCTTGATATCGTGCACACATGCACACACTTAGCATGATATCGGGACGTGAAGCACATAGATATAACAATGAACCAATCATAGAGCGATAAACCTTTTGATCAATCGGTTCACCATCTTTGGTCAAGTCAAGATGTCCACTAGTAGGCATGGGTGTAGACATACCTTTACATTCTTGCATATTGAACTTCTTGAATAAGTCCTTGGTGTACTTCGTTTGTGAAACAAAGGTACCTTCCTTAGTTTGCTTGATTTGCAACCCAAGAAAGAATTTGAGTTCACTCATCATAGACATCTCAAACTTCTCCGACATTAGCTTCCGAAACTTTTCACTAAAATGAGGGTTAGTTGAACCAAATATAATATCATCAACATAGATTTGGCACACAAATAGTTCTCCATTAACCCTTTTAGTAAAAAGAGTAGAATCAATTTTCCCAATTTCAAAGCCTTTTCAATAAGGAACCTGGTCAAGCATTTATACCATGCTCTAGGAGCTTGTTTAAGACCATACAGAGCTTTGTGAAGTTTGTAAACATGATTGGGTTTCTTAGGATTGACAAAGCCGGGAGGTTGCTTAACATAAACTTCCTCCTCTATTTCACCATTTAGAAAAGCACTTTTAATGTCCATTTGGTACAAGGTGATATCATGATGATTAGCATAGGCAAGTAAGATGCGAATGGACTCAAGTCTAGCAACAGGAGCGTAAGTCTCACCATAGTCCATACCTTCGACTTGTGTGTAGCCTTGGGTGACAAGACGTGCTTTATTGCGAACTACTTGTCCATCTTCATCTTGCTTGTTGCGAAACACCCATTTGGTACCGATGATGTTGTGGTTGTTGTCGGGCTTCTCAACCAATGTCCAAACTTGGTTCCTCTCAAAGTTGTGTAGCTCTTCATGCATAGCATTTATCCAATCCGGATCTTCCAATGCTTCTTCAAACTTCATAGGTTCAATGCTAGAGATGAAAGAATAGTTTTCACAAAAGTTAGCTAAACGAGTTTTAGAGCGAGTGATTCTCCCGGTTTGAATATCATTGTAGATTTGCTCGACGGGATGATCTTTAGCAATTCTTGCTCGAACTCATGAAAGCTTTTGCTTGTTCTTTGGTTGAACTTCTTCTTCATCTTGTTCTTCTTCTTGGCCTTCTTCATTGTTGGCGTTGTCGTTCTCTTGTCGTGGTGGAGAAGGAGGTTGTCGACGTTCGTCTTGATGCACTTCCTCGTTTTCTTCATCTTGGTGTGTCCCACTTGTGGATGCTTCCGTATCAACTCTTGGTTCACCTTGTCGTGAAGTAGAAGCTTCCACTTGCACGGACGAGGTACTCTCCTTCACCTCCATTGGACGGACCTTGCCAATAGAAAAGTCTTGGATTGCTTCCGAAGGATCTTTGTCTCCTACATCAATTGGTAATTGCTCTACTTGCGAGCCGTTAGATTCATCAAACTTCACATCTACCGTCTCTTCCACCTTTCGGGTGAAACTGTTATAGACACGGTAAGTGTGAGAGTTTGAGCCATAACCTAGTAGGAAACCTTCATGAGACTTAGGAGCAAATTTAGAACGATGATGCTTATCAAGAATGTAGCACTTTGAGCCGAATACTCGAAAGTATCCAACTTGGGGTTTGTTATCGGTGAGGAGCTCGTATGCCATCTTGCCGAGTAGCTTGTGAAGATACAAGCGATTTGTTGCATGGCAAGCTGTCTCAACCGCTTCTGCCCAAAAGTGCTTCAGTGTCTTGTACTCATCAAGCATCGTCCTCGCCATTTCGATGAGCGTCCGGTTCTTCCTCTCAACAACTCCGTTTTGTTGAGGTGTGTACGTAGCTGAGAACTCGTGTGAAATCCCTTCTTCGTCAAGAAAGGTGTCCACATTTGCGTTCTTGAACTCCGTTCCGTTGTCGCTGCGAACCTTCTTGATCTTCACTTCAAATTGATTTTGGGCCTTCCTAGCGAAGTTTTTGAAGATGTAACATCCCAAAATTCTAAAATTTGGAAAGTTATATTAAATAGATAGATTTGATTGATTGTTTGATTGTTGGGTGATTGATTGAGTGAAATTCGAAACTTTTTGAAAGTTAAATGAGAGGGAATAAAAGGACTTTCCCAAACTTTCATTTTTTTGCTTTTATGATCTTCATAAATTCAAATTCTTTTCAAACACAAAACCCTGGAGAGAAGATGACATGACTTCTTCCATTTATTTAAATGACAAGGGGTGTTGAAAATATTTGAATTTCATTTGGAAAATATTTCCAACCCAGGAACTTTATGCAACTCAATGATTTTCACGAGCGAAGATAAAATGACTTCTTCAAAACATATGAAATATGAGTTGGGAGTTTCAAAGAATTAAATTCAAAGTTCTTTTGAACTTATTTTCAATTTGGAGTTATTTGGGTTTTATTCAAATTATTTTTCTCCAAAAATAAAATATACAGAAATTAAGGTAACATGATTCCCTACATCAGAAAATTGGAGAGAAATAAATTTGAATTAATTTTGGTATTTTAAAAATGATTTTTATTGGATTTTACTAGGGCAGAAGCACTCTTTGTTTTATTTGAATTTGTGTGTATTTTATTTGACTTTAGAAAAATGTACATGTCGTAGAAAATCTTTTTCTGAAAATTTTGATATATAATATGCCTATAGTTTGTTTTTATTTTGGTGGTTTATTTTTATTTATCATTTTCTGGAAATTGTTTTAAAAAAAAATCTTCTGGACCGACCGGACCGGGCCGGCCAGCCAGCCAGGCCACGGCCCAACTGGCCCGATGCCGCACCCCGGTCGTCCCCGACCTCCAGCGGGGAGTCCAGCTCCCGCCCGACACCGCCGGCGCCGCCGTGCCGCCTCCGGCCTCCTCTGCCCCCTTCCCCACGTCACCGCCCCCTCCTCCGCCTTTAAAAGGCGAAGCCGCCGCCTCCTCTCTCCTCTTTTCTCCCCTGCCGCCGCCGCCGGATCTCGCCACCACCGCCGTAGCCCTGCCTCCCTGCCCCGAGCTCCACCGCCGCCCTCGACCGACGCTGACGCCGCCGTTGGACTCGCCTCGATGCGCCGCCCCTTCCCCGCTACCTCGCCGTCGCCACCATCGCCGCAGCCGTCGCCCCGCTCCTCACCGCCGCCCGCTGCCGCGGGAAGCCGCCGGAGATCCGCCGCCGGTTTTCGACGAAGGATCGCCCGAACCGGTATAAACCGACCCCCGGTCCGACCCGGTTTTCTTTCACTTCGGTTTTTTTTAAAAACCCTAGACGGGATCTATTTTTTTAGGTTTTTGTAGCGAACGTTCACTATTTAGTCTTTTTCTATTTCTGTTTAATTTCGGCCAGGGACCCATCCGTGAATATTTTATTTACAGATTGGCCCCTGTTTTTCAAACGGTCACTACTTTTCAACCATTTATCCAAATCCAACGAAACCAATGCCCACTTCTTCGTTATGATCTCCTCTATCCAGTAAAAACAACTTAAACATGTTTTTGAAAGTTTAAAATTTGAATTAGATCAAATTTGTATTTGAACTTCGTTTGATCGTAACTTGAGTTTTATAACTCCGATTTGAGTGATTCTTTTTGCAACTCGAAGCTCTTGACCTAAACTTTCTGATAAGGCCAAATTCACTTAATTTTGGTACTGTTAGAAATTGTTTTATGTTGCAAGAGTTATTTGATTGATTTTTATGTTTTCCGAATTGTGTTCTTCGTTCTTTCCGATCTTTTGAGTGAGTGCTTATGTGTGGTTACTATTGCTTGCTCACGATAGATTGACCGGAGTGTGATGAATAGAACTATCAAGAGTTTTGAGTGCGAATCATCTTCATCAACATTGCAGGCAAGTTCACACTTTGATCATACCTCTTCTCATACCCAGTTTTTGTGCATTAGATCAATCCTCAAACAATTGCATGATTAGGATCTGTATTAAATTGTGGGTTTTGGGAAGTAGATTGAGGTAGCACCTATTACCTGTTTTATGTTCGAACCCTTGGGAGTTACTTCTACGTTTGCTTATTATGCCATGCTATGCTAGTAGACGTGGATTGGGTGAGTGAATTTCCATGACAGATGTGAGATTGTTAATTAATGGTTTATTTAAGGTGGCAACTTAAACACACATCTGGGTGGATTGAGGCACCTGGTTACTCCAGGACTTGCCTGTCTAGGCACCTGGGTTTCCAGGACTTGCCTGTATTTCTTTGGACCGCCACCCAGGCTCAAAGGGATCATGAGATTATTCAAACTAGAAACTTCCGTGTGCAGCCACAAGCCATTATGGGCTCTGGCATAGTTGATTAAGTTGTGCGAACTCTTACGGGTAGACTAGCAGATGTAGGGGAAAGTAGGTGTACCGGTCTACCCACATGTAAGGTGCTAGCGCTTCCGAAAGACTATGTCTCGGTCATCCGTTTCTCAAACATCATGCAGTGCGAGAAATCAAATGGAGGCGATCGAGTCTTGTGGGAACAGTGCGCAAACCTCTGCAGAGTGTACAAACTAATCATGATTAGCCGTGTCCCCGGTTATGGACATCTTGAGTATCTAGTACTTGATTTTCCTGTGAATCTCATCATGTTACTTTTAATTAATATTGTTGGGTTTTAATGAGTACTTTTAATTGGGATTGAGAATGCTGTCAACCATTCCCAATGTTTAACAACCACCATGATAGTTAAATAAATTTATTCCTTTGCAGTAGGGAAAAATTGGCTTTTCGCAAAAACTGTAACCATAGAGCTTTTCCACCAGCCAAATATGCATGTAGTGATAGCCTTTATTCATCATCGCTCTATGGTGTGAATTTGCCAGTACATTCAATGTACTGACCCTCTGTGGCTGCAACGTCTCATGTTGCAGGATCTTACGACGAGTAAGTGATACGTTAGGGTTACGATTTCCTATACTCAACTTTGCCGTTGGTGTTGATGGGAATCCACAACCTTGTTACTTCCGCTACTTTGGATTGAGGTAATAGTATTTACATTACTTTATACATGTGATTTACCTCTGTTATAAATCCTCGAGTACTGTGTGTGTCAGCATACCGATCCAGGGATGACACGTAAGCACAGAGACTTGACCCATTTGGGTCGGGTCGCTACAAGATGGTATCAGAGCACATGTTGACTGTAGGACGTGACCCTAGAAACTGGCAAGCCATAGGAAAGATTTTTCTCTACAACTTTCTTTTCAAAATAATCTTTTACCTCTCTTCTTTTCTGAGCTTATTCAAATATTCCCTTTAGTGAGACTATACCCCTTTCCCCTTTTGACCCCATGGAGATTCGACTGATGAGACCACTCCCAGGAGTACAAGATATCGGACAACTAAGACCATTCGGAATGAAGAGGATTTTACCATACATTATGATAATGGAAACTACAACTGTTGAAGACTAGGAGAATATGAAGAATTTCCAGTCAAAGTTTTGTCAAGAAAACCCTAAGGCAGGAGATATCAACTATGGAATGATAGCTCATGGAAATAACAAGAGCAGAAACATGGACATTCATGATGTTATCGTTTGCCTATGCTATTGTCACCACGCGGAGTTAAGCATGCAGATGCATGGAAAGATTGGATGGAGCATCTGTCAGCAAAGGATGAAGTTTTAACTTTAGCTGGTGTATCGCCAAGATCTGGAATATTACATCAAGGATTTTAGGACGGACTTTTTGAAGTCATATTTTACAAGGAGGCAATTCGTGAAGAACTCGGGAAACTAGAAGCTGAAGTAGCCAAGCTGAAGGAGTAAGACCTCGAGATACCGGAGATTTGTCAGGAACTGAAGAACAGTAGTACCATGGTTCATGCCAAGGATGTTGAAACCCAGAAGTTTGGAATGCAACCCGAGAAATATTAAAGGATGTCATGAGAGACTTTGCGTCAACTGAGATGATTTGGCAAAAGAACTTGAGAAGGACAAGCATGATCAGAAGAAGCCATCGGAGACATGAACAAGACTTGAAGAGTTTGATGGCGTTGAGATCTATAGACCTTTAGAAGACCAAACCCCTGTTATATACTTACGTTAGATGCGACGATTGTGAGCTGTCATTTGTTTGTTGTTTTTCCGACAGCCACAATAAAATCTGTCTTTTCAAAACTATTGTTTGTACTGTGTGCATCCCTCTCGATCTCTCTTATCCCACCCCAAACCCATGGACCCAATAGAGGATGAATGGAGATGAGCTTATATTTTCTGGACCGATGAGTCAACTGGAGACAGACAGATGGATAAAGAACATGGAGGATCACATGAAGAATAACTCTATGGCCGAAAAGGATATGACCCAGCATACTCTATAGTGCTTTGTAAGAGTTGCTACTACTTGGTGGAGGATGTATCAAACCATCAATGGATGGCAAGGAGTAACCGTTTGGGAAGAATTTAAGTTGACTCTGCTAATGTCTCGGTTTGTGTCCCAGAAGTTGAAGCCTTATGGAAGTGATATGAAGAAACCTTGTGCATACATGCTTTGTGGAGAAATAGGACACAACCATAAAGAAAACAAGGATGAATACCCTCATAAGTGGAGGCCAAAGGAGTTAGCCGAGGATTTTTAGGGAACTTCGGTTGGAGATTGTTCCCAAAGGTTTTGTTGCAGCAATAGAACTTCAGTCTACATTGTTGGGAAAGATCCGTGAAGCTCAGAAGGATGACAAAGAGATTGCTGAGTTAAAAGAGAGGATGAGCAAAGGAAAGTCCAAATGTTTTCGTAAGGATGAGCACGAAATCTTATGGTTCGAGGACCGTGTATATGTTCCCAATAATGCAAAGATCAGGAAGTAAATACTTCAGGAGGCTCATGACTCACCATACTCGATTCGCCCTGGAAACACCAAGATGTATTTGGATTTGAAGGAGTGTTTCTGGTGAACTGGTATGAAGAAGGATATTGTGGAGTATGTAGTCGTAGGTGATGTATGCCAGAGAGAGTAAAAGCAGAGCATCAGAAGCCAGCAGGATTACTACAGCCTATGCCGATACCCGAATGGAAGTGAGATAAACTTGGCATAGATTTCATTACCGGATTTCCCAGAACACGAATGGGATATGACTCTATCTGGGTAGTAGTTGATTCGCTTGACCAAAGTGGCTCACTTTGTCCCAGTGAAAACCACCTATACAAGTGTGAAGTTGGCCAATATATATTTGACCAGGATGTATGTCTGCATGGAGTTCCGAGGACCATCGATAGAGGAACACAGTTTACCTCAAAGTTTTGGAATCAGCTGCACCATACTTTGGGTACTAGGCTAGAGTTCAGTACAGCCTTTCATCCGCAGACAGATGGATAAATCGAGAGAGTCAATCAGATTCTGGAGGACATGTTGAGAGCACGTGCACTAGATTATGGATCCAGTAGGGATGATAATCTACCTTACGCTGAGTTCTCATACAACAACAGTTACCAAGCCAGTTTGAAGATGGCCCCTTTTTGAAGCTTTGTATGGGTGAAGGAGCCAGACACCATTGATGTGGGATGAAGTTGGAGACCGTCAGATATTTGGATCAAATGTGATCAAGGATTCAGAAGAGAATGTTAAGTGGATTCGAGATAGACTGAAGGTAGCTCAGTCCAGGCAGAAGGGTTATGCAGACTCAAAAACACAAGGAGGTAGTCTATGAAATTGGAGACAGAGCATGTCTTCGTGTGTCCCCTCTACAAGGAGTTAAATGATCTGGAGTTAAGGGAAAGTTAGCCCCGAGATTTGTAGGACCATACCGAGTTTTGGAGCGTATGGGAGAAGTGGCCAACAAGTTGGAGTCACTCGAAGGACTGTCAGGAGTTCATGATGTGTTTCACGTTTTCCAGTTGAAGAAGTGCCATGCAGAGATGGCCAATATTCTCCTGTAAGGACACTTGACCCTGGAAAGGATAATGATGTTCCACGAAGTGGAGTATGGACTTCATAAGTATAAGTTGTTATCTCGGTATGTGGGACATCCCACGAGGATGAAGAGATGTATTACTATTGGATATAAAGGAGGTATGACGTTGGAAATATGGATCAATGGAAATTCCATGATAAGTCTGAGTAATCACGTCCTAGTTTGGTGTAATAGAAGGAAGAAAGACATTATAATTGGATGGATTTTAAGTATGCTAGGAAGTTGGAAGCTGAATGTTGGAATAATGATCAGTTGCCCAGAGGATGAGTTCAAGGTTTACAAGTGATGAGATGGGCCATAACCCACAGGCCCCAGGACCTGCCAAGAAGCAAGCACACTCTTGCTGAAGGAAAACCCTTGGAAGAGGATATGCCTTTACCCACCGACGATTTTATAGGAGCAACGCCAAACCTGAGAGTTGTTAAGAAAACGATAGATGTTTGTTTGGCTTGCAGAATCAATGGATTTATCCGAACTTGGTTCGTTGACAAGAGAAATTCTGCAATGCTTGTGAGGATGACCGAGTGTTAGCATGCGAGATTCGCTAAACCATATACAAGATAATGATTTGGGTGCGGGATGGATTGATCACCATACCGACTTACTCTTATTATTCGCCTTGCTATGTGGGACGGTAAATCTGAGTGACTTACCTATAGTAGAGAGACGACGATCAAAACCTTGTTGAAACCTTAGAATGGTATAAGTATTTTCCCTTGTACACGGCAGTTGTTGCCAATCGTAGGTCATATGGTGAGGTTCAGCCCAGACCCATTTCCTGCAGGAGAAACCATAAATGGCTGACCACCATGAGATATCGATTGTTGTTTAGTATTGGCGCCAGACCCGTCAGCTAAGAAGACCCAGTCTCGGTATAACTGTACCAAGATGAAAGGACAGAAGTATTGAGGAAAAGTTATGCCGCTACCAAAAGAGCCCAGAGAAGGAATTTTCCCGAGATCTGAGAAGACCAACACTGTCAGGAATAAGGATGGAGTATATGAGTATTGATGAGATCGTAACCATGCTTCTAAGGATGGTAGCACCCGAGACCCCAGTGATGATCGATGGATTTTGAGAAGACCCCCTATCCTAACCTATTTCTTGCTAGCCTCTCCGAATCTCGAGGACGAGATTCATTTTAAGGGTGGTAGGTTTGTAACATCCCAAAATTCTAAATTTTGGAATGTTATATTAAATAGATAGATTTGATTGATTGTTTGATTGTTGGGTGATTGATTGAGTGAAATTCGAAACTTTTTGAAAGTTAAATGAGAGGGAATAAAAGGACTTTCCCAAACTTTCATTTTTTGCTTTTATGATCTTCATAAATTCAAATTCTTTTCAAACACAAAACCCTGGAGAGAAGATGACATGACTTCTTCCATTTATTTAAATGACAAGGGGTGTTGAAAATATTTGAATTTCATTTGGAAAATATTTCCAACCCAGGAACTTTATGCAACTCAATGATTTTCACGAGCGAAGATAAAATGACTTCTTCAAAACATATGAAATATGAGTTGGGAGTTTCAAAGAATTAAATTCAAAGTTCTTTTGAATTTATTTTCAATTTGGAGTTATTTGGGTTTTATTCAAATTATTTTTCTCCAAAAATAAAATATACAGAAATTAGGGTAACATGATTCCCTATATCAGAAAATTGGAGAGAAATAAATTTGAATTAATTTTGGTATTTAAAAAATGATTTTTATTGGATTTTACTAGGGCAGAAGCACTCTTTGTTTTATTTGAATTTATGTGTATTTTATTTGACTTTAGAAAAATGTACATGTCGTAGAAAATCTTTTTCTGAAAATTTTGATATATAATGTGCCTATAGTTTGTTTTTATTTTGGTGGTTTATTTTTATTTATCATTTTCTGGAAATTCTTTTTTTTTAAAAAAATCTTCTGGACCGACCGGACCGGGCCGGCCCAGCCAGCCAGGCCACAGCCAGCCGGCCCGACGCCGCACCCGGGTCGTCCCCGACCTCCAGCGGGGAGTCCAGCTCCCGCCCGACACCACCGGCGCCACCGTGCCGCCTCCTGCCTCCTCTGCCCCCTTCCCCACGTCACCGCCCCCTCCTCCGCCTTTAAAAGGTGAAGCCGCCGCCTCCTCTCTCCTCTTTTCTCCCCTGCCGCCGCCGCCGGATCTCGCCACCACCGCCGCAGCCCTGCCGCCCTGCCCCGAGCTCCACCGCCGCCCTCGACCGGCGCTGACGCCGCCGTTGGACTCGCCTCGATGCGCCGCCCCTTCCCTGCTACCTCGCCGTCGCCACCACCGCCGCAGCCGTCGCCCCGCTCCTCACCGCCGCCCGCCGCCGCGGGAAGCCGCCGGAGATCCGCCGCCGGTTTTCGACGAAGGATCGCCCGAACCGGTATAAACCGACCCCCGGTCCGACCCGGTTTTCTTTCACTTCGGTTTTTTATAAAAACCCTAGACGGGATCTGTTTTTTTTAGGTTTTTGTAGTGAACGTTCACTATTTAGTCTTTTTCTTTTTCTGTTTAATTTAGGCCAGGGACCCATCCGTGAATATTTTATGTACAGATTGGCCCCTGTTTTTCAAACGATCACTACTTTTCAACCATTTATCCAAATCCAACGAAACCAATGCCCACTTCTTCGTTATGATCTCCTCTATCGAGTAAAACAACTTAAACATGTTTTTGAAAGTTTAAAATTTGAATTAGATCAGATTTGTATTTGAATTTGTTTGATCGTAACTTGAGTTTTATAACTCCGATTTGAGTGATTCTTTTTGCAACTCGAAGCTCTTGACCTAAACTTTATGATAAGGCCAAATTCACTTAATTTTGGTACTGTTAGAAATTGTTTTATGTTGCAAGAGTTATTTGATTGATTTTGATGTTTTCCTAATTGTGTTCTTCGTTCTTTCCGATCTTTTGAGTGATTGCTTATGTGTGGTTACTATTGCTTGCTCACGATAGATTGACCGGAGTGTGACGAATAGAACTATCAAGAGTTTTGAGTGCGAATCATCTTCATCAACATTGCAGGCAAGTTCACACTTTGATCATACCTCTTCTCATACCCAGTTTTTATGCATTAGATCAATCCTCAAACAATTGCATGATTAGGATTTGTATTAAATTGTGGGTTTTGGGAAGTAGATTGAGGTAACACCTATTACCTATTTTATTTTCGAACCCTTGGGAGTTACTTCTACGTTTGCTTATTATGCCATGCTATGCTAGTAGACGTGGATTGGGTGAGTGAATTTCCATGACAGATGTGAGATTGTTAATTAATGGTTTATTTAAGGTGGCAACTTAAACACACATCTGGGTGGATTGAGGCACCTGGTTACTCCAGGACTTGCCTGTCTAGGCACCTGGGTTTCCAGGACTTGCCTGTATTTCTTTGGACCGCCACCCAGGCTCAAAGGGATCATGAGATTATTCAAACTAGAAACTTCCGTGTGCAGCCACAAGCCATTATGGGCTCTGGCATAGTTGATTAAGTTGTGCGAACTCTTACGGGTAGACTAGCAGATGTAGGGGAAAGTAGGTGTACCGGTCTACCCACATGTAAGGTGCTAGCGCTTCCGAAAGACTATGTCTCGGTCATCCGTTTCTCAAACATCATGCAGTGCGAGAAATCAAACGGAGGCGATCGAGTCTTGTGGAAAAAGTGTGCAAACCTCTGCAGAGTGTACAAACTAATCATGATTAGCCGTGTCCCCGGTTATGGACATCTTGAGTATCTAGTACTTGATTTTCCTGTGAATCTCATCATGTTACTTTTCATTAATATTGTTGGGTTTTAATGAGTACTTTTAATTGGGATTGAGAATGCTGCCAACCATTCTCAATGTTTAACAACCACCATGATAGTTAAATAAATTTATTCCTTTGCAGTAGGGAAAAATTGGCTTTTCGCAAAAACTGTAACCATAGAGCTTTTCCACCAGCCAAATATGCATGTAGTGATAGCCTTTATTCATCATCGCTCTATGGTGTGAATTTGCCAGTACATTCAATGTACTGACCCTCTGTGGCTACAACGTCTCATGTTGCAGGATCTTACGACGAGTAAGTGATATGTTAGGGTTACGATTTCCTATACTCAACTTTGCCGTTGGTGTTGATGGGAATCCACAACCTTGTTACTTTCGCTACTTTGGATTGAGGTAATAGTATTTACGTTACTTTATACATGTGATTTACCTCTGTTATAAATCCTCGAGTACTGTGTGTGTCAGCATACCGATCCAGGGATGACACGTAAGCACAGAGACTTGACCCATTCGGGTCGGGTCGCTACAGAAGATCTTTTGGACCTGCAATTTATCATCGAGAAAGAACACCCACGCAAATCTTGAAAAATCATCAACTATAACTAGACCAAAAGAATTTCCACTGAGACTTTTGTAGGAGTTGGGACCAAAGAGATCCATGTGAAGTAGCTCGAGTGGCCTCCTTGTGGTCATGATGTTCTTCATGGGATGCCTTCCTCCAACCTGTTTACCTGCCTGACAAGCACTGCAAAGTCTATCCTTATCAAATATGACATCGTTAACTCCAAGGATATGATTCCCTTTAATAAGCTTGTCAAGGTTTCGCATACCAACATGACCTAGTCGTCTATGCCATAACCAATCTTTTGAGGATTTAGCAATGAAGCAAGTTTTAGGTTGAGCCTTTTTAGTGAAATCAACAATGTATAGATCACCTCTACGCACACCGGTAAAGACCATTTTATGATTATCTCGACGAAACACTTGGCAATCTACTTCAGTAAATAGGACATTGAAACCGAAATCAGCAAGTCTAGATATTGAAAGTAAGTTGTATCCAAGAGATTCAACGATCATGACATTTTGTATGGAGCTATCATGTGATATGGCCACCTTACCGAGGCCAACCACCTTACCTTTTGAGTTGTCACCGAAAGTGACATACTTTCGAGGACTATCATTTTCAGCAAGCTCACGAAACATGTCTTTATCTCCGGTCATGTGATCGGTACATCCACTATCAAGAACACATTCCTTTCCTCCTCACATATATCCCCGAAGATTAGCCATAAGGCCAAAATGTCTCATTGCATCATCAAGATCGAAGTCACTATCATCATCCTCATCATAGTATCCATGTTCAACATCGTCATGTGGTGGATCAAATCCTAGAGAGGGTGATTCATTAGAGTGAGTTTGACAATGATCTTGCTTATGAATTTTTATAGCTTCGGAAATAATATCACTAATAATTCCAACATCTCCTTTGGCACGCATAAGGTTTGTAAGCTCAAATAGACGAACACCAAACATAGGATCACTAGTATTCATCTTACTCAAGGCAATGGACTTATGAAGAATTTCATCAAGATTTTTCAAGGAATAATTTGGAAAGCGTTTCTCAAGAAATTTCCATATAGTGTAAGCACACTTAAGAGTAGGCAAACATCCAATCAAGTTTCTAGGCAATCCTCTAATGATAAGTTCAGCAGTTCTAAGATTCCTAATCATGTCAATTGACTCATCATGGGTAGGATGCATAGGATCAACATGAGGTGCACAAGGCCTAGCAATGTACTTGTTCAAATGATATTGATTGAAGATTACAAGCATCTCATTTTTCCACTCATGAAAATACTCTCCATCGAGAATAGGTACTCTATGTCTAAGACTCCCCAAAGTAGACTCATCCATCTTCCTCCAATGGTGATTAAACCAAGGCAATGGAGACCAATGCTTTGATACCACTTGTAGGACCTTGAGAAGAGGTGTCTAGAGGGGGGTGATTAGACACTAAGTACCAAAGTTGCAGTTTTTAAGTTTCCTTAAGTTTAAGTGGAGTTTAAGCACAGATTTAGCATTTACAATACATAGCAAGCAAGCATGCAAAGAGTATATGAGCAGCGGAAAGTAAAGCATGCAACTTGCAAGAATGTAAAGGGAAGGGTTTTGGAGGATTCAAACGGAATTGGAGACACGGATGTTTTTGGTGTGGTTCCGATAGGTGGTGCTATCGTACATCCACATTGATGGAGACTTCAACCCACGAAGGGTAACGGTTGCGCGAGTCCACGGAGGGCTCCACCCACGAAGGGTCCACGAAGAAGCAACCTTGCCTATCCCACCATGGTCGTCGCCCACGAAGGACTTGCCTCACTAGCGGTAGATCTTCACGAAGTAGGCGATCTCCTTACCCTTACAAACTCCTTGGTTCAACCCCACAATCTTGTCGGAGGCTCCCAAGTGACACCTAGCCAATCTAGGAGACACCACTCTCCAAGAAGTAACAAATGGTGCGTTGATGATGAACTCCTTGCTCTTGTGCTTCAAATGATAGTCTCCCCAACACTCAACTCTCTCTCATGGGATTTGGATCTGGTGGGAAGAAGATTTGAGTGGAAACCAACTTGGGGAAGGCTAGAGATCAAGATTCATATGGTAGGAATGGAATATCTTGGCCTCAACACATGAGTAGGTAGTTCTCTCTGAGAAAATGTATGCTGGAAGTGTAGGTTCAGTCTGATGCCTCTCTCCACGAATGAAGAGGAGGTGGAGGGGTACATATAGCCTCCACACAAAATCTAACCGTTACACACAATTTACCAAACTCGGTGGGACCGAATCAATGAACTCGGTCAGACCGATTTAGTAAACCTAGTGACTGTTAGGATTTTTGGTGGGACCGATATGCAACTCGGTAGGACCGATTCGGTTAGGGTTAGGGCATAACGTAATCTCGGTGAGACCGATTACACAAACTCGGTGAGACCGATTTTGGTAATAAGCTTTCTAGAGAGTTGGTCAGGCAAACTCGGTTGGACTGATTACACAAACTCGGTGGGACCGATTTTGGTAATAAGTTAACCAGGAAGTTTGCATTGTAATCTCGGTAGTACCGATTGCTCAAACTCGGTGAGACCGATTTTGGTAATGGACATACACAGAGAGATTACAATCCCATCTCGGTGAGACCGAGATCCCTATCAGTGAGACCGATTTGCCTAGGGTTTGTGGCAGTGGCTATGACATCCAAACTCGGTGGCGCCGGATAGAAAGAATCAGTGGGGCCGAGTTTGACTTTAGGTTTTAGGACACATGTGTGTAAGTGGGAAAGTAGTTGAGGGTTTTGGAGCATATCACTAAGCATTGTGGAGCAAGAAACTCATTAAGCAACACCTCATCCCTCCTTGATAGTATTGGCTTTTCCTATAGACTCAATGTGATCTTGGATCACTAAAATGTAAAATGAAGAGTCTTGAGCTTGAAGCTTGAGCCAATCCTTTGTCCTTAGCATCTTGAAGGAGTTCCCACATCCTTTAGTCCATGCCACTCCATTGTTGAACTTATCTGAAATATACTAGATAAAAGTGTTAGTCCAAGAAGAGATATGTTGACATTAATTACCAAAACCACCTAGGGAGCACTTATGCTTTCACCATTTGAAATCTCAAGAAAGACAAATATTTAGGTACAGAGGGAGTAATATATTAGGAGTATATCAAAACAATAGTGATTTCTTTCAAGTTTGTGAACAAATACTACTATTCTACTACTTTGGATCCATCGCAACGCACGGGCACATTGCTAGTGAAAGTGCGTTATATCGACTAGAGCGGGGTGAATAGGTGATTTTTATGACTTCTTCACTGAGGAATTTGCTGGTGAGGAAATTCCTAAATGAAGAACTACTAGCAGCGGAATAAATACTCATAAGTAAATATAACAGAACACAAGCATAGTCATCATGATGAAATGAAGACAAGCACGGAGTACAGAAAGCGTAAACACAGGATAACACAAGAAAGAAGACGGACAGACTGAAGAAATTGATCTGAGGAAATTGAGAAAGTCTTCAGTCAAAGTCTTCAAACAGATATGAACAAGCACACAACAACAGACATGAGGAAATGAAAGAGTTGAGGAAATAGAACCAGTAGGCTTGGTGAAGACAATGATTTGGTAGACCAGTTCCAACTGCTGTCTCAGTTGTACATCTGGTTGGAGCGGCTGAGTATTTAAACTCGAGGACACCCAGTCCTGGACACATAGTCCTCACCGTATTCTCCTTGAGCTAAGGTCACACATACCTCGCCCAATCACTCGTGGTAAGTCTTCAGGTGACTTTGGAACCTTCACAAACTCGGTCACTCGGCGATCCACAATTCCTCTTGGATGCTCTAGACCTTGACGCCTAACCGTTTGGAAGAAGCACAGTCTTCAAAGGAAACAAGCGTTGGATCCATGCAGGATCAATCTCTTCAGTGATGCTCAATCACTTTGGGTTTGTAGGTGTTGGGTTTTGGGTTTTCCTCACTTGATGATTTTCGCTCAAAGTCCTCGGAGGATGGGATGCTCTCAATTGATAAGTGTCAGTTTCTCTCGGAGCAGCCAACCAGCTAGTGGTTGAAGGGGGCGGCTATTTATAGCCTAGGGAGCAGCCCGACATGATAAGACATAAATTCCCTTGTCTGATATGGCCGTTAGGTGGGTAGATATTTTGGAACCGCTGGCGCACAGCACAACAACGGTCAGAATTTTGACTATCAAAATCCTCAGGGCTATCATGTTCCTCGCTGTGTAGGCAATTCATACTGGTGAATTCCTAACTCCTCAGTCAGAACAAATTCCTCAGAGACCAGAAGAACTTCGTCTCTGTCACTGAAGAATATGACTGAACTGTATGAGATTTCCAATGGCTTCACTCAAAGGGATTGGTAGGTGTAGGATTTTGAGTTGAGCATCACATGGAAATTTTTCCTTAGTATTTCCTCGGCCCCCTTTAACAGTACGATGTTTCCTCTGATTCAAGAAAGAGAAAATGAAAAAACGAAAACAAAAGTCTTCACGCTTCATGTTCCTAGAATGATTGCCAAGTCTTCAAGGTCACACCAATTTCTTCACTTTCAAAGTCTTCAGAAATCCAAAGTCTTCAATTGAAGAACTTCAGTTTTAGCGGTCGACTTTCTCTGTAAATATGAAACTCCTCATAGACTTATAGTCCTGTGTACATTAACAAACGCATCAGTCCCTTAACCTATAAGTCTTCAATACACCAAAATCACTAAGGGGCACTAGATGCACTTACAATCTCCCCATTTTTGGTGATTGATGACAATATAGGTTAAGTTTTCAACGGGGATAAACATATGAAGTGTAAATACTGAAATTGAGGAATTTGATTGCAAGATATAGAAGAACTCCCCCTGAAGATGTGCATAGTGAGGAATTTGCTTTTGAAGCAATGCACACTTGAAGAGTATAATCATGGAGATCTCCCCCTATATCTTGTAATTCATATATATAATATGAAGAATTGGAAATGCATGATGAAATATGGTGACTGATGTAATTCAGCATGCGTGCATTAACATTAATGAGGTAAAAGCATGCAGAAGAACACATCAAAAGTATCAGGTCACCATAGAGTTTAAGATTACAACTCGATCCAGCAAAGTCATCAGAAGAGCGAGAGTTGTAACTTAGCAAAAAAACACCCATATAAGATAGACCCGCTTGAAGACTAACTCAAATTTCTCCCCCTTTGTCATCGAATGACCAAAAGGGTTGAAACTGAGGACTAACGCCCCTGAAGAATATCATGAAGATGGAGGAGCGCCAGCATTGTCAGGGTCTTGAGTCGTTGTAGGGCCTGCTGCAGTGTCGTCCAAGTCTTCATGCTCGCCCGTGGCGTGTGATGAGGAATATGAGCTAGCCACCAAGGAAGGAACCGTGACTTTCTTGAATCTCTTCGGTGGAGGAGCAGACCAGTCAAAGTCTTCCTTGAAGCCCATTTGCTTCAAATCTTCTTCACCATATAGATGGGACAGAATAGCCCAGGTACGATCAAACACTTCATGGAGGCAGTAGTGGTTTTTCTTCACTGCATTATGTGTAGAAGTCATGTTGTGAAGAATAGAGCCAAACTAACACTTAACCCACTTGTGGTTTCGATCCACCTTCTGGTGAAGACTTATCAGCAGTTCACGATCAGTCAGCACACGAGGAGCGGTAGCTTGAGGACTTGTCTTGGTAGCGTTGGCAGTAGTATCATGAGTGGCAGAGTCATCATTGGTGGAGTAAGATGCAGCTTTGCGGAACTGACCATCCAATGGACGAATGCCTTCATCGATCACGGCTAGTGACTTGCCCTTCTCATCAGATGAGGAAATTGTCCGCTTGAGGACTTCAATAGGGGGAAAGTAGCTAAGGTGATTCTGAAAATCAGCCTTGTAGTTGAGTGAAGACCTTGTTCTGAGGAATCTCATGATCCACGGCGATTAAGGCTTCAGCTCAAATGGAGAGAGTGCAACATACGCCAGAGTCCTCATGAAGAAATCATGATAATTTATGGGAATGCCATGCATGATGTTGAAAAGCATATTCTTCATCATTCTGATAATTTCTTCATCGGATGAGTCATGGCCTTTGATGGGACTCATGGTCTTTGACAGAATGCGGTAGATTGTTCTTGGCACATAGAGCAATTCCTTCACAAGGAATTTGGTCCTTGGAGCTTGTCCTGGCTTCAGCGGCTTCATGAGCACTTGCATATAGTGATCAGTAAGTTCAGGCTCATCATACAGACAACGAGCACCGTTAGGTGGAGGACTGATTGGTAAGGCATGAAGCAATTCAGAGGCTGGTGCCTTGTAATGAGTGTTTTCAGTCATCCAGTCCAACACCCACGAGTTGACGTCAGCAACATCGCCTGTGATATGAAAAGTTGCGTAGAACTGAAGAATAAGCTCTTCATTCCAATCAAATATGTCTGAGCAGAAATTGAGCAAGCCAGCATCATGAATCATGTTGAGGACTTGAGAGAAGCAAGGCATGGATTCCATGTCCACATGTGGAATATGCTCATGATCGAAGACTTTGTCCTTGTTGAAGAGCACTGAGGAATAGAAGTTGGCCTGGCTGGCAGTCCAGAAACGCTTCCTTCTAAGACGAGCATTGTCATAGGAGTTGAATTCCGTGAAGAATACGTGCTCGCTGAAGAAATCGTCAGCCTTAAATTTTTGCTTCTTGGAGAAAGGATCCTTTGGCTTGGGCTGAGGAGTGTCAGTCAATTGCAGCACCACTTCAGGAATCACAATCTCAGGTTCCTCAGGCTGAGGAATTTCAGGCTCTTCTTCAGCTTCAGCCTGGGTTGTCAATTCTTCATTGACAATTTCTTCAGCACTAGTTGTTGCAATTTCTTCATGAACACTTGGGGTTGCATGAGGTTCTTCAGATCCCATTTGCACTTCAGTGGCAGCAGGGGACTGAGGAATAGCTTGGAGTGGAGTGAACATTGGAGAGTTTGGATGTTGACTGTCCCAAAATTCATCATTGAGAGTGGTACACCCAATGTCCACATCATCATCTTCAATTTCTTCAACACCTGCCTCTTCAGCAGTAAACTGAGGCATAGGTGAGGAAATGACTGGGGTTGAAGGGATCTTATCCACTTTAATTTCTTCGTCCAACTGCTCTATCGAAGCAGCAGAAGGAGTTTCTTCATCAGATTCATCAGGAATCACATAATTTTCACCAAATGGAACAAGGTCCTTTGATGGCATTGATGAGACTGGAACGACATCAATTGGATTATCAACTGAACTGATCAGATTCTTCATCTTCTTTGGAGCTGAAGAATTTGAAGAAGTTGATGCCTTCCTTTTCTTCACAGCTGCACGTTCTGCAGCCTTGGTCTTCTTCGCATCTGATGCAGATGGAAGGATCGGAGTTGGTGTAGGTGCAGGAGGTGCAGAGGACTTTGGTTCATTTTCCTCAGGCAAAACTGATGCAGTTGTCCTGATTTGTTCACTTTCCTCAGGCGCATCACTAGTGGATGCCCTGGCAATATCTTCGGTGGCTGGAATGGAGTCATCAGCCCTGGCACTCTCATTTTCTTCAGCAACTTGAATGTCATCAGTGGTGCTGGCATGTTCTTCGGTAGGCTGAGCAGATGCCTCAGCCTGAGTAACTTCAACGTGCACAGGTGGAGCAGCACTTGAAGTAAATTTCTTCGTCAGATTGACGAAATGCACCTTGGCGCCCTTCCAATCAGCATGGTAGCAATCAAATTCATCACTCAGCTGTTTGATTTCAACTTGCAAGGCAAGGAGCTGATCAGGAGTGAGAGTGAGGACATTGTCCTTGAGGTAGTGTTGTTTCTTGTACTGCGCTTTCTTCAAACTTCTGCCTTGATCAAACTTCCATTTTCCTTCCTCAATGAAGGCAGTAAGAACATGACTTTGACCAGGAGTGAGGTTCATCTCCAGCAAAGGCGTGTTAGGATCCTTGTGCCACAGGTCAATGTAGTCGAGGATCAACTTTGGATCCAGCATCAGCGGCACATTGCTGCCTTTGGCTCTAGCGCCCCTGGCTTGCCTGTCTCTGATGATTTCGGCAAGTTCTTCATCATCAGCCTCATCATCATCAGAGGGTACATGGAAGGCGACATGCTTCTTGTGAGAACTTGGTCAAGTGCCTCATCCAGCAGTGGCCTTTTTCTTCAGCAGAGAGGGACCAGCTGAGGAAGTACGAGCAGCTGAGGAGCTTGCAGATGCTCCTGAGGCAATAGAGAAGCCTTCAGTCCTTTGGCACGTGGCGAGATGCACAAGTGCCGAGGATTTTGTTGGAGCAGCTGAAGACTTTGACGGAGGAGCTGAGGACTTTGAAGGAGCAGTCTGAGGCATTTATCGTGAGGGCTTTGAGGAATCTGGCCTTGATGGCATAGCAGAGGAGCTTGGCCGAGAGGGCATTGAAGGTGAAGCACTGGACTTATGTGCAGGCTTCTTGTGCATTGCCTTCTTTGACTGACAAGCAGAGGCCTCAGCAGAGGCAGCAGCAGCAGCATCAGAGTATGTGTTGAATTTCCTCACTGCTTCCTTTGCTTGCTTAGCCAGTTTGGCTTGGCACTTAGCCCATTCATCAGGATAATCCTCACCGCGCTTGAGGCTGGTGGGATCTGCCAACTGGCCTGGTGCCAATGGAGGTCTTGGGCATGGAGGGTTGAGTGCGAATTTCTTCATATACTTGGGAGTAACATATCTGTACTCCCTCCATTCTCGTGCCCATCTCCTCTCTATCCTTTGTATGCGCACCTTGCGTTGATTCTTGTCCTCTTTGCCGAATTTGGCTTCATCAGGAGTGCAGTAGTCCTTGTATATGTCCTCAGGGATTTCAAACGCAGTGTTGACATCAGGCCTCTTTCCTCCCTTCTGTGGCCTTTTGTCACCCATTTTCTTCAGCTGAGGAATATGAACAACTGAAGTTTCTGAAGAGGTATGCAACTTTTCTTTGAGGAACGCTGCAAATGAGTTAAGTTGATGAGAACCTAGTGATTCAGCAGCGGACATTTGTACCTGTGAACAGAGTATAGTTACGAGGAATTTGGAGAGGTCATATGCGTTCTCAGAAGGTTTTCAAAAAGAATAGGTTTTGAGGAATTTGACCAGATGAGTCTTGAGGAATTTCACTAAGCATTCTTTGTCTTAGGTTCCAGAGTTGTATAGATTGAGAATCCACACAATTGAGGAATCTTGAAGAAAATCATTGCTTAGAGAAATGAATCAAGAGCAGACGATGTGTGAGGTGTTCATGTGTGTGAAGATTTGAAGAATAAACACCTTTGAAGATTTTCAGGAAAGCTTGAGAATCAAAGCAAGCAGTAAAAGTAACTTTTAATTACCCGAAGTGAAGAACACGACGAACTGGGAAGAACAGTGGTGAAGTTTGTCAGGTCAGATCTTCCACGCCCTAACTCGGCAGAGGAAGACGGCTACGGCGGCGGCGGAGTCAAGAAATCCGCAACCGGCGCGAGTACGACGACGATGAGGTCGAGGCAGTGAAGCTCTTCCTCACCGGCGACGATGTAGTAGCGGCGGTGAAAGTGCTAGTTATTGACTAGAGGGGGGGTGAATAGGCGATTTTTATGGAAGTCTTCAAATCATGGAAGCTTCAAAGACAAACAATAGAAATGACCTAATTGATATGCTGCGGAAGATAAACTACAACAAGCAAGCCATAGTCAAGTATGCAATAATGTGAAAGTACAAAGACTAATAGCAGCTTAGTAGTAAGGATCAGGATGGAAGATAGTATGAAGCCAACCAACGATAGTAGTCAAGTAATGAAGTCAAAGAGGTACGACAAATAGGCAATGACTTCACGAAGACAAACACTAAGTAAAGGGAGGGAGAGGATAGAACCAGTCACTTGTTGAAGACACAGGATTTGTTGGACCAGTTCCAGTTGCTGTGACAACTATATGTCTGGTTAGGGAGGCTGAGATTTAACTTAGAAGACCGTGTCTTCACCTTATTCCCCTTGAGCTAAGGACACACAGTCCTCACCAATCACTCTGGTAAGTCTTCAAGGTAGACTTCCGAACCTTCACAGACTTCGTTCACCGGCGATCCACAATGACTCTTGGATGCTCAGAACGCGACGCCTAACCGGCTGGAGGATTCACAGTCCTCAAGTGTAATAAGTCTTCAGGTCACACAGACAGAAAGACTTCAGTGATGCCTAACACTCTTCGGCTCTGGGTGTTTGGGCTTTGTCCTCGCAAGGATTTCTCTCTCTCAAAGGCTTCGAGGTGGGTTTCTCTCAAACGATAAAAGCCGTGCACTAACTCTGAGCAGCCACCAATTTATGGTGTAGGGGGTGGGCTATTTATAGCCACAAGGCAACCCGACCTGATATGTCCGAAATGACCCTGGGTCACTAAGGAACTGACACGTGTTCCAACGGTCAGATTTCAAACACACACGGCAACTTTACTTGGGCTACAAGCAAAGCTGACTCATGTAGCTCTGGATAAGATTTGCTCTCATCGTCTTCGCTCGAAGACATAGGATTTGGGTTGAGCATCACTTCAGTCATTCTGACTTTGTTCACTTGGACCCCACTTAACAGTACGGTGGTTCCTATGACTCAACAGAGAAGAAAAAGGAAACAACGAGACGACACAGTCTTCGCGCTCCATAGTCTTCACTCAATGTCTTCTCATGTCATAGTCTTCAATATGAATATCTTCACATACCACCATTATCGTCAATGTCTTCATACATTTTTAGGGGTCATCTCTGGTGGGTAAACCGAATCAATGAGGGACACTACCTGTGTTATCCTACAATTCTCACAAACGCATTAGTCCCTCAACCAACTTTGTCGTCAATACTCCAAAACCAACTAGGGGTGGCACTAGATGCACTTACAATCTCCCCCTTTTTGGTGATTGATGACAAACTGGTTGAAGTTTTCAACGGGGATAAAGTATGTGAAATTGTAAAGGATAGGGTATTGTCTTCATAAGTGGCAAAGGCTCCCCCTGAAGATGTGCATATAAGTAATTTGCTTTTAGAATGCAAATGCACATGGCAGGTTGTACTTGTGGAGATCCTCTTCAACTTATGAAGATAATTCATCATGCATGAAATGATATAACTAAGAGAATGATATGCATAATGAAAAATGGACGTCTGCAGAATGATCTAAGTGCGGAAGTTATCATCGCACATGCGGAATTTATCATCGCATCACAGAAAAGCAAATAAGTAGCAGACGACCATCGAGTTTAAGTGTTACAACTCAAAGAACCAAATGTATCAAAAGCGAGAGTTGTAAACACAAGGCAAAATATAAAGCAACCTCCCATATGAACCCGTGTAAGTGCATCTAGTGCCACCCCTAGTTGGTTTTGGAGTATTGACGACAAAGTTGGTTGAGGGACTAATGCGTTTGTGAGAATTGCAGGATAACGCAGGTAGTGTCCTCATTGATTCGGTTTACCTACCAGAGATGACCCCTAAAAATGTATGAAGACATTGAAGACAATGGTGGTATGAGAAGATATTCATATTGAAGATTATGACATGAGAAGACATTGTGTGAAGACTTTGGAGCACGAAGAATGTGTAGTTTCGTTGTTTCCCTTTCTTCTTTGTTGAGTCATAGGAACCACCGTACTGTTAAGTGGGGTCCAAGTGAACTAAGTCAGAGTGACTGAAGTGATGCTCAACTTAAATCCTATGTCTTCGAGCGAAGACAATGAGAGCAAATCTTATCCAGAGCTGGATGAGTCAGCTTTTCTTGTAGCCCAAGTAAAGTTGCTGCGTGTGTTTGAAATCTGACCGTTGGAACACGTGTCAGTTCCTTAGTGACCCAGGGTCATTTTGGATAAATCAGGTCGGGTTGCCTAGTGGCTATAAATAGCCCACCCCCTACACCATAAATTGGTGACTGCTCAGAGTTTGTGCACGGCTTTTGTCGTTTGAGAGCAACCCACCTCGAAGCATTTGAGAGAGAGAAATCCTTGCGAGGACAAAGCCCAAACACCCAGAGCCAAAGAGTGTTAGGCATCACTGAAGTCTTTCTGTCTGTGTGACCTGAAGACTTATTACACTTGAGGACTATGAATCCTCCAGCCGGTTATGCGTCACGTTCTGAGCATCCAAGAGTCATTGTGGATTGCCGGTGAACAAAGTTTGTGAAGGTTTGGAAGTCTCCCTTGAAGACTTACCAGAGTGATTGGGCGAGGACTGGGTGTCCTTAGCTCAAGGGGAATAAGGTGAAGACACGGTCTTCTGAGTTAAATCTCAGCCTCCCTAACCAGACATACAGTTGTCACAGCAACTGGAACTGGTCCAACAAATCCTGTGTCTTCAACAAGCAACTGGTTCTATCCCTTCCAACCTTACTTAAGTTTGTCTTCGTGAAGTCATTGCCTATCTGTGTATCTGTTTGACTTCATTGCTTGACTACTATTGTGGATTGGCTTCACACTATCTTCCATCTTGATCCTTACTACCTAACTGCTATTAGTCTTGTACTTTCACATCATTACATACTTGACTATGGCTTGTTTAGGGTAGTTTATCTTCCGCTGCATATCAATTAGGTTATTTCTGTTGTTTGTCTTTGAAACTTCCAAGTTTTGAAGACTTTCATAAAAATCGCCTATTCACCCCCCCTCTAGTCGATACTAGCACTTTCAATTGGTATCAGAGCAAGGTACTCCCTTGTTCTGTGTGATTCGGTTTAACCACCTGGAGTTTCAGCTATGTCGATTGCAGGGATAATCAAGGTCTCCGCTGCTTGCCCCGTGTTCGATGGAACTGAATATCCCTACTGGAAGAATAAGATGCGCATGCATCTTGAAGCCATTGTTGTCGACCTCTGGTATGTCGTCAAGAATGGCGTTCCCAAAACTGGTGAAGGTGTCACCCCCACTGATGTCAGGAAGTTCATTCAACTGGACTCTACTGCAAAGAACATCATCTGTGGTCATCTGACCAAAGGACAGTATGGCCGTGTGAGTGCTCTGGAAACGTCGAAGCTAGTATGGGACCTCTTCAACCGCTTCAAGAGAAACAACAATGAAAATGTCCAGCTCACGTTTGATCGCCTCACCGACATCACAAATGAGCTTCGTGCTCTCGGCGCCACTGAGATTACCAAGCATGAAATCGTCAAAACACTGCTAAGATCACTTGACAGCTCCTTTGACACCCTTGCCCTCATGATACAAGAACGTCCAGACTTCAAGACACTCGATCCGTCTGATATACTTGAGAGGCTCAACACACATGAGTTCCAGCTATCTGAGAAAAGAGATATCTATGGCCCAAACTATGGCCGAACTCGTGCTTTGAAGGCAAAAGTTGCTTCCTCATCTGAAGAAGAATCTGACTGCAGTTCTGAAGATCCTGAAGACATTGGAAGGGAACTTGCTATGCTTGTGAAGAAGTTCCAGAATTCACAAAGAAGAAAGGCTTTAGAAAGTCTTCACAATCTAGCTCAAGGAATGATGAAGCTTCCACACATGATCACAAGAAGAGAACCTGCCACAAGTGCAAGAAACCTGGTCACTACATAATGAGAAGAAGAAGAAGAAAAACAAGGAATATGATTCCGATGACAAGAAGAAGAAGAAATCCTCAAAGTCTTCTAAGTCTTCTTCCAAGTCTTCATCATACAAGAAGAGCTCATCTGGCAAGGCTCGTGCTTTTGTTGGCAAGGAAATGGATTCAGAGGAGGAGTCGGCTTCGGAGGAGGCGGAGGTGGAGTCTGGAGAGGAGTCTGACCCTGGCGTTGCAAGTCTGGCTCTAGCCACAGCCTATGTTGCCAAGTCCATCTTCAACACTGAAGACAATGACTTCCACACCAACGCTGAAGCTGATAACAAAGACGATCCTACTCCCACCTACTGCTTCATGGCACGTGGTGCCAAGGTAAAATCACGCGATGCTTACTTTCAAACTTCAAGTGAATATGACTCTGATTGTGAATCCAAACCCAGCTACAAAACACTTGCTAAAATTGCAACTGAACAACAAAAGGCTATGGAACATACTCAAAAATTGTTAGACAAAAGCGATGACCTGTTGGACGCTGAAATGACACGTTCACAGTCCTTAGTTGATGACATAAAAAATCTTCATGCTAAGTACCAAGAACTTGAAGGTCGTCATGAATCGCTCTCAACTACTTATGAAAGGCTCTCCTATGATTATCTTCAAAGGAAACAAGAGCTTGAAAAATTGAGAGCGGCTCATGAAGATCTTCAAAAGGTGAATGAGTCACTTCGCGCTCAACAGATCAGTTCCGCTCAGGATGGATTTGAACCACCATGTCTAAAATGCATTGAGCGTGATAACGCTACATCTGTTGCTGAATGTTCGACTGCTGCTACTGTTTCATTGTCTTCACCTACTGATGTGGTTACTAACCCCTTTGCGGAGGATACCACTGCTGTTGCTGATGAAAATGCTATGTTGAAGACATTGCTTGAAACAGGGATGTACAAAAGTTTGAAGGGACATCAGACTCTCTGTGATTTCCTCAAAAAGCAGATTCTGAACCGAAACCCTAGGAAAGAGGGTGTTGGGTTCGAAAGGAAAATGAATGTTGATGGCTCATACTGGAAGCCTGAGCAGTACCCCAAAACCACATGGGTTGCTGCAAAGGAACCTTCAGTAGATCCATCCACCTTATCTGGCTTTACCTGTGCTAATCCTATTATCATTGATGAATCCTTTGATGCAAACTATAAGTTGTTCAAAAATCAGAATGGTGAAGTGTTTGCCAGGTACATTGGTACTAACTGCAGGAATGGACCACCTATGAAGAAGATCTGGGTACCTAAGCAGTACATTGAGAATCTTCCTGTGAATGTCGTCATGACACCACCAAGGAAGAAGACAAACCCCAGACCAATAGCTTCATGTGGCCCAAAGGCTTCATACAGATACAGGACTCATATGAGTCACCCTAACGCCAATGTTTTGCAGGGAAATCATGCTCAGACTTATGAATATGAGCGTGTATCTTTGAACCGCTATGTTCATAGGACTAAGAACTTTTCTACTTATTCATATGAGTATCATTCATCTCCTGCAAGGCTATTTGCTAGGGCTCCAAAGCCAAAATTCTCAGATGCTGCACTTAGACTCATTGCTTCTAAGCCCCCACTGAAGATGTGGGTGGCAAAGAAGAACTAACTCTCTTTTGCAGAAAACGGTCTCCAGCCAGCAATCAATGGCGTCTGATACTATTGCTGGGGACCTAAAACTCATTGAGGACGCACGATAAAATGTCATTCAATATGCTTCACATCTGAATTTCTTATCAGTCATACTATGTCCTAACTTTGTTATAAGCTGTGACTGTCCCTATATGTGTCAAATGCTTATGCTTCACAACACTCTTGTGAAGCCTATCCTCCTAACTGCACTGTAGGGTACATCACCAAAAGCTTCAGAATGGATTATGGACAGTGGATGCACAAATCATATGACTGGTGATCGAAGTCTTCTCATGGACTCAACCTTACGTCCATCCGACAAAAGTCACATTACATTTGCTGACACTGGTAAAAGCAAGGTATTGGGTCTAGGTAGAGTTGCAATCTCAACGGATCAACACATGGATAAAGTGATGCTTGTTGAATTCCTTGGTTTCAACTTAATGTCTGTCTCAATGCTTTGTGACTTGAACATGATTGTGATATTTGGCAAATATCGTTGCCTTGTACTAATGGAATCTGACAAATATCTAGTCTTTGAAGGTTATCGAAAAGATGATCTATACATGGTAGATTTCTCAGCAGGTCCACAGCTTGCCGTATGTCTTCTAACAAAAGCTTCAGAATGTTGGCTCTGGCATCGAAGGCTGGGACATGCTGGCATGAGGAACTTACACTCACTCGTCAATAAGAAGCATGTCATTGGCATAGAGGATGTCAAGTCCAAGAAGGATCATCTGTGTGGTGCCTGTGAAGCTGGAAAGATGACAAGGGCAAAGCACCCCTCGAAGACAATCATGACAACATCTCAACCCTTCGAGCTGTTACACATGGACTTATTTGGACCTACGCACTACTCCACCCTCACAACAACTGCCTGTCTCTATGGCTTCATCATTGTTGATGACTACTCAAGATACACATGGGTTCATATAATTCTTTACAAGACAGAAGTGCAAGATGTCTTCAGGCGCTTCGCAAATCAAGCAATGAACAATTATGGCGTGAAGATCAAGCACATCAGAAGTGACAATGGCACTGAATTCAAGAACACTGGACTTGATCTGTATCTGGATACAATGGGAATCACTCATGAGTTCTCTGCTCCGTACACACCTCAGCAAAACGGCATTGTTGAGCGCAAAAACAGAACCCTCATTGAGATGGCTCGAACAATGCTAGATGAGTACAAGACACCAAGAAAGTTCTGGCCTGAAGCTATTGATACATCATGTCACATCATCAACCGTGTGTACATTCATAAGCTTCTGAACAAAACATCATATGAGCTACTTACTGGCAAGAAGCCAAACGTCAGTTACTTTAGAGTATTTGGAGCAAGAGGCTGGATAAAGGATCCCCATCACAAGTCAAATTTTGCACCTAAGGCTCACGAAGGCTTCATGCTTGGCTATGGAAAGGATTCACACTCCTACAGAGTCTTCAACCTTTATCTCTACAAAATCATTGAAACTGTGGATGTGAAATTTGATGAAACCGATGGTTCACAGAGAGAGATTCTGCCAAGTACACTAGATGAGGCTCCTTCAAACGAGTCAACCAAGCTGATGGGAACTGGTGAAATCATGCCCTCTGAAGCACAGCCTGAAGAGGAACTTATCATCTCTGCACCAAATCAACCTGAAGACAATGCTCAGACCAAAGACAATCCTCCCAATGATGACAATGATCAGCCAGAGCAAAATCTTCGTCCTGTTCATCCTCGTGTTGCAAATGAAGTTCAAATAGAGAAGATAATTGACAACATCAATGCACCTGGTCCGCTCACTCGGTCAAGAGCAACACAGCTAGCAAACTTCTGTGGGCACTTTTCATTTGTCTCAATATCAGAACCCAAGAAAGTTGCTGAAGCTTTTATGGAACCTGAATGGATTCAAGCCATGCAAGAAGAACTTCAACAGTTCAAACTGAATAATGTCTGGGAACTTGTCAAGCGACCTGATCCTCGCAAGCATAACATTATTGGAACAAAATGGATATATCGAAACAAGCAATATGAGCATAGTCAAGTCGTCAGAAACAAAGCACGTCTTGTGGCTCAAGGATACACTCAAGTTGAAGGAATTGACTTCGATGAAACATTTTCTCCTGTTGCTAGGCTTGAAGCTATTCGCATACTGCTAGCCTACGCTAATCATCACAATATCTTGCTATATCAACTGGATGTAAAGAGTGCATTTCTCAATGGCAAGATTGAAGAAGAAGTATATGTCGCACAACCACCTGGCTTTGAAGATCCAAAACATCCTGATATGGTGTACAAGCTAAACAAAGCACTGTATGGCCTCAAACAAGCCACTCGTGCCTGGTATGATACAATCAAAGACTTCCTGAAGAGCAAAGGCTTCAAACCTGGATCCCTCGATCCCACTCTCTTCATGAAGACATATGATGGTGAACTGTTTGTGTGCCAAATATATGTGGATGACATAATCTTCGGATGCACCAACCAGAAGTATAGTGATGAGTTTGGGTACATGATGCAAGAGCAATACCAAATGTCCATGATGGGTGAGCTGAAGTTCTTCCTTGGTCTTCAAACTCGTCAGCAAAGGAATGGCATCTTCATATCTCAAGAGAAATACCTCAAAGATTGTCTGAAAAAGTTTGGAATGGAAGACTGCAAAGGCTACACGACGCCAATGCCAGCCAAACACCATCTTGGTCCCGACGACAATGGTAAAGAGTTCGATCAAAAGGTATACCGCTCCATGATTGGTTCTTTGCTTTATTTATGTGCATCTAGGCCAGATATTATGCTTAGTGTTTGCATGTGAGCTCGATTCCAAGCGGCACCAAAGGAATCGCATCACTTAGCTGTGAAGCAAATTCTTCGATATTTGGCTTACACCCCAACACTCAGATTATGGTATCCCAAGGGCTCAAATTTTGATTTGGTTGGATTCTCGGATGCTGATTTTGCTGGTGACAAGGTGGATCGCAAGTCTACATCTGGCACATGTCATTTTCTTGGTCGATCACTTGTCTGTTGGTCTTCGAAGAAGCAGAACTGTGTATCACTCTCAACTGCTGAATCTGAATACATTGCTGCTGGATCCTGTTGTGCTCAGCTTCTATGGATGAAGCAAACTCTCAGGGATTATGGCATCAACCTAAAACAAGTACCTCTCTTCTGCGATAACGAAAGTACCATCAAAATAGCCAACAATCCAGTCCAACACTCGAAGGCAAAGCACATTGAAATTCGTCATCAAATTCTCAGAGATCATGTTATGAAGAAAGATATCGATATCATTCACGTCAACGCTGAAGAGCAACTCGCAGATATCTTCACAAAGCCCTTGGATGAGAAAAGGTTTTGCAAGTTATGGTGTGAGCTAAATATCTTGGAATCCTCTAATGTCCTGTGATCAGACACACATCCTAACACTTATGCATGTTGATGACTTAGATGTGCAACACACAAAGTAATGTATATCTTCAATCAATGAAGATTTACACTCTGAGTGTGAATATATTAACATGGATTTTGACTTCGGAGCGCCAAGATAATTGTGCGCCGTGTTTGGGTCTAATACTTCCTATACGGTGGGTAACGCCACCACCAACTTTCTTTGATTGAAGTGTTTCACTCAAGGCGTTATATTGCAATGACTTCGCATTTGGTTTGTCTTCAGTTTCAATTTGTCTTCATGACTTTCGGCACTATGATGATTTGATTGC
>NC_041389.1:327930040-327959691 GCF_002162155.2 Triticum dicoccoides
TTCTACACTATGATGATTTGATTGCTTTCTGATATATATATACTAGTGTTCTGTCCTCTACAACATTCACTTATAGCTATGTCTTCAAGATTGGATCTTTTGAACTAAGTGAATGTGATCGGACCCTAACCTCTCTATGCTTCCTATCTCAAACTCTATCTGTCCAAATCATATGCATTCTATTGAAACTGTCGAATGTCTTCTCTGCGTCCTAGTCAGCAGAAGGCAAAGAGACAAACATTAATTTTGTTTTAAATGGCTTATCTTTATTGTTGAAATCCCGAGAAGCCGGAACAACTCTCCGACATGCCTGGCGGGCGTGGGAACGTGGGACAACCCTGAGTGTGTTGCATGCTTGCTATGTACCCCTCAGATATGAACCACCAGGGGCACCAGCATAATTGCGCTGTGTCTCTCACATACTTATAAATACTTGTCCCCTGCGGTAAAGAAATCCTTCTTCCACCTCTCCACCTCCGTCAAAACCCTAGCGCCACCGCTAGCTCGCGACGACGCCGACGACGAAGCGCTTAGCTGCCGCGACTTCTCCGACGCCGTCCTCACGCCGACCGCGGACATTGTCCTCTCCGCCATCGCCGTAGGTGTCCTCCGTCGCCAAGTTAGGGCACGGTGGGCTGAACTGCTCGGTCTCCTATTCTTCCATCTAGCAGTTCTTCATGCGGTAATTATAACTCTATTTTTACCACCTTTTTGATCTTCAAGATTCATCCTGTTTACCGAAAGTGGTTTCTGTCTATTCAAGTTAGATCTATTCTGTCTGCATCTCATACTGCCTAATCGATTCACTTAGATTTCATGTCTAGTTTGATTCCTCACTTGTACTTATTCACGGATTGGTACAAATCTGGAACCAATTCACCTATATAAGTGAATGTCTTCGCATCATGAGGTCAATTCTTCAAACTGATTTATCTTCAAAATCTTCTGAGAATGCATATGACCTCTTCCCCTTCCCTCGCATATCTAATGCTGTCACAGGTACATGTCCGTGGGAGAATCCCTTGGTTCTCATAGTCTGCATTCGTTTGCAGAATACTTACAGCATCATATAAATTCTCCTGAAGCCAGTTCATGCTTGACCAGCAAGCGTAAATCTCTGAAGCCTTTGAACGTATTGAAGCCTTTCAGCTTGAAGTTCATGGCTGCAGAAAAATCAGCAAGGAAGGGTGGCAGACAGCGCAGGGAAGGAACATCCAAAGATCTGCCTGATGACTTAGCAGAACTATACAAGACAGATCCTGAAGAGAATTATCATCAGAGAAAGACGCGAATCCAATGGATTCGACGCTATTGGGCTGAGGAGTGGTTCAAGTACAAGTTTGTGACGAAGGAATATGCAGGGAAGAATGCCATCAAGAGACCTTGGGGTGATATCCTCTATCGAGGCCTTCAACCCTAGAGCCGTACTGAAGCCATTGACCAAGGCTTCTATCCTTGCATGGTCCGTGGACCACAACCTGAGAACGCAGATCCCACCTCACTACTATGGTGTCGTGACGACTCTCTCTTCAAGCACAACTACCAGTTTGCTGTGGCTTCGGCCAAGAAGAACAAGAAGTCTTTGGGTTTGGACTTCAACCCAGGTCCCTCTGCTCCCCGTGCTGACGGCTCCCGTGATGCTAATCCCAATGAGATCGGATCCTTCTCCAACCTTGACGGCCTCATCACCTACATCATGGTCCAAGGTACCAGAGTAGATCATTCTGACAATGGTGCTGACTCCGATGAAGCCCCTGCTCCTCCTCCAAAGCCGCAGAAGCAAAAGAAGTCAAAGGCTTCAACCTCAGCCGCACCTCCGAAGACTTCTCGTGCGAAGCCACTGGCCACTGCACCTCCTGAAGCCAGTGTGCAGTCTGAAGATCAATCCCGTATCTCCAAGAGAACGGAGAAGAAAAAGCAACTTGTCAGACCATCTGATCAAAGAGCCTTGACTCCTGCTGCCATTCTGCGTGAAGAACCCATTGATCTGTCAAGTGATGAAGATCTTGCTGATGATGCCCTTGAGCAGCTGATAAAGAGCAAGGAAGAAGCAGAAATCTTCAGCAACTTGCTTCTCTTTGATGTGGCCATCATCCAGAATTTCATTGATGAGTGGTTCAACACCCCCAATGTCAGCTTTGAAGATTTACAACTTCCCATCGGCCTCAGTGTCTCCTTCAATGGAGCCATTGCTTCTGAGCTAGCTCTCGCTCAGCGAATCGTTGAGCTCAAGAACAAGATTGATTATGAGAAGGCTCTATTCAAGAAGCATGTGGCCAAGCTCAGTGTTCAAGACATCTGCAACTTCAAATTCATGCTACATGAGCTTAAAGAAGCTTTTCTCAAGAAACGCCAAGAAGCTCAGGGCTCATGAGAGCGCATGAAGATTTTGGCTGATAAGTGTGTGCTTGCCTACAATGAGGCTGAGAATCGCAAGTCACTTGGCCGTCCTGGCATTGACCCTAGGATGGCTGCAAATAAGAAGAAGAAGCACCCTGCTGATCAGCCTGAACCTTCAAGCCAAGAAGCTCCTCGCATTATCTTCCCAAGCAGCATGACTGGCTCGAAGCCAAAGGTCACCACAACCGCTTCAGAACAGAAGAAGACGAGGGATGCGGAGGCTGAAGCCAGAAAGAGAAAGAACACTGAAGCCTCTGATGCCGCTCCCTCCAAAAAGAAGCGCAAGACCAAGAAGACTAGGGCTGCTTCCACAGAGCCCTTAGTCGTTGAACCCATTTCCGTGATTCGCCCAGCGTCAGAACATCAAGAACGATGAATGGTAGTCCATGGGCCTGCTCCCACGAGGCTCATGAAGCTGAAGATATTCCAGCAGCATAACCCACCGCTGCTGAAGACATTGGTCATGATGACAATGTAGCTGATGATGAAGTTCTTCCTCAGATTGAACATGACGTGGTATCATCGCCTGTTCATACGAACAGCGAACTCATCAGCATTGGTCGTCCTTTGACGCCAATTGCTCAGGATGCATCGTGGGTTGATCACCCACAACACCAAGACTCCCCCAGTACTCCCCAACAACAACAACAAGCTACTCCCAACATGCAAGAAGAGGATGAAGACTTTCAGGCCCAGCCAACTCCATCTCCTAAGGCGAAGCCAGCACTTCGCAGGCTTCGCAGAGGACAAAGGCCTCAAGTCCCTCTGTCGAGCATTCCAGAAGGAGAAGTGAAACGTTCACCTGTTGCACGTCAAGTATTTTCTGAGCCTGCTCCAACAGTGAATGTCTCTGCGTCTGAAGCACATGCTGCTGAAGACATTCCGGCTGCATCAGCCGAGGAAAATGAAGAAGAAGTACGTATACCTACTCCCCCAGTAATTGAAGAAGAAGAAGTTCCTGATGTGAACGTGCCTGTGCCCGATCCTCGTGTTCATCAAGAGGAGGTTGAAAATGTTGAGGCTGCCACCACCAACGCTAATGAAGCCAGTGACGTAGTCATGGCTGACGCTAATGTGGAGCCTGCGCCAACTAGTGTGCCTGAAGCAAATGTGGCCACTGAACCTGACACCAATGAGGATGCTGCACCTGAAGCCAGTGAGGATGCTGCACCTGAAGCAAATATGACAACTGCTCCCGAAGCACCTGTTGTGCAGCCTGACGCCTCTGCTGTTGCCCCTGCTCCTGTTCCGCCACCAAGGCCTCACACCATTGAGCAAGCATACAATCACGGTCAGCTTACCACTGTCCGATGGCCCATTCTGGTGCCTCCGCCCTCTGCCTTAGGACCTCAATTTGATTATCATGTTGAGCATAGGCCTCAGGTCCAGAAGCCAAAGCCCAGGTTGCCAAGGTTTCCAGGTACTGCCAACTCACCAGGGTCCTTCAATGCTAATGGCTTCAAAAGCCACAATACCTTCTTTAACAGCGCCAAGAACCCCTACTCCAAGCCAAGGATATCATCAGATTGGTTCTGGAGCTATCAGCAGAGAAGATAAAACTCCTGCGTACTATATGATCAAGGGCGCATTTTCCCTCATATGTGCCTTGACACTGAAGCTATTGCTGGACTGCCGTGCTTAGAAGAAGCACTTGATTGCTTTCATGATGCTGGTCTGCTCCACTTTGTGACAGATAAAGAACATTGGAATGAAGAGCTATTGCTTCAATTCTATGCCACTCTGCACATTCGCGGCTACTACACGGACATCAAGACATGGGTTCTCGAGTGGATGACTGGAAATGTTCATCATGAAGCCAAAGCTATGGATATCATTGAGCTTACAGGGCTAGCCACTCCTGGAGAACTATATGAACCTGACTGTCAGCTACACCGCAATGCTGTGGAAAGCATCTTTCATAAGCCAGAACCCAATATGAGCCAGATGTTGAGCATGATGAAGCCTTTGCCATCTGACGCTAAGTATCCCACACATTTCTTTGTTGAAGACCTTGAGTATCTGCCTCGCACCGTATATCATATCATCAGGCGAACTCTATGGCCTGTCAAAGGACATTCATCAGCGGCCAAGCTTGAAGGAGCTATGAAGACTTTGGTCTTCTATATTCTCAATGGCATCAACTTCAACACTCAAGAATTCTTCATCAGGCAACTTGCTGCTTCCGGCTTTGACCTATTTGGTCTGAAGTTTTATGCTCCATGGGTCATGCGCCTCATCAAGCGACACTCATCTGTCAATTATCAGCCCTCTGCTCGCAATCATATAATATTTCTGCCAGAGGTTGATATGTCAGTTGATGCCATATACTCTGACCCTGCCAAGATGCCGCTTTGTCTTCAGAATATTGAGCACCAAAGCTTCACTCAGCCTATTGAAGGTGTTCAAGTAGCGAAACGAATCTATCCACTGGCTGGTAACACTAGTCTGCCTCATAGAGCGCCCACTGAAGCCACTGAAAGCACCATTGCACAAAGGCCTCGGAAGCGTTCTCGCGTTCTCAATGACAGAGAACTTCTTGTGGCCCTTCATCAGAAACAGGATAAGCATCATTTCTGGCTCAAGAGACAGATGCAAAGCCTCTTGGTGGATGTCAATCGCATTCGCAACCTTGCCACCAAGAATGCCTTTGTTGCTCATGAAACTTGCCGGCGATCATGGAAGAGTTTGACCCTGCTCAGTGCTGAAGCTGATCTTCAAGACGATGGCTTCAATGAAAGATTTCGGTTTGACTCCACTCCTCCATGGACTGTTGTCCTACGTCGCACTCCATCTGTTGAAGACTCTGAATATTCTTCCTTCGTGGCAACGGTAAATGCCAGAGTGATCGATGATGCTACTTCACCACCTCCTACAACTGCGTGCATCGACACTGCACCAAGTTCATCTGCACCGCCAACCAACAACGACAACCCTGCTGCTTCACCTACTCATGATGACGAGTAGATGCTCTATGTCTTCAAACCTTTTTGGTCCTTACTGACAAAAGGGGGAGAAGCGTATGAGTTGATAGTCTTCAAGCAGGTTCATATGGGCGGTTGCATTATATTTTGCTGCGTGCTTACAACTCTTGCGTTTTGAAACATTTGGTTCTTTGAGTTGTAACACCTAAACTTGATGGTCGTCTGCTACTTCTGCTACGTATTTGCTCTACTATGATGCGATGATAAATTCCGCATGTGCGATGATAACTTCCGCACTTAGATCATTCTGCATACGTCTATTTTTCATTATGCATGTCATTCTACTTGCTATATCATTTCATGCATGATGAATTATCTTCATAAGTTGAAGTGGATCTCCAAAAGTACAACCTGCCATGTGCATTTGCATTCCAAAAGCAAATTACTTATATGCACATCTTCAGGGGGAGCCCTTGCAACTTATGAAGACAATTCCCTATCCTTACAATTTCACATACTTTATCCCCGTTGAAAACTTCAACCAGTTTGTCATCAATCACCAAAAAGGGGGAGATTGTAAGTGCATCTAGTGCCACCCCTAGTTGGTTTTGGAGTATTGACGACAAAGTTGGTTGAGGGACTAATGCGTTTGTGAGAATTGCAGGATAATGCAGGTAGTGTCCCTCATTGATTCGGTTTACCTACCAGAGATGACCCCTAAAAATGTATGAAGACATTGAAGACAATGGTGGTATGAGAAGATATTCATATTGAAGATTATGACATGAGAAGACATTGTGTGAAGACTTTGGAGCGTGAAGACTGTGTAGTTTTGTTGTTTCCTTTTCTTCTTTGTTGAGTCATAGAAACCACCGTACTGTTAAGTGGGGTCCAAGTGAACTAAGTCAGAGTGACTGAAGTGATGCTCAACTCAAATCCTATGTCTTCGAGCGAAGACAATGAGAGCAAATCTTATCCAGAGCTGGATGAGTCAGCTTTGCTTGTAGCCCAAGTAAAGTTGCCGCGTGTGTTTGAAATCTGACCGTTGGAACACGTGTCAGTTCCTTAGTGACCCAGGTTCATTTTGGACAAATCAGGTCGGTTGCCTAGTGGCTATAAATAGCCCACCCCTACACCATAAATTGGTGGCTGCTCAGAGTTTGTGCACGGCTTTTGTCGTTTGAGAGCAACCCACCTCAAAGCATTTGAGAGAGAGAAATCCTTGCGAGGACAAAGCCCAAACACCTAGAGCCAAAGAGTGTTAGGCATCACTGAAGTCTTTCTGTCTGTGTGACCTGAAGACTTATTACACTTGAGGACTGTGAATCCTCCAGCCGGTTAGGCGTCGCGTTCTGAGCATCCAAGAGTCATTGTGGATTGCCGGTGAACGAAGTCTGTGAAGGTTTGGAAGTCTCCCTTGAAGACTTACTAGAGTGATTGGGCGAGGACTGAGTGTCCTTAGCTCAAGGGGAATAAGGTGAAGACACGGTCTTCTGAGTTAAATCTTAGCCTCCCTAACCAGACGTACAGTTGTCACAACAACTGGAACTGGTCCAACAAATCCTGTGTCTTCAACAAGCAACTGGTTCTATCCCTTCCAACCTTACTTAAGTTTGTCTTCGTGAAGTCATTGCCTATCTGTGTATCTGTTTGACTTCATTGCTTGACTACTATTGTTGATTGGCTTCACACTATCTTCCATCTTGATCCTTACTACCTAACTGCTATTAGTCCTGTACTTTCACATCATTACATACTTGACTATGGCTTGTTTAGGGTAGTTTATCTTCCGCTGCATATCAATTAGGTTATTTCTGTTGTTTGTCTTTGAAACTTCCAAGTTTTGAAGACTTTCATAAAAATCGCCTATTCACCCCCCCCTCTCTAGTCGATACTAGCACTTTCAACCCGCTTGAAGACTATCAAACTCATATGCTTCTCCCCTTTTTGTCAGTAAGGACCAAAAAGGTTTGAAGACATAGAGCACCTACTCGTTCCCATGAGGAGTAGGTGAAGCAGCAGGGTTGTCGTTGTTGTTTGGTGGCGCAGACAAACTTGGTGCAGTGTCGATGCGTGCAGAAGTAGGGGCGGTGAAGTAGCATCGTCTTCATCATCGATCACTTTGGCATTCACAGTTGCCGCGGAGGAAGAATAGTCAGAGTCTTCAAGGGATGGAGTTCGACGTAGGACAGCATTCCGTGGAGGAGTGGAGTCAAACTTGAATCTTTTAGTGAAGCCATCGTCTTGAAGATCTGCTTCAGGACTAAGCAGCGTCAAACTCTTCCATGATCGCCGACAGGTCTCGTGAGTGACAAAGGCATTCTTGGTGGCAAGATTTCGAATGCGATTGACGTCCACCAAGAGGCTTTGCATTTGTCGCTTGAGCCAAAAGTGATGCTTGTCTTGTTTCTGATGCAGTGCCACAAGAAGTTCTCGGTCATTTAGTACGCGAGAGCTCTTCTTACGCCTTTGGGCAATTGTGCTCTCAGTAGGTTCAGTTTGCGCACGGTGAGGCAGACGAGTGTTCCCAGCCATTGGATAGACATGAGTTACTGCTTGGACTCCTTCCATGGGTTGACTGAAGCTTTGGTGATCAGCATTTTGAAGACATAGAGGCTTCTTGGCAGGCTCAGGGTATATGGCTTCAACTGACATATCAACCTCTGGTAGAAATATCAGATGATTGCGAGCAGAGGGCTGATAGTTGATAGCAGAGTGTAGCTTGATGAGGCGCATGACCCATGGAGCATAGAATTTCAGGCCAAAAAGGCCAGATCCAGACGCAGCGAGTTACCGGATGAAGAATTCTTGTGTATTGAAGTTGGTGCCATTGAGGATGTAAAAGACCAATGTCTTCATGGCTCCTTCAAGTTTTGTAGCTGATGAATGCCCTTTGATAGGCCATAGAGTTCGCCTGATGATGTGATATATTGTGCGAGGCAGATACTCAAGGTCATCAACAAAGAACTCCTTTGGGTATTCAGCGTCAGGTGGCAGAGGCTTCATCATGCTCAACATCTGGCTCATGTTGGGCTCTGGCTTATGGAAGATGCTCTCCAGTGCATTGCGGTGGAGTTGACAATCAGGTTCGAACAGCTCTCCGGGATGGGTAGGCCTGTAAGCTCAATGATGTCAAGAGCTTTGGCTTCATGATGAACATTTCCTGTCATCCACTCGAGAACCCATGTCTTTGTATCCCTGTTGTAGCCGCGAATGTGGAGGGTAGCATAGAAAAGCAAAAGTTCCTCATTCCAATGTTCTTTGTCTGTCACAAAGCTGAGTAGTCCTGCATCACGAACGCGGTCAAGTGCTTCTTCTAAGCATGGCAGTCCAGCAATGGCTTCAGTGTCGAGGCACATATGAGGGAAAATGCGCCCTTGATCATACAGAATGCAGGAGTAATAGCTTCGCTGCTGATAGCTCCAGAAACGATCAGATGATATTCTTGGCCTTGAGTAGGGGTTCTTTGCGCTGTCAAAGAAGGTGTTGTGTGCTTTGAAGCCATTAGCATTGAAGGACCCTGTAGAGGTGGCAGTACCTGGGAACCTTGGCAGTCTTGGCTTTGGTTTCTGGACCTGAGGCCTATTCTCAATATGATAATCAAACTGAGGACCAGAGGCATTAGGCGGAGGGACCAGAACGGGCCATTTGACAGTGATTAGCTGGCCATAGTTGTAAGCTTGCTCAATTGTATGAGGCCTTGGTGGCGGAACAGGAGCAGTGGCAACAACAGAGGCGTCAGGCTGCACAACAGATGCTTCAGGAGCAGTTGCATCATTGGCTTCGGGCACATTGGTTGGTGCAGGCTCCATACTTGCTTTAGTCATGACTACGTCATTGGCTTCATTTGTGTTGGTGGTGGCAGCCTCAAGATTTTCAACCTCCACTTGATGAGCTGGAGGGTCGGGCACAGGCACGTTCACTTTAGGAACAGCTTCTTTAGTAATGGGGGGAGTAGGGACACGTTCTTCTTCTTGATTGTCATCGGCTGATGCAGCCGGATTGTCTTCAGTAGCTTTGGCTTCAGACACGGAACATTCACAGTCGGAGTGGCTTCTGGAAACACTTGATGTGCAACAGGTTGGTGGTGCACTTCTCCTTCTGGAACGCTCGAAAGAGGGACTTGAGGCCTTGGTCCTTTGCGAAGCCTGCATAATGCTGGCGACGCCTTTGGAGATGGAGTTGGCTGGGCCTCAAAGTCTTCTTGTTCTTCTTGCACAGGTGGTGTGACTTGTTGTTGTTGTTGGGGAGTACTCGGGGAGTCTTGTTGTTGTGGGTGATCAGCCCATGATGCATCCTGAGCAATTGGTGTCAGAGGACGACCAATGCTGATGAGCTCGCTGTTCACGAGAACAGGCGATGATACCAAGTTGTGTTCGATCTGAGGAAGAACTTCATCATCTTCAACATTGTCACTGTGACCAATGTCTTCAGCAGCAGTGGGATCAACTATTGGAATGTCTTCAGCTTCATGAGCCTCTGTGGAAGCAGGCTCATGAACTATCATCCGTCGTTCTTGGTGTTCAGATGCAGGGAGAACCATTGAGATAGGTTCAACAACTAAGGGCTCTGTGGGAGCAGCCCGATTCTTCTTGGTTTTGCGCTTCTTCTTGGAGGGAGCAACATCAGAGGCTTCTGTATTTTTCATTTTTCTGGCTTCAGCCTCAGCAGCCCTCGTCTTCTTCAGTTCTGAAGCGGTTGACTTGATCTTTGGCTTCAAGCCAGTCATGCTGCTTGGGAAGACTATGCGAGGTTCTTCCTGCCTTGAAGGTGCGGATTGGTCAGTTGATAGCTTCTTCTTCTTTGCAGCCATTCTGGGGTCAATGCCAGGACGACCAAGAGCCTTGCGCTTCTCAGCCTCATTGTAGGCTAGCACACACTTGTCAGCCAGACTCTTCATGCGCTCATGAGAGCCTCTAGCTTCTTCGCGCTTCTTGAGAAAGGCTTCTTTGAGCTCGTGCAGCATGATCTTGAAGTTTTTGACATCTTGCACGCTGAGCTTTGCCACATGCTTCTTGAACTGAGCTTTCTCATGGTCGATCTTGTACTTCAGTTCAACGATGCGTTGAGCAAGAGCTAGCTCATAAGCAATGGCGCCATTGAAGGAAACCCTGAGGCCAATGGGAAGTTGCAGATCTTCAAAGCTGAGATTTGGGGTGTCAAACCACTCATCAATGAAGTTATGGATGATTGCCACATCAAAGAGAGGCAAATCATTGAAGATCTCTTCTTCCTCCTTGCTCTTGATCATTTGCTCAAGAGCATCATCTACAAGATCTTCATCACTGGACAGATCAATGTGCTCTTCTCGCAGAATGGCAGCAGGAGTCAATGTCTGATCAGTATTCTTGGCGATTTTCTTTTTCTTCTCCGTCTTCTTCGAGATACGGGATAGATCTTCAGACTGCACACTGTCTTCAGGTGGTGCAATGGCCAGTGGCTTCGCACGTGAAGCTTTTGGAGGAGCAGCTGATCTTGAAGCCTTAGTCTTCTTTAGCTTCTACGGCTTTAGAGGAGGAGTTGGGGCTTCATCAGTGTCAGCATCATTATCAGAATGATCCACTTTGGCACCTTGGACCAAGATGTAAGTGATGAGGCCATCAAGGTTGGAGAAGGGGCCGATGACATTGGGTTCTGCATCACGTGAGCCGTCAGCACGGGGAGCAGAGGGACCAGGGCTGAAGTCTAACCCCAATGACTTCTTGTTTTCCTTGGTCGATGCATTTGCGTGCTGGAAGTTGCGCTTGAAGAGATTATCGTCACGACACCAGAGCAATGATGATGGGTCGGCATTTTCAGGCTGAGGTCCACGGACCATACAAGGATAGAAACCCTGTGCAATAGCTTCAGCTCTGTTCTTGGGTGGAAGGCCTCGATAGAGAATATCACCCCAAGAACTTTTGATAGCATTCTTCTCAGCGTATTCCTGGGTCACAAACTTTTATTTGAACCATTCTTCAGCCCAATATCGTCGAATCCATTGGATTCGTGTCTTGCGCTGATTATAATCCTCTTCAGGATCTGTCTTGTAAAGCTCTACGAGGTCATCAGGCAAATCTTTTGATGTTCCCCCACGATGCTGTCTGCCACCCTTCCTTACTGATTTCTCTGCAGCCATGAACTTCAAACTAAATGGCTTCAACACGTTCAAAGGCTTCAAAGGCTTTCACTTGCTGGAAAAACAGGAACTGGCTTCGGGAGAGTTAATGTGATGCTGTAAGAATTCTGCAAACGAATGCAGACTATGAGAACCAAGGGATTCTCCCATGGACATGTACCTGTGACAGCATTAGAGATGCGAGGGAAGGGGAAGAGGTCATATGCATTCTCAGAAGATTTTGAAGATAAATCAGTTTGAAGACATTGACCTCATGATGCGAAGACATTCACTTATATGTTGAGAGTTGGTTCCAGATTTGTATGAATCCGTGAATAAGTACAAGTGAGGAATCAAACTAGATATGAAGTTTAAGTGAATATACTAGGCAGTATGAGATGCAGACAGAATAGATCTAACATTGTATAGGCAGAAACCAATTTTGGTAAACAGGATGAATCTTTGAGGATCAAAAAGATGGTAAAAATAGAGTTGTATTTACCACACGAAGAACTGCTAGATGGGATGAATAGGAGACCGAGCAATTCAATCCACCGTGCCCTAACTTGGCGACGGAGGACACCTACAGCGGCGGCGGAGAGGATGATGTCCGCGGCCGGCGTGAGGACGGCGTCGGAGAAGTCGCGGCAGCTAAGCGTTTCGTCGCCGGTGTTGTCGAGAGCTGGCGGTGGCGCTAGGGTTTTGACGAGGTGGAGAGGTGGAAGAAGGTTTTCTTTACCGCACGGGACATGTATTTATAAGGAAGTGAGCGGCACAGCACAACTACGCAGGTGCCCCTGGCGGTTCACATCTGAAGGGCACGTGGCAAGCATGCAACATACTCAGAGTTGTCCCACGTTTCCATGCATGCCAGGTTTGTCGGATGGTCGTTCCGCTTCTCCGGATTTCAAATAATAAGGATGAATCATTTAAAACAGACTTAATGTTTGTCTCTGTGTCTTCTGCTGACAAGGACGCGGAAAAGACATTCGACAGTTTCAATAGAATGCATATGATTTGGACAGATAGAGTTTGAGATAGAAAGCATAGAGAGATTAGGGTCTGATCACATTCACTTAGTTCAAAAGATTCAACTAAGAAGACATAGCTATAAGTGAATGTTGTAGAGGACAGAACACTAGTATATATATCAGAAAGCAATCAAATCAACATAGTGAAGAAAATCATGAAGATAAATTGAAATTGAAGACAAACTAAATGCGAAGACATTGCAAAAATAACGCCATGAGTGAAACACTCCAAACTGAGAAATTTGGTGGTGGCGTTACCCACTGTATAGGAAGTATTAGACCCAGACACGACGCACAATTATCGTGGCGCTCCGAAGTCAAATTCCATGTTAATGTATTCACACTCAGAATGTAAGTCTTCATTGATGGAAGATATACTTTACTTCGTGTGTTGCACATCTAAGTCATCAACATGCATAAGTGTTAGGATGTGTGCCTAATCACAGGACATTTGAGGATTCCAAGATATTTAGCTCACACCGTAACTTGCAAAACCTTTTCTCATCCAAGGGCTTTGTGAAGATATCTGTCTGTTGCTCTTCAGTGTTGACGTGAATGATGTCAATATCTTTCTTCATGACATGATCTCTGAGAAAGTGATGATGAATTTCAATGTGCTTTGTCTTCGAGTGCTGGACTGGATTGTTGGCAATCTTGATGTTGCTTTCGTTGTCACAGAAGAGAGGCACTTGTTTCAGATTGATGCCATAGTCTTGAGAGTTTGCTTCATCCATAGAAGTTGAGTGCAGCAAGATACAACAGCAATGTATTCAGATTCAGCAGTTGAGAGTGATATACAGTTCTGCTTCTTTGAAGACCAACAGACAAGTGATCGTCCCAGAAAGTGACATGTGCCTGATGTAGACTTGCGATCCACCTTGTCACCAGCATAATCAGCATCCGAGAATCCAACTAGATCAAATTTTGAGCCCTTTGGATACCATAATCCGAGTGTTGGGGTGTAAGCGAAATATCGAAGAATTCGCTTCACAGCTAAGTGATGCGATTCCTTTGGTGCCGCTTGGAATCGAGCACACATGCAAACACTAAGCATAATATCTGGCCTAGATGCACATAGGTAAAGTAAGGAACCAATCATGGAACGGTATACCTTTTGATCGAACTCTTTACCATTGTCGTCGGGACCCAGATGGTGTTTGGCAGGCATTGGCGTCGTGTAACCTTTGCAATCTACCATTCCAAACTTCTTTAGACAATCTTTGAGGTATTTTTCTTGTGATATGAAGATGCCATTCCTTTGCTGACGAATTTGAAGACCAAGGAAGAACTTCAGCTCACCCATCATGGACATCTGATATTGCTCTTGCATCATGTATCCAAACTCATCACTATACTTCTGGTTGGTGCAGCCGAAGATAATGTAATCCACATATATTTGGCACACAAACAGTTCACCATCATATGTCTTCGTGAAGAGTGTGGGATCGAGGGATCCAGGTTTGAAGCCTTTGCTCTTCAGGAAGTCTTTAATCGTATCATACCAAGCGTGAGGAGCTTGTTTGAGGCCATACAGTGCTTTGTTTAGCTTGTACACCATATCAGGATGTTTTGGATCTTCAAAGCCAGGTGGTTGAGCGACGTATACTTCTTCTTCAATCTTGCCATTGAGAAATGCACTCTTCACATCCATTTGATAGAGAAAGATGTTGTGGTGGTTAGCATAGGCTAGCAGTATGCGAATAGCTTCAAGCCTAGCCACAGGAGCAAATGTTTCATCGAAGTCAATTCCTTCAACTTGAGTATATCCTTGAGCCACAAGACGTGCTTTGTTTCTGACGACTTGACCATGCTCATCTTGCTTGTTTCGATATATCCATTTTGTGCCAATAATGTTATGCTTGCGAGGGTCAGGACGCTTGACAAGTTCCCAAACATTGTTCAACTTGAATTGTTGAAGTTCTTCTTGCATAGCTTGTATCCATTCAGGTTCCATGAAGGCTTCAGCAACTTTCTTGGGTTCTGATATTGACACAAACGAAAAGTGCCCACAGAAATTTGCTAACTGTGTTTCTCTTGAGCGAGTAAGTGGACCAGATGCATTGATGCTATCAATTATCTTCTCAATTTGTACTTCATTTGCAACACGAGGATGAACTGGACGAAGACCTTGCTCTTGCTGAACATTGTCATCATTGGGAGGATTGTCTTCAGTCTGAGCATTGTCTTTAGGTTGGTTAGGTGCAGAAATGATAAGTTCCTCTTCAGGCTGTGCTTCAGAAGGTATGATTTCACCAGTTCCCATCAGCTTGATAGATTCGTTGGGCGGAGCTTCGTCTAGTGTACTTGGCAGGAGATCTCTTTGTGAACCATTGGTTTCATCAAATCGCACGTCCATAGTTTCGACGATTTTGTAGAGATAGAGGTTGAAGACTCTGTAAGAGTGTGAGTCCTTTCCATAACCGAGCATGAAGCCTTCGTGAGCTGTAGGTGCAAATTTTGACTTGTGATGGGGATCCTTGATCCAGCACCTAGTTCCAAATACTCTGAAGTAGCTGACATTTGGCTTCTTGCCAGTAAGGAGCTCATAGGATGTTTTGTTCAGAAGCTTATGGATGTAAACACGGTTGATGATGTGACATGCTGTATCAATAGCTTCAGGCCAGAACTTTCTTGGTGTCTTGTATTCGTCGAGCATTGTTCGAGCCATCTCAATGAGGGTTCTGTTCTTGCGCTCTACAATGCCATTTTGCTGAGGTGTGTATGGAGCAGAGAACTCATGAGTGATTCCCATTGTATCCAGATAAAGATCAAGTCCGGTGTTCTTGAACTCAGTGTTGTTGTCACTTCTGATATGCTTGATCTTGACGCCATAATTGTTCATGGCTCGATTGGCGAAGCGTCTGAAGACATCTTGCACTTCAGTCTTGTAGAGAATTATGTGCACCCATGTATATCTTGAGTAGTCATCAACAATGACGAAGCCATAGAGACAAGCAGTTGTTGTGAGGGTAGAGTAGTGAGTAGGGCCAAATAAGTCCATGTGTAACAGCTCGAAGGGTTGAGATGTCGTCATGATTGTCTTCGAGGAGTGCTTTGCCCTAGTCATCTTTCCAGCTTCGCAGGCACCACACAAATGATCCTTCTTGAACTTGACACCCTCGATGCCTATGACATGCTTCTTCTTGATGAGTGTGTGTAAGTTCCTCATGCCAGCATGCCCCAGCCTCCGATGCCAGAGCCAGCATTCTGAAGCTTTTGCAAGAAGACATACGGCAAGCTGTGGACCTGCTGAGAAATCTACCATGTATAGATCATCTTTCCAATACCCTTCAAAGACTAGAGACTTGTCAGATTCCATTAATACAAGGCAACGATATTTTCCGTATAGCACAATCATGTTCAAGTCACAAAGCATTGAGACAGACATTAAGTTGAAACCAAGGGATTCAACAAATATCACTTTATCCATGTGTTGATCCTTTGAGATTGCAACTCTACCTAGACCCAATACCTTGCTTTTACCAGTGTCAGCAAATGTGATGTGACTCTTGTCTCATGGACGTAAGGTTGAGTCCATGAGAAGACTTCGATCACCAGTCATATGATTAGTGCATCCGCTGTCCATAATCCATTCTGAAGCATGAGGTGTCATACCCTACAGTGCAGTTAGGAGGATAGGCTTCACAAAGAGTGTTGTGAAGCATAAGCATTTGACGCACACAACGATTATCACAGCTTAGATCAAGGTTAGGACTCATAGTATGACTGGTAAGCGATTTAGATGTGAAATACATAGTAAGACCATTGTCGGTGTCAAAACCGGCGGATCTCGGGTAGGGGGTCCCGAACTGTGCATCTAGGCGGATGGTAACAGGAGACAAGGGACATGATGTTTTACCCAGGTTCGGGCCCTCTTGATGGAGGTAAAACCCTACGTCTTGCTTGATTAATGATGATATGGGTAGTACAAGAGTGGATCTACCACGAGATCAAGGAGGCTAAACCCTAGAAGCTAGCCTATGGTATGATTGTTGTAATGTATGTTGTGTCCTACGGACTAAAGCCCTCCGGTTTATATAGGCACCGGAGAGGGCTAGGGTTACACAGAGTCGGTTACAATGGTAGGAGATCTACATATCCGTATCGCCAAGCTTGCCTTCCACGCCAAGGAAAGTCCCATCCGGACACGGGACGGAGTCTTCAATCTTGCATCTTCGTAGTCTTGGAGTCCGGCGGACGATGATAGTCCGGCTGTCCGGACACCCCCTAGTCCAGGACTCCCTCAGTAGCCCCTGAACCAGGCTTCAATGACGATAAGTCCGGCGCGCATAATGTTCGGCATTGCAAGGCGGGTTCCTCCTTTAAATAATTCGGAGAAGATCATGAACACCAGGATAGTGTCCGGCTCTGCAAAATAAATTCCACATTCCACCGTAGAGAGAATAAAATGTACACAAGTTCAATCTGCTGATGTATTTCGCGGCATGACGTCACACCACTACCAAGCCTTTACTTGAATTCTTTTTTATTATACCACCTTAGCACGTTTAGCGAAGCGGTTTCCTTGGCACGTCTTGTCGAAGCAGAGATCGTGTTCCCCTTATTCCGGGATTCTCATCAATACGGACGTGGGTAACCCAACCGCGCCATTGATGGTGGCGCTTGGGAGATAAGCGAGTTTTACCAGGCTGGTGGGGGACGCATAGTCTTCGACCGCCTATATATAAGGGATAAGGATTCACCTTTTCACCCACGCCTTCTTCCTCCTTTGCTTATCCACCTCCGCGTACTCAAGCTCCAGTGCCTAAGTTCACGCATCTCATCTCAACCTTCTCCGACCATGTCCGGAGGGGGAGGCAAATGGTTGGCCTCCACCGTTAAGGAGGAGCACATCACAAAGCTGCGCAGCGCCGGATACCTTTCCGGCGACATCACGCACCGGCTGCCCGACGAGGGGCAGCTCATCCCTACCCCCGAGCCTCATGAGAGGGTCGTTTTCCTTCCCCACTTCCTCCGCGGACTGGGCTTTCCACTTCACCCCTTTGTCCGGGGGCTCATGTTCTACTACGGCCTGGATTTCCACGATCTGGCGCCGAACTTCATCCTCAACATCTCGGCGTTTATCGTCGTGTGCGAGACCCTCCTCTGCATCCGGCCCCACTTCGGCTTGTGGCTCAAGACCTTCAACGTCAAGCCGAAGGTAGTGAAGGGCACGCAGGCGGAGTGCGGAGGCGCCATGTTGGGCAAGATGCCCAACTACCTCTGGTTCGAAGGGGCCTTCATGGACTCCGTTAAGGGGTGGCAATCAGGGTAGTTCTACATCACCGAGCCGCGCGACCCTACCTGGGCGGCGGCCCCCGAGTTTAGATCTGGTATCCCTACGCAGCTCACCTCCTGGAAAGAGAAGGGCTTGCTGTGGGGTAATTCGACGGAGCTGACGGGACTCCGAGCCTGTATCCAGAAGCTGGTGAACAAGAAGCTCAGGCTCGTCGACGTGGTCCAAATCATGCTCGTCCGCCGGATTATCCCATGCCAAGAATGGGCATTCAATCTGTGGGAGTTCAATCCAGAACAGCACCAGGCGCTGAGCGGGCTCTTCGACACAACGTACGAAGGCGCCTGGAGGGTGCTGTTTAAGGGCGCCGAAGCCCCCGCATCCGCGACGGAAGATCGCGGATTTCACTCGCAGCATCCGGCTGACGAGGTAAGTGATTCTACCCCTTTACGGGACACTTATTGTAAATAGATTGGTTCTAATAGGGTTTCAATTTCCCTTTTTCCTTTGACAAGAATGGATGAAGAAGGACGAGCAGCTCATCTGCCCGGCTCCCATGCCAGAAGACCCAGTGGGTGCCCGTCTAGCGAGGCTGCTGGTTCCGGCACCGCACGTGGTGCCGGAGAAGAAGGCCAAGAAGGTGGCCACAGGCACTGGAAAGAGTTCCCGTTATCAAGCGTCCGACGACGAGGCGGACTCCTCCCCCGAAGACGAGGAGGAGGAAGAAGACTCTCTCCCGGAGGGGGGAGAGAGGAAAAGGAAGGCTTCCCCTATAGGGGAGGCCGAAGGGTCCAAGAGGGGGAGAACTATTCCCCCGGACAGCTCCGCCAACACCGACATTGGCGACGAGGAGTGGCCTTCAAGGGCGAGGCCTCCGGCGAGATCGTAAGTATCCGGATCCCTGATATGCAATTTCTTTTGTGTCACATAGTGTCCTACTAATGCCGCATATTGCCCGCAGTCCGGCCGATGATGATCTCCCCGCTTCATCAAGCGGGTCGTTGGCCCCGTCGGATGTGGATTCACTTCCGACTGCCTCTACCCCCCGCGCCGATGAGGACGCCGAGGTGGGATCCCGGAAAGGGACCCATTGGGAGGAGGCTCCGAAGGCGCCGCAAGGCAGCCTCCCGGACTTTGCGCCGGACTCTACGCCGGAACCTGCAGTGGTTCCAGAGTCCGGCAGGCGGCCCCTTTGAAAGAAGGGCAAGACCGTGACGCCGGCGGCCTCCATCCAACCGGAGGTGCCGGACAACTTGCTGGAGGCGCTCAAAGGCGCTTCCATCGAGGACGAACACCGCACTGTTATGAGTGCGGTGATTCAGAAGGTTCAGCTCGCCAAGAGCGGGCTGACCGAAGCCTGCAGTAGCCTTCTAACAGGCTTTGAGGTAAGAAGTTAAAATTATGTAATGTAATACCGCATAGACAGTAGCCCCTGATGCTCGGTTCGGTGTTCAGAAAGAAAAGCCGGACTGAGGATCTAAAAAGATATTCGCAGGTTGCTAATAAATAATGTCAATATGGGTTTGCAGGCTGTGCTGCTGACCTCTGCCGCACTTACTGCGGAGGTTGGTGCATTAAAGCAAGATCTCGAGCGGTCCGAGCGAGAGCTCGGCCATGCCAAGAGGCAGCTCGAGGACAAAGAAGGTGAGTAGCACCTCTTTGAATTTTTACCTTACAGAAAAGGATTTTGGTTGCAATAAAATTAACAAGTATAATATGTGTACTGCAGGGGCCACAAACGAGGTGGCAGCCCTAAAGGAGGCTGTGTCCGCGGCCGAACGCAGTGCGGCCGCGGAACGGGCAGAGCGAGAAAAGCAAGAGGCACAGGTGGCGGCAGTGCGGCAAGAGCTCCAGGCTCTCATGGAGAAGCATGAGAGTTTGGAGCGTGACTCCAAGACTCGAGAGTCCGAGCTTGCCTCGGCTCTCGAAAGTGCCAAGTCCGCCAAGGCTGAGGCCCATAAGGCCCCGCATTCGGAGCTCTCCAGGGGCGTTTGTAGATCTGCCGCGCAGTGTATCCGATGCCGCCGCATTCTACCGTGGCGAGGAGGGGAGCTCAACGGAGAAGGTCTTCTGGTCTCAGTACGCTGAGGCCGGCCATCCGGTGCCCCCAAGCGACCAGCTGAAGCAGCTGGTCGAACTCCACAAGGTAGCTAAGGAGGCCATGAAGGGCCTTATAGTCCGGCTGTGGCCTGGACAGGCCATGCCTGGGAGCTACTTCGGCCTCGTGCGGCGGCTGGTGGATGCGTGCCCCTGGGTGGATGTCATCAAGCGCTCCGCCTGTATTGAAGGTGCTCATCGGGCCCTTGCCCGCGCAAAGGTGCACTGGGGCAGGCTGGATGCGGAGAAGCTTCTTACTGACCCGCCGCCCGCGGGCAAGGAGTATCGTATACCCGAAATGTACTATAAGACTGTCCTGAAGGGTGCCCGCAATATTGCGGCTGAGTGCCCCAGAGATGTAATTATTGAGTGAAAACTTGCTATGTATTATCCTGTGCGCTTGAAAACTTTGTTCATGTGCGCTACGCAACGCTTGTTTAATTTAAAATATTACCTTCTGTGCGGCCGTTTATAAAATATGAGAGATGGCAAGTCGTTGGCTTCAGCCCCCGAGCCGCAAGTGCTGGGGTGTTCGGGATAACTTGAGCACTCTTGTTCCCATCTTTGGGTCCATCTAGGGAGGTGCCTCAACACAACGAACAAGGCAACCGGACTTATAATGCTTGAACACTCTCACTTAGCCATAGAATTCTATAATTTTAAATTTTGGCGAAGCCCCTAGTATTCGGAAGACCGAATTCGGGGCGCTATCCACGCCTTTGTCGGACATTATCCGGAACTTTGCTCGAAGCGGCGTGAATCTTTAAGGACCCGAAAAGACCTCTCGAACAGCGACCAGTCTCTCGCCTTATCATGCCGGTCAGTTTTAGCTTTCTCCACTGAGGCGCTCGCCCGGCTCAACCGGGACGCAATCGCAGTGGTTCTCCCAGTGCCACCTTAGCCGACAGAACGGAACGTAAGGCACCAAAACATGGGAGCCGAGCAAACCCAACTATTGACCCAAGACATAATTCGGAGCCGATTCATATAATGCTATAAGTTCGGGGTGCCGCACTTGTGAAAGTGTTCGGACTTATCACACCATAATGCAGGGAACATAAGCCCCTGGTGTATTTGGCCGTACCAATAATATACGGCTGCGAGATGTCATTAATGAATATATGTGTAAAGTAATGCAATAACAGGCAAAAACGCTGCATTATTTATTAAAGAGTTCTGCTATGAGTGCAGAATGATACAAATAGTGCGGTAAGCAAGGGATTGGACCAATCAAACATGTCCCCCTCCAGGGATGGGCTGTGGACTTGTGGATATAATAAAATGTAATGCTCGTAATGGAGACCACCGGAGTGTTTGTTGCAGTCTTCTTTCTTCCCTGGTTGTTGCATCGTGAGTTCGGCGGGTCCACCGCCGGACAGGGCCTCTGGTGAACGGAGTCATGTGTTTATAAAGAAAGAAAATAATAACAAAAAGGAGTGACGCACTTGTGAGCCCCTGGTGCGGTCGAGCCGTACTCTGGGTCTGTTGCGATCGTGCCCCTTCCCCTAGGCCCACGGTATCTCCAAAGCATAATGATGTACGCGGAGGGTTGGTCTTGCAATTATGCAAGGGCTGGGGTTGGGGCCGCATTGCTACGCGTGCTCGGAACGTGCCAGGTGGTCTTGGTTGATGTTGCTCCGGGCGCGCTTGGCCGTGTCCGGCCGTTTAACGGCCGGACTCGAATATTGCCTTAAAAGGCTGCTTTGTACTTCTGCCGCGAGAGCCGTTGTGTGTTCCTCTGTTCGGAGGGAGCGTTCCGTATTTCCATTGACCGTGATGACTCCGCGAGGGCCTGGCATCTTGAGCTTGAGGTATGCATAATGCGGTACCGCGTTGAACTTTGCAAACGCGGTTCGTCCGAGCAGGGTGTGATAGCCACTGCGGAATGGGACTATGTCGAAGATTAACTCCTCGCTCCGGAAATTGTCCGGGGATCCGAAGACCACTTCCAGTGTGACTGAGCCTGTACAATTGGCCTCAACACCTGGTATGACGCCTTTGAAAGTCGTCTTTGTAGGTTTAATCCTTGAGGGGTCTATGCCCATCTTGCGCACTGTATCCTGATAAAGCAGGTTCAGGCTACTGCCGCCGTCCATCAGGACTCTCGTGAGGTGAAATCCATCGACGATTGGGTCTAAAACCAATGCGGCGAATCCGCCATGGCGGATACTGGTCGGATGATCTCTTCGATCGAAAGTGATCGGGCAAGAGGACCATGGATTGAACTTAGGGGCGACTGGCTCCATCGCATATACGTCCCTTAGTGCACGCTTCCGCTCCCTCTTGGGTATATGGGTCGCGTATATCATGTTCACCGTCCGCACTTGTGGGGGGAAACCCTTCTGTCCTCTATTGTTCGGCGGTCGGGTCTCTTCCTCGTCGTCGCTGTGCAGCCCCTTGTCATTGTTTTCGGCAATTAACTTGCCTGCCTGCTTGAACACCCAACAATCTCTGTTGGTGTGATTAGCTGGCTTTTCAGGGGTGCCATGTATCTGGCATAAGCGGTCGAGTATTCGGTCCAAATTGGACGGACCCGGAGTGGTTCTTTTGAATGGCTTCTTCCGCTGACCGGGTTTGGAGCCTCGGAATCCGGCGTTGACTTCCGTATCCTCCTTGTCGTCGCCGTTAATGCGGCGTTTATTTTTGTTTCGACGTGGCCTGCCATTGTGGTCCTTGGTATCCGGACTGCCAGAATTTTTACTGAGGTTGTTGCTGCGAGCTAGCCAGCTATCCTCTCCCGCACAGAAGCGGGTCATTAATGATGTGAGGGCTGCCATGGATTTCGACTTTTCCTGTCCTAGGTGCCGGGCTAGCCACTCATCGCGGATGTTATGCTTGAAGGCTGCAAGGGCCTCTGCATCCGGACAGTCGACGATTTGATTTTTCTTTGTAAGGAACCGTGTCCAGAATTGTCTGGCCGATTCGTCTGGCTGTTGAATTATGTGGCTTAGGTCATCGGCGTCTGGTGGTCGCACATATGTGCCCTGGAAGTTGTCGAGGAATGCGGCTTCCAGGTCTTCCCAACACCCAATTGACTCTGCGAGCAAGCTGTTAAGCCAATGTCGAGCTGATCCTTTAAGCTTGAGTGGGAGATACTTGATGGCGTGGAGATCGTCGCCGCGGGCCATATGGATGTGAAGGAGATAATCTTCGATCCAAACCGCGGGGTCTGTTGTGCCATCATAGGATTCAATGTTTACGGGTTTAAACCCTTCGGGGATTTGATGATCCATTACTTCGTCAGTGAAGCATAGCGGGTGTGCGGCGCCTCTATATTGGGCAATATCACGACGTAGCTCGAGAGAGCGTTGTCTGCTGTGTTCGGCCCGGCCGGAGTTATTGTATCTGGCGCGACGGTATTCGTCGTGGGTCGTGGGGCGCCCACGTGATCCGTAGATGGATCTGGATTGCCTTGCTTTGTCCTCCAATATATCTCGCAAGTCCGGCGCGTTCCCTCTTGGCTTCGTACTTTTGGAGCGATGCCGGGGTACGGTCTTGGTGGAGGGCCTAGATGCCTCTCTGTCTCGACCATAGGGTAGTCGGTCGGCCGTATTGTGCGCTGGCGATGAAGGTATGTATGTTTCCTCCTCTAATCGGGGGAGTAACTTGCGTCTTGGGTAGCTTTTGGAGGAGCGTTCGAGTTCATACTCTTCGGCCGCGAGGACCTCGGTCCATCGATCGGCCAGCAGGTCCTGATCAGCTTGAAGTTGCTGCTGCTTTTTCTTTAGGCTATTTGCCATGGCGATAAGCCTGCGTTTAAAACGCTCTTGTTCGACGGGATCCTCGGGCACGACGAATTCGTCGTCGTTGAGGCTTGCCTCGTCTTTGGAGGGAGGTATATAATTATCATCCTCGACCTCTTCGTTTGCCGCCCTCTCGTGAGGGCTTGCTTCTGCATCCTCCTGCGCTGAATCCTGCTGGAGGGGATTATCTTCGGCACTCTCTGGAGTATTATTATCTCCTGTGCCTGAATCTCCATTCTTGCTGTGGCGGGATTTAGAGCGGCGCCGCTGGCGTCGGCGCTTGGGCTGTTTCTTTGAGGAATCTGCCTCCGCTGCTTCTTCGCCGTCCCCCTCTTTTGGGGTGTCCACCATGTATATGTCATATGACGAGGTGGTCTTCCAGTGCCCTGTAGGCGCTGGTTCTTGTTCGTCTCCGACATCGTCGTCCATACCGTCGATGTCCTCAGAGTCGTAGTCTAGCATATCTGTTAGATCGTCGACAGTGGCTACAAAGTGGGTGGTGGGTGGGCTTTGAATTTCTTCGTCGTCCGTATCCCAACCGTCCTGGCCATAGTCCGGCCAGGTATCTCCGGATAGCGAGAGATGTTTTAGCGAATTTAGGATGTCGCCAAAGGGCGAGTGCTGGAAGATGTCCGCGGTGGTGAATTCCATAACCGGCGCCCAATCAGATTCGATTGGCAGGGGCGCGGGAGGTCCGGAGTCCGGAGGGGAGTCCGACACCTCGGAGTCACGTGCTTCGCAAGGGACAAGGTTAGTGTTCGGCTCCATCGCCGTGGAAGTTGCAGCCCCCGAGGCGGTGTCCAACCACCGGTCCTCGATCTGGGCGATCGGCTCCGGACTAAGGGCCGGAGCAGATTCTTGTGCGGCCACCAAGGCACTGTCCGGCGGCAGAGCTAGATCATGCCCATCGTAGCAGTGCGGCACGCTTGGCTGTGGCTCGAGCTCGTCGAAGATCAAGTCCCCGCAGAGGTCGGCCGTGAAGTTTAGGCTCCCGAACCTGACCTGACGGCCAGGGGCGTAGCTTTTGATCTGCTCCAGATGGCCAAGTGAATTAGCCCGCAGTGCGAAGCCACCGAATATGAAGATCTGTCCGGGGAGAAAAATCTCACCCTGGACAGCGTTGTCGATTGAAGAAGTCATCGAGCCTATCGGTGACGACACAGAGGAACTCTCAATGAAAGCACCAATGTCGGTGTCAAAACCAGTGGATCTCGGGTAGGGGGTCCCGAACTGTGCGTCTAGGCGGATGGTAACAGGAGACAAGGGACACGATGTTTTACCCAGGTTCGGGCCCTCTTGATGGAGGTAAAACCCTACGTCCTGCTTGATTAATATTGATGATATGGGTAGTACAAGAGTGGATCTACCACGAGATCAAGGAGGCTAAACCCTAGAAGCTAGCCTATGGTATGATTGTTGTAATGTATGTTGTGTCCTACGGACTAAAGCCCTCCGGTTTATATAGGCACTGGAGAGGGCTAGGGTTACACAGAGTCGGTTACAATGGTAGGAGATCTACATATCCGTATCGCCAAGCTTGCCTTCCACGCCAAGGAAAGTCCCATCCGGACACGGGACGGAGTCTTCAATCTTGCATCTTCGTAGTCTTGGAGTCCGGCGGACGATGATAGTCCGGCTGTCCGGACACCCCCTAGTCCAGCACTCCCTCAACCATTTTATCATGCGTCCCTTAATGTGTTTTAGGTCCCCAGCAATAGCATCGGACGCCTTTGATTGCAGGCTAGAGACCTTATTCTGCAAAAGAAAGTTAATTCTTCTTCACCACCCACATCTTCAGGGGTGGCTTAGAAGCAATGAGTCTAAGTGTAGCATCTAAGAATTTTGGCCTTGAAGCCCTAGCAAATAGCCTTGCAGGAGATGAATGATACTCATATGAATAAGCAGAAAAGTTCTTAGTTCGATGAACGTAGCGGTTTGAAGACACATGCTCATATTCATAAGTTTGAGTACGATTTCCCTGCAAAACATTAGCGTTAGGGTGACTCAGGTGAGTCCTGTATCTGTATGAAGCCTTTGGGCCATATGAAGCCATAGGTCTGGGGTTTGTCTTCTTCCTTGGTGGTGTCATGATGACATTCATAGGAAGATTCTCAATGCACTACTGACGTACCCAGATCTTCTTCATAGGTGGTCCATTCCAGCAGTTAGTACCAATATACCTGGCCAACACTTCACCATTCTGATTTTTGAACAGTTTATAGTTTGCATCAAAGGATTCATCAATGATGATAGGGTTAGCGCAAGTGAAACCAGATAAGGTGGATGGATCTACTGAAGGTTCCTTTGCAGCAACCCATGTGGTTTTGGGATACTGCTCAGGCTTCCAGTAGGAACCATCAACATTCATTTTCCTCTCAAACCCAACACCCTCTTTCCTAGGGTTTCGGTTCAGAATCTGCTTTTTGAGGACATCGCAATGTGTCTGATGTCCTTTCAGACTTTTATACATCCCTGTTTCAAGCAATGTCTTCAACCTAGCATTTTCATCAGCAATAGTAGTGGTATCCTCAGCAGAGGGGTTAGTTACCACATCAGTAGTTGAAGACAATGCAACAGTAGCAGCAGTGGAACATTCAGCAACAGAGGTAGCGTTATCACGCTCAATGCATTTTAGACATGGTGGTTCAAATCCATCCTGAGCGGAACTGATCTGTTGAGCGCGAAGTGACTCATTCTCTTTTTGAAGATCTTCATGAGCCGCTCTCAATTTCTCAAGCTCTTGCTTCCTTTGAAGATAATCATAGGAGAGCTTTTCATAAGTGGTTGAGAGCGTTTCATGACGACTTTCAAGTTCTTGGTACTTAGCATGAAGATTTTTTATGTCTTCAACTAAGGACTGTGAACGTGTCATTTCCTCGTCCAACAGGTCATCGCTTTTGTCTAACAGTTTTTGAGTATGTTCCATAGCCTTTTGTTGTTCAGTTGCAATTTTAGCAAGTGTTTTGTAGCTGGGTTTGGATTCACAATCAGAGTCATCTTCACTTGATGTTTGAAAGTAAGCATCATGTGATTTTACCTTGGCACCACGTGCCATGAAGCAGTAGGTGGGAGCAGGGTCGTCCTTGTCATCAGCTTCAGCATTGGTGTGGAAGTCATTGTCTTCAGTGTTGAAGATGGACTTGGCAACATAGGTTGTGGCTAGAGCCAGACTTGCAACGCCAGGGTCGGACTCCTCTTCGGACTCCACCTCCGCCTCCTCAGAAGCAGACTCCTCCTCTGAATCCATCTCCTTGCCAACAAAAGCACGAGCCTTGCCAGATGAGCTCTTCTTATGAGATGAAGACCTTGATGAGGACTTGGAATAAGACTTTGAAGATTTCTTCTTCTTCTTGTCATCAGAATCATATTCCTTGCTCTTCTTCTTCTTATTCTCATTGTCCCACTGTGGACACTCAGAGATATAGTGTCCAGGTTTCTTGCACTTGTGACATGTTCTCTTCTTGTAGTCATGAGTGGAAGCTTCATCATTTCTTGAGCTAGATCGTGAAGACTTTCTGAAGCCCTTCTTCTTAGTGAACTTCTGGAACTTCTTCACAAGCATAGCAAGTTCCTTCCCAATGTCTTCAGGATCATCAGAACTGCAGTCAGATTCTTCTTCAGATGAGGAAACAACTTTTGCCTTCAAAGCGCGAGTTCGGCCATAGTTGGGACCATATATATCTCTTTTCTCAGAAAGCTGGACCTCATGTGTGTTAAGCCTCTCAAGTATATCAGACGGATCGAGTGTCTTGAAGTTAGGGCGTTCTTGTATCATGAGGGCAAGGGTGTCAAAGGAGCTGTCAAGTGATCTCAGTAGTGTCTTGACGATTTCATGCTTGGTAATCTCAGTGGCGCCGAGAGCACGAAGCTCATTTGTGATGTCGGTGAGGCGATCAAACGTGAGCTGGACATTTTCATTGTTGTTTCTCTTGAAGCGGTTGATGAGGTTGCGAAGAACACTGATCCTTTGATCTCTCTGGGTTGAGACGCCTTCATTGACCTTGGATAGCCAGTCCCAGATTAGCTTCGACGTTTCCAGAGCACTCACATGGCCATACTGTCCTTTGGTCAGATGACCACAGATGATGTTCTTGGAAGTAGAGTCCAGTTGAATGAACTTCTTGACATCAGCAGGGGTGACACCTTCACCAGTTTTGGGAACGCCGTTCTTGACGACATACCAGAGGTCGACATCAATGGATTCAAGATGCATGCGCATCTTATTCTTCTAGTAGGGATATTCAGTTCTATCGAACACGGGGCAAGCAGCGGAGACTTTGATTATCCCTGCAGTCGACATAGCTAAAACTCCAGGTGGTTAAACCGAATCACACAGAACAAGGGAGTACCTTGCTCTGATACCAATTGAAAGTGCTAGTTATCGACTACAGGGGGTGAATAGGCGATTTTTATGAAAGTCTTCAAATCGTGGAAGTTTCGAAGACAAACAATAGAAATGACCTAATTGATATGCAGCGGAAGATAAACTACAACAAGCAAGCCATAGTCAAGTATGCAATAATGTGAAAGTACAAAGACTAATAGCAGCTCAGTAGTAAGGATCAGGATGGAAGATAGTATGAAGCCAACCAACGATAGTAGTCAAGCAATGAAGTCAAACAGGTACGACAAATAGGCAATGACTTCACGAAGACAAACACTAAGTAAAGGGAGGGAGAGGATAGAACCAGTCACTTGTTGAAGACACAGGATTTGTTGGACCAGTTCCAGTTGCTGTGACAACTGTACGTCTGGTTAGGGAGGCTGAGATTCAACTCAGAAGACCCTGTCTTCACCTTATTCCCCTTGAGCTAAGGACACACAGTCCTCACCCAATCACTCTGGTAAGTCTTCAAGGTAGACTTCCGAACCTTCACAGACTTCGTTCACCGGCGATCCACAATGACTCTTGGATGCTCAGAACGCGACGCCTAACCGGCTGGAGGATTCACAGTCCTCAAGTGTAATAAGTCTTCAGGTCACACAGACAGAAAGACTTAGGTGATGCCCAACACTCTTTGGCTCTGGGTGTTTGGGCTTTGTCCTCGCAAGGATTTCTCTCTCTCAAAGGCTTCGAGGTGGGTTGCTCTCAAATGACAAAAGCCGTGCACTAACTCTGAGCAGCCACCAGTTTATGGTGTAGGGGGTGGGCTATTTATAGCCACAAGGCAAGCCGACCTGATATGTCTGAAATGACCCTGGGTCACTAAGGAACTGACACGTGTTCCGACAGTCAGATTTCAAACACACACGGCAACTTTACTTGGGCTACAAGCAAAGCTGACTCATCCAGCTCTGGATAAGATTTGCTCTCATCGTCTTCGCTCGAAGACATAGGATTTGGGTTGAGCATCACTTCAGTCATTCTGACTTTGTTCACTTGGACCCCACTTAACAGTACGGTGGTTCCTATGACTCAACAGAGAAGAAAAAGGAAACAACGAGACGACACAGTCTTCGCGCTCCATAGTCTTCACTCAATGTCTTCTCATGTCATAGTCTTCAATATGAATATCTTCACATACCACCATTGTCGTCAATGTCTTCATACATTTTTAGGGGTCATCTCCGGTAGGTAAACCGAATCAATGAGGGACACTACCTGCGTTATCCTGCAATTCTCACAAACGCATTAGTCCCTCAACCAACTTTGTCGTCAATACTCCAAAACCAACTAGGGGTGGCACTAGATGCACTTACAGGCGGTGCTAGGGTTTTGGGAAGCTCGAGCGAGAGAGAGCGCGAGCGAGGTGAAAATGAAGTGAGGAAGAGACAGGGGTATTTATAGAGGGAGTGAAAAAACTGTTCAACCGAGGAAATCGGACGAACATGCCCCTGGCCACTTCTCATTCGCTTGAGATGTGTCACCCACGTACTGAGAGGTGGTGATCGTGTAGGATCGTGGGTGAATAGATAAGTATTGTCATGAGAAGCGGAACGGTTTGAGCGACAAAGCCGAAAATTTAGATAAGATAGGTTAAAAGTTCCGTTCACAATTTCTTCAGCTGTCAAGGACACAGTGAAGAATTTGAACGAGCTTCAAATAGAACGCATATGAGGAATTTGTGAATAGACTGAGTTGAGTTTAGCATAGAGGGGGAAAGGGTCCGATCACATTCACTTAGC
>NC_041389.1:327960075-328005095 GCF_002162155.2 Triticum dicoccoides
TGAAGAACAACACCGGAAAGGGTGAAGACAATGCAAAGTTGAAGAATTTGAAAAACTGAGGAATTTCAAAAATGAAGAAAAACTCATATTGAAGATTTTCAACTTTGGTTGGTGGCGTAACCCACCGTATAAGAAAGCTGATTTCAGACACCGCGTACAATTGTCGTAGGGCTCTGAGAATCAATTTCTTCATTAATTTCTTCACACTTAGAGGGTTAGTCTTCATTGATTGAAGAAAAACGTTACTTTGTGTGTTGCGCATATAAGTCATCAAGTCCGCATAAGTCTTAGGAGGTGTGTCCATTTCAGAGAACATTCGAAGATTCTAGGATATTTAGCTCACACCGCAACTTGCTAAATCTCTTCTCATCCAAGGGCTTAGTGAAGATATCGGCCAGCTGATCTTCAGTGCTGACGTGGTCGATGGAGATGTCGCCCTTCAACACATGATCACAAAGAAAATGATGACGAATCTGGATGTGCTTGGTCTTTGAATGTTGAACTGGGTTATGAGCAATCTTGATGGCACTCTCATTGTCACAGTAGAGAGGCACATTCTTCACGTTGACGCCATAGTCCTTGAGTGTTTGCTTCATCCATAGTAGTTGAGCACAGCACGATCCAGCAGCAATGTACTCAGCTTCTGCAGTGGAGAGAGATAAGAAGTTCTGTTTCTTTGAGGACCAACAGACCAAAGATTGTCCGAGGAAATGACATGTACCAGATGTTGACTTGCGGTCCACGCGATCGCCAGCATAGTCAGAGTCTGAATATCCAATGAGATCAAAAGTAGAGCCCTTGGGATACCATAATCCAAGTGTTGGTGTGTGAGCTAAGTATCGAAGAATATGCTTCACAACCTTATGGTGTGATTCCTTTGGTGTAGCTTGAAATCAGGCACACATGCAAACACTAAGCATAATATCTGGCCTAGATGCACATAGGTACAATAAAGAACCAATCATGGAGCGGTATACCTTTTGATCAAAGTCTTTACCATTTTCATCAGTGCAGCCATTTGTGGGCATTGGAATATTGACCCCTTTGCAATCTTGCATGCCGAATTTCCTCAATACGTCCTTGAGGTATTTCTCCTGAGATATGAATATTCCATTGCGCTGTTGACGAATTTGAAGACCTAAAAAGAATTTCAACTCTCCCGTCATAGAAATTTGATATTCTTCACTCATCATATAGGCAAATTCATCACTATATCGTTGGTCAGTACAGCCGAAAATGATATCATCAACATATATTTGGCACACGAACAATTCACCATCATAAGATTTAATGAAAAGAGTTGGGTCGAGTGAACTGGGTTTGAAGCCATTCTTCATGAGGAATTCCTTCAAAGTATCATACCACGCCCGAGGGGCTTGCTTGAGGCCATACAGGGCCTTGTTGAGCTTGAAGACTTTGTTGGGATTCTTTGGATCTTCAAAACCTGGGGGTTGAGCAACATATACTTCTTCCTCAAGCTTACCATTGAGGAATGCACTTTTCACATCCATTTGTTGTAAGATAATATCATAATGGTTAGCATAAGCAAGTAATATGTGAATAGCCTCAAGTCTAGCAACATGTGCAAAAGTTTCATCAAAGTCAATTCCTTCAACCTGTGTGTAGCCTTGAGCTACAAGTCGTGCCTTATTCCTCACCACAAGGCCATTTTCATCTTGCTTGTTGCGCTAGATCCACTTTGTGCTAATAATGTTGTGCTTGCGAGGATCTGGACGTTTGACCAGTTCACAGACGTTGTTGAGCTCGAACTGATGTAATTCTTCTTGCATAACTTGAATCCACTCAGGCTCCAGAAATGCTTCATCTACCTTAGTGGGCTCTGTGATGGAGACAAATGCAAAGTGCCCACAAAAGTTAGATAAATGTGAAGCTTTTGAGCGTGTGAGAGGACCTGGTGCTTCAATGTCATCGATGTTCTTCTCGATTTGCACTTCGTTTGCAATACGAGGATGAGCGGGTTGTCTTCAAGGAATTTGATCTGCATTTTCTTCAGGAGCATTTTCCTCAGCACCATTTTCTTCAGGTGCGCCAGCCCGACGTTCATCATGTTCTGGAATGAATTCTTTAGCAAATTCTTCAGTAGGAATGACATCCTCAGTGGCTTTGAACTTGATAGAATCCTCAGGTGTTGGTTCATCTATCACAGAAGGTAGGTGCTCTCTTTGCGAGCCATTAGTTTCATCGAACCGCACATCCACAGTTTCAACACCCTTGTGAAGAATGTTGTTGAAGACTTTGTAGGTGTGCGAGTCCTTTCCGTAACCAAGAATGAAACCCTCATGTGCTTTTGGTGCAAATTTAGAATTGTGGTGAGGATCTCTAATCCAACATTTAGCACCGAAGACTTTGAAGTAACTTACATTGGGTTTCTTGTCAGTGAGGAGTTCATAGGTAGTCTTCTTGAAGAATTTGTGAAGATATACTCTGCTGATGATGTGGCGGGCAGTATCAATTGCCTCACTCCAGAAACAACGAGGCATCTTGTATTCATCAAGCATAGTGCAAGCCATCTCAACAAGAGTTCTATTCTTGCGCTCCACGACGCCATTTTGTTGAGGAGTATAAGGAGCAGATAACTCATGAGTAATACCAAGTTCATCAAGATAGTCATCAAGACCGGAATTCTTGAACTCAGTTCCATTGTCACTCCTTATGTGCTTTATCTTCACACCAAAGTTGGTTGAAGCCCTCGAGGAAAATCGTTTGAAGACTTCCTGCACCTCATGTTTGTAAGTGACAATGTGTACCCATGTGTAATGAGAATAATCAGCAAAATAACAAAGCCATATAGAGATGCATCATTTGTAACAGCAGAATAATGATTAGGACCAAAGAGATCCATGTGAAGCAATTCAAATGGTTGAGTGGTAGTCATGATAGTCTTCGTTGGATGCTTGGCCTTTGTCATCTTCCCAGCTTCACAGGCTCCGCATAAGTGATCCTTGAGGAATTTGACATTTTCAATGCTAATGACATGCTTCTTCTTTGCGAGCATGTGCAGATTCCTCATGCCAGCATGACCAAGTCGCCGATGCCATAGCCAGCCTTCTGAAGCTTTTGCAAGTAAGCACACGGCCGGTTGTGGTCCTGTAGAGAAATTAACAATGTACAAGTCTCCTCTCCTACAGCCCTCGAATACTTTGGAATTGTCAGCTTCCATGATCACAACACAACAATACTTGCCAAAGACAACAACCATATCAAGATCACAAAGCATTGAGACAGACATGAGGTTGTATCCTAAGGACTCGACAAGCATGACTTTGTCCATGTTTATGTCCTTAGAGATCGCAACCTTACCTAGACCCAATACCTGACTTTTGCCTTTGTCAGAGAAGATGATATGCTTCAGATGTGACGGTGATAAGGGAGCATCCATCAATAGACTCTTGTCACCAGTCATGTGATTTGTACATCCACTATCGAGGACCCACTCATTTGCTTTGGGTTGATCATCCTGCAGATGAATTAGTGCAGCTTACAAACTCATATACTTCATTGGTGAAGAATATGACATCAATATCATCAGGTCAATTTCATCAAGCAATTAGAATAGATAATCAGTATGAGGACGTGAGAAATGAAGGTTCATTTCATCATGATTAGCATGCGTCCCATCAGGCACTGTTCAGGTCTCCAGCAAATTCTTCAGTCGTTTTGAGCACGACTGGAGACCTGACCCTGCATAAGAGATTAGTTCTTTTTCTTTACCACCCACATCTGGAGGGGTGGCAAAGAATTCATCACTCTGCGAGCACCATATGAGAAAGGTGGCATGGATGCCAGTCCACTTTGTTTCACATAAGAGGGGTTAGGGTAAGCATATGAATAAGCAGAGAAATTCTTCGAGGACTTATGAACATAATGATTTGAAGAATAATGCACATATTCATAGCCCTTAGCTCTACCCTGCGAAATAGAAGGGTTAGCACGATGATGATCATGTGAGGACTTTGATCCTTTTGAGGAATTTGATCCACGTGCGGAATTTGGTCCACTTGAGGACTTGGATCCATATGAAGAATTTGGTTCATATGAAGAATTTGATCTGGAGTTCCTATTCTTCACAGGTGGTGTCATGAGGACATTCACCTGAAGACTTTCAAGGCAACTTTTGGGAACCCAGATTTTCTTCATAGGGGAACTGTTCCTGCAGTTAGTCCCAACATATCTAGCAAATACTTCACCATTCTGATTTTTGAACAGTTTATAGTTAGAGTCAAATGACTCATCAGAAGAATGAGGAGATTCACATGTAAAGCCAGATAAGTTGGATGGATCAACTGGAGGTCCCTTTGCAGCAACCCATGAGGTTTTGGGGTACTGCTCAGGCTTCCAATATGTTCCATCAGCATTGAGTTTCCTCTCAAAGGCAATACCCTCTTTCCTAGGGTTTCTGTTGAGGATCTGCTTTTTGAGCACATCACAAAGAGTCTGATGCCCTTTGAGGCTTTTGTACATGCATGTCATGTACAATTCCTTCAGCCCTGCATCATCAGTGATACTTGCATTGTCCTCAGATGAGAAATTAGTGATAGCAGAGACATATGAAGAATTTGTAGCATTAGAAGCATTTGAACATTCAGGTGAAGAATTAGCAGTTTCACGTTCAATGCACTTCAGACATGGAGGAACAAATTCTTCCTGGGTAGCGCTGATTTGTTGAGCAAGTAATGAATCGTGCTCCTTCTGAAGATCTTCATAATCCACTCTTAGCTTTTCAAGATCTTGCTTTCTTTGAAAAGATTCAGAAGAAAGCCTCTTGTGATCGGACAAGAGAGTATTATGATGATCTTGAAGGGCGTCAAACTTGGACTGAAGTCTCTGAAGACTCTCAGTCAATGCTTTTGACTGATCCATTTCTTCACCCAACATATCATCACTCTTATTAAGCATGTATTGAACTTTTTCCAAAGCTCTTTGTTGTTTAGTGGCAAGGGAAGCAAGTTTGACATAGCTGGGGCCAAATTCATCACCTGATTCATCATCACTAGATTCGGAAAGGTAGCATTCAGTTACATTGGCACCCTCTGCCATGAGGCACGGTGAAGAGGATGATGATTCAGGTGCGAAAGTAATCTCTTTGAGAGAATCCTTGTAATCATCAAACCAAGGATCATGACGAGTACGATGACCTTCATAGACCTCAGAAAGCCGGTCCCAGATTAGCTTCGCGTGATTGAGGTGCATGACGTTCCTGAACTGATTTCGGGATAGACAGGAGCAGATGACATCCTTCACCGTGAGGTTCAGTAGAGTGTACTTGTGAATGTCATCAGCCTCCGCCATCTTGCATAGATCGGTAAGACCAATCTCAGTAATGGTCCACAGTTCGCTATCCATAGCCATGAGTTGCTTCTTCATCATGGCCTTCCACCAAGGATACTCATGACCGTCAAAGATGGGGCAGGATACGTTCCTCAATCTTGCAGTCGACATAACTAAAACTCCAGGCGGTTAAACCAAAATCACACAGAACAAGGGAATACCTTGCTCTGATACCAATTGAAAGTGCGTTATATCGACTAGAGGGGGGTGAATAGGGAATTTTTATGAATTCTTCACTAAGGAATTTGCTGGTGAGGAAATTCCTAAATGAAGAACTACTAGCAGCGGAATAAATACTTAGAAGTAAATATAACAAAACACAAGCATAGTCATCATGATGAAATGAAGACAAGCACAGAGTACAGAAAGCGTAAACACAGGATAACACAAGAAAGAAGACGGACAGACCGAAGAAATTGATCTGAGGAAATTGAGAAAGTCTTCAGTCAAAGTCTTCAAACAGGTATGAACAGGCACACAACAACAGACATGAGGAAATGAAAGAGTTGAGGAAATAGAACCAGTAGGCTTGGTGAAGACAATGATTTGGTAGACCAGTTCCAACTGCTGTCTCAGTTGTACATCTGGTTGGAGCGGCTGAGTATTTAAACTCGAGGACACCCAGTCTTGGACACATAGTCCTCACCGTATTCTCCTTGAGCTAAGGTCACACAGACCTCGCCCAATCACTCGTGGTAAGTCTTCAGATGACTTCCGAACCTTCACAAACTCGGTCACTTGGCGATCCACAATTCCTCTTGGATGCTCTAGACCTTGACGCCTAACCGTCTGGAAGAAGCACAGTCTTCAAAGGAAACAAGCGCCGGATCCACGCAGGATCAATATCATCAGTGATGCTCAATCATTTTGGGTTGTAGGTGTTGGGTTTTGGGTTTTCCTCACTTGATGATTTTCGCTCAAAGTCCTCGGAGGATGGGATGCTCTCAATTGACAAGTGTCAATTTCTCTCGGAGCAGCCAACCAGCTAGTGGTTGAAGAGGGCGGCTATTTATAGCCTAGGGAGCAGCTCGACATGATAAGACATAAATGCCCTTGTCTGATAGGACCGTTAGGTGGGTAGATATTTTGGAACCGCTGGCGCATAGCACAGCAACGGTCGGAATTTTGACTATAAAAGTCCTCAGGGCTATCATGTTCCTCGTTGTGTAGGCAATTCACACTGGTGAATTCCTAACTCCTCAGTCAGAACAAATTCCTCAGAGAGCAGAAGAACTTTGTCTCTATCACTGAAGAATATGACTGAACTGTATGAGATTTCCAATGGCTTCACTTGAAGGGATTGGTAGGTGTAGGATTTTGAGTTGAGCATCACATGGAAAATTTTCCTTAGTATTTCCTCGACCCCCTTTAACAGTACGGTGTTTCCTATGACTCAATAAAGAGAAAATGAAACTATGAAAACAAAAGTCTTCACGCTTCATGTTCCTAGAATGATTGCCAAGTCTTCAAGGTCACACCAATTTCTTCACTTTCAAAGTCTTCAGAAATCCAAAGTCTTCAGTTGAAGAACTTCATTTTTAGGGGTTGACTTTCTCTGTAAATATCAAACTCCTCATAGACTTATAGTCCTATGTACACTAACAAACGCATCAGTCCCTTAACATATAAGTCTTCAATACACCAAAATCACTAAGGGGCACTAGATGCACTTACAGCTAGTAAAAGGAAAAGGTCTGCCGTGTTCGCGTCGCACCCCCACACGCCCGGGAATCGGGAGTACAACACGGCCCGTCCGGCACGACACATAGCTTAGGGAAGGCGTGTTGCCGAACAGTGGCGGACCTTGAAGCAAAACGTTGGGCGTGCCAGTCTAGCCAGGCTATAGAAATTACACTTGCGTTGACGTTCCATGCCTCAAAACTGGATGTACAACTACGAAAGTCCTACTAGGTTGGGCAGGCCAGGGCACGTGTTGGCCTTCACGTAGCTCCGCCCCTGTGCCTAGCATTTTCACTTTCATGTGGGACCGCCGTTGAGCAAACCGACACCCCGCCCGTCGCCGGGTTGGAAAACAGAAACAAGGGGAAGATCTAGCTGTAGCACGGAAGCCAAGAAATTTTGTGTCAGACGGGGCTCGTTGATAGAGTAGGAGCATTCCGTACTAGTACTACTCCTACTAGTACTACCAAGTTTGTACTCCTAATACTATATTACTAGTACTACCACTATACAACTAGTAGATACGTGCACGACACAACATCATATGAACAAAAAAGGGAAGATCTTGTTTTGGGTGATTTATCTTTTTTTCAATCAACGTAGTATGAATAATATGATGTGGGGGGCACCCATGAAGCTTATGTGGCTTGGTTGCATGGCTACGGAAGGTTAGAGAAAAATAAATAGAAAATGGGTTTAGAGTGCACTCCACTAAATAGATATACTTTGGATCCATTGCAATGGACCGACACATCTATATCTATACCCCCTATATAGTGTGTGAAAAACTTTGAAAGTTGGTCGTTGGATGAAGCCAATCCGATGGTACAAAGATGGCAAATCCTACTGGCCATTGGATATCATCCACCAGATTCTGCCACATGTATAATCTAGAAGACTCCATGGTTGAACTTAATTCATGACTAGCTTCGAGGCGCTTGGCGTAGATCTTTGAAAATCGTCAATCGGGTGAGCCAGCTATTATTGAGGGAGGCCAGGTCTACATACGTAATATCAAGTTGCTCTAGTTGCGTGTCTTTCGTACGGAAAGATGGGTTTGCCACAACTAAGCTCTGGCAAAGTTATTAAGTTCTTCAAAATGAGAGCCACAAGTTGGCAAGCCTAAGGGAATCTTGCCACATTTTTTGTGTGTATGTCATGTGGGGCCTTAGTGTGGCTTGCCTAAGGTGTGGCTTGAACCAAACACTCACCTAAGTTAATCAAACTTGCCTAACCTTACATTCCACCAGATTTTGCCACATGTTAGAATCCAAAAAACTCCGCATGTAGAAGCATAATGCACAAACCACCAGAATCTCATGCGTGCAATGCGTGTGTACCTTACTAGTACTAGTTGGTAGTAGTAAGAAACAAATTCTAGTTTTGGCACGAGCTCATACTGCGGGAGCACCACAAGGCCTGCCGCAGGAGTTACATTTCCCTCTCGGGGGCCCACGGGACCAAACTTCAGTGGCTTAGTGCCCGCCTATGAGTCAATGACATGCGGACCTTAAATGCGGCTGGCCCACATGTCATTCTCATGGTGGTGGCATGGTTCGCGACTCACTCGTTCGAGATGAACCGGCCGGTGGTGGCGTGGCCGTGGCGAGGGTACCACAGCTAGGCGTCAGGGCGTTACGAGGCGTAGATGGCCACACCGGCGGGTACTACCTGTAGTACATAAGTACTCCAGCTGAGGATTGATGCTCGGGACGAAATGTGTCACAGCCACTGGATGAAAATTCGATGGTGCAGGAGTACGGATCGGAGCACAACAGCGGAGCAGGCAAACCACGTCCAATCGGGTGTGTCTGTGGTAGAAAGTTGATGGTCGCCGTAGTTCAGCTGGCCCGCATGTCATGCACACAAAGGTAGAGGAGCGGTGGGGCTGAGAGGGATGAGGGGCACGAACAATCCTACCATTCTGTCACTGACATGTGGGACCCATAAGCGTGGGTCCCACCTGTCAGCGAAGGAAAGGCGGGGCAAGGCAGTGATAGCCATGTCAGAGGATCCATGTCCATGTCGGGGGACGTCGTGCCGTGGGTTGGAGCGGCGTCGTGGGCATCGCATGTGGGTGTGGCAGTGGTAGAAACAAGAAACGTGATGGTCATCGTGGTTCAACTTCCATGGACAAGCTGTCGTGTCTGCTGACACATGTATATCAAAACTAGAGTGTTTATATTTCAAGCACGTGAACAAGTATTATTCTACTAGTTTGGATCCATTGCAACGCACGGGCCAGCACATTGGTAGTAGTAGTGTCCATCTCTATCTCTAGAGGCCTTCCCTCGTTCATCCTTTTCTCTCACAAGATAAAGTATCATACAAATGCATCTTGATGTTCCGTGGAACGCACGAGGATGTTTCCTTGGGGGTCTCTCCAGCGCGGCGTGGCCGTAGTTGCAAGTTGACGCCCCTTGAGATGCCGATGTTAAGGGGCACTCGGATTTCCTCTGATGAGCAGGTAAGATGAGTTTGATCACGTAGTAAATGCATTCTAAAGACTACTTCCGTGTCCATTTCCTAATTCTCCCCCTGCCCACTGTTTCACAGGCTAGGCTCGGTGCGAGTGGAGATTGGCTTGCATATGTACGGGAGGGTACCAACATCAATTTGCACAACATTTACAACGGTGACACCGTTCCCGTAGAACCTTTGTCCAACATTGGGATCAGCCATGCAACGGGCCACCACATGAATTGGTACGATGGAACCACGGTGAGATTGAATAAAAGATAGCACGAACCTTGCACATGGCGGTCAAAGGCGGACCATGCTGTCTGCGGCCGATTTGTTGCCGTTCGAGTAGGAAGACGTTGTGCTCCTTTCTAACCGCATCTTCACGGTGACAAACCAGGGGACTTATTTTGTATGGGACACACCCTACGATATACTCCCTCTCTCCCAGTTTATTTGTTTTGAATCTTTTCATTTTATAAGTTTCAAATTCAAATTTAGAGCTCCCCATCACATGTTGAGATTACAATGTCCATTAAATCGTTGTGTGCATGTATAGTAAAGAAACAAATCTCGAGTTTGGCACGAGTTCGTGCTGCGGGAGCACCACAAGCCCTGGCGTAGGAGTTACATTTCCCTCTCAGGGCCGTCGGGACTGAGCTTCAGCGCCTTACTACACCTACCTTTGAGTCAATAACATGTGGACCCGATAGGTGACTGGTCCACATGTAATGCTCCCGAAGGCAGAGGGGCGGTGGGGCCAAGAGGGGTGAGCCGCAAGTCGGGGGACGTGTGGTTTCATGGGTTTGAGCGGCGTCGTGGGAATCGCGGGTGGCTGTGGTAGAAACTTGATGCTTGCCGCATTTTAGGTGGCCCACATGTCATGCACACAAAGGCAGAGGGGCGGTGCGGACGAGAGGGGTGAGGCGCACGTCGGGGGGCGTGGTGTCGTGGGTTGGAGAGGCGTCGTGGGAATCGCGAGATGAAACGTGATGGTCGCCGTAGTTGAACTTCCATGGACAAGCTGTCATGTCTACGGACACATGCACTGCATATCGATCACTCGAAGGAGTAGCAGAGAAAGCTATATATGCGGATAAATAGTTCCTTATAGTCAAGCGGACCCATGCTACTACTCTGTTCCAAAGACATGCACACCATCGAAATAGTCCATCTATATCAATATACACCGAGAGGGAATAATTTTTTTTACAAGAGAGGAAATAGTTCATCCATCCATAATGCCCTCCTGGTGGTAGCGTTTTCTTCTTCTTCTTCTTCTTGTTCTCATTCTCTGTGGGAGACGGCTTCACAACAAGCTCTTTGGACCTTGCAGCTATCTCGAAACTCACACGGGCATCGAGGGCAGCATATTTTATCCGCTCGTACGTCAAGGGATAATTTTCCCATCCAGACGACCTTAATGCCACCGTCTTGTCACCCTTCTGAAGATTTGTACCGAGCACAAAATTTGCTATGTCAAATAGGGATGGTGTCTGTTTAGCACAATCTTCTACAGGAATTTTGATTCTGGTTTGTAGGTCGGCGATGCTTTTCAAATCAAGGTTGTACGGCTCCAGCTTCTGTTTGTCCCCTTCGATGACTGCCCCACAGAAGTATGCGTCCTCCCGAGACAAGAAATCGTGAAGCTCACCTGGTATAAAGGGCGAGTCTATGATGTGGTACACCAAAACATCATCTTCGAGGCACAGCTGAAGGACGGCGGCGCGCTGGATCTTCCCAGGGGCACGCTCCGTGTACTCTGCATCGAGACCGATGACCCTCGTCTCTACCTTTTCGAGGGAGTTGGATACATTGTTGATCCACTGCCGAACAACCCTTGGGTTGACAGTGACGGTGGCAACTATGTGCATCGAGCCTTCGACGAGGACATGTTGGACGCTAAAAACCTGCATCTCGATCTCTTTTGCGATTTGGAACCGCTGGAACGGAGGGCTATGGTTTGGAGAATTAGGATTAGATGGCTAGTCTAACTGAAGTAGTAGATGATTATTTAAAGAGGTTAAAACAATGTGAACGCAGTGGGGTTTGGATGCAAATGAAGACGAAGGGGAGGTGAAGAAGCCGAGGCGAATCGGTTCCCGATGGAGAAGTAAATGGGAGAAGTGGCGTGCAGGCAGTTGATTAGACGGCTAGGTAGACTAAACAAAAAGGCTATGCGGGTAGACTAAGGAGTCGTACCTGTTCGTGTACGTGCCCATCCTTCCTGATAGGTGGGACCTATGCAAACAGATAAAAAAAATGTTTCATAGCTTTTTTTGAGCGCGTGAGTGGGAGACACAACATTCTCTGGTTAAGGAATACTCCCTCCGTTTAGGTGAGTATAAGTCACCTTATGAAAATCAGGTTTTCCCAAAACCTTTAGGCGTGGAGCATTAACTTCCCGCTCGATCCCCTCCCAGCCTCGTTATCCAGCGTTCTCTTCCTCTGCTGCCGCGTTCTACCTTTCCATTTTTCCTCTTCTCAAGTGTGGAACGATCTGCATGCCGTCCTTGGTGCACCAGAACGACCACTGCATGCATCGCGGCAGGGCATTGATTGGGCATGCACGAGAATTTGGTTCTTCTTGCAATATGGATGATACCTGAACGATGAAGTGAACAGGCATGCTAGCACGGGAGACTTATTTCCGCTATACAATACTGTAGTACTCATGTTCCTACTACTAGTAGTAGTAGTAGTAGTAATAGTAGTAGTAGTAGTAGTAGTAGTAGTAGTAGTAGTAGTAGTAGTAGTAGTAGTAGTAGTAGTAGTAGTAGTAGTACAACTGTGGTACACTTGATGGTCAAAATACTATTCATCCGGTCCTCACAGTGAAGTGACAACACCCTGCGCCTGACACTAGTCCAGGCGAGGCGGCGTTTTCGGGTTACCAAAGTCAGCCTCACCCTATGCACTGTGCAGTCTGTCATCGCCGTTGTACAGCACATTGGCGCCTCGCCTCGTCTCCCTCTCCGCTCCCATAGCACCACTCCATCTCCATCTCCTTCTCCTTCTTCGTCTCCGTCTCAGTCTCCATCTCACTGTGCCCCCGTGTACCGTCGCCTCACTCGCCTCCCCCAGTACCACTATTCCCTCGCTAGCCGCTCCAGCACCGACATCCTTCTCCCCCGTAAATCAAGCCCCCTTCCAAACTCCACCATGGCCGAACGTGAACCGCGTATCATCCATATGAGCCGCGATTGGAGCAATCTCCCCAGTGACATCCTCAACCTCAGTTGTTCGTGTATGGATATGTTAACCGCCCTACGGCTGGCTGCATGCTCGAGGGACATGCACACGGCCATCATCGAAGCGAGGCCTAAGCTTTTCAAGACACCCTGCTTGCTGCTATCTGGTCTTGCGAGATTGGCTCACCATGATACAGAGGCGTGCATGATGCCCCTCGACTTCAATCCGATCTCCATTAGACGAAACTTCTTTGCAGGTATGCAGTGTGTCGCCGTACATCATTTCCCTCGACATCGATCCGATCACCATCGCCCGAAACTTCTTGGCAGGTATGTACTGGTTCGGCATGAACTCCCACTGGATGGCTGCCTTCAGAGAAGACGGTAAAAAGTCGGTGCTCGTGAACTTCCAGACCTCCCATGAGATTATCCTTCCTCCGTTGGATTATATAGAGTATTACCATCGTGGTCCAAGTCATCTAGATTACTACGTCAGTTGGACAGACCTTGTTTTGCAGAAGATTGTAATCTGCCAAGTACCCACACGACATGCGAATTACGCAGACTTCAAGCTAATTGCCTTGTTCGACCGCGGACTCGCCTATCTTTACGCCGGTGCCTTTTTTAGCTGGAGACAACTCGGCTCGCAGTGGATCATCGTCAAAGCTGATACACACTTCGGTGATGCTATTGAACACAATGGCATCATCTACGCAATTGACAAAGCAGATGGCACCACGTATTGCTAGGACGGCGCGTGTAAGTTGTTTCCGTCTCATGTTAATGATGACGCCATGACACTATTTGAACTTTTTGTGATGATTGGCATATCCCTGTTTGAGCAGAATTTGAGTAGAACTATGACAATATATTAGAGACGTCGTAAATCAGCTACATTTGGAATGAGTTAATTCATGCGATTGTGACCATGTCATTACAGCCAATTTGTACCCCGAATAATTAAACGGTTAGGAATATATGGATATTATCCTTATTTTACAGTAATCTATATACTACTACTAAATATGAGTGTGTATCAATGGCCATGTTAGTTTCCTCATTTTCATGATGTAGAAACATGCACCACACTGTTGGTTTCATCTAACCATACATTAGGGAAGTAAATGTGCATATGGAGAACTCTATATTTGGAAGTAGTGAAATCCTGCAATGCTTACCATGTGTACATACCTATATTCGCCCTTCAGCAATCAATGGCTAGAATAATATCCTCACAAAATTTTTGCCCACAGAACACGAGTATATAACAATGCATGGTCTGTTAGTTACCTTGAAGAATTTGTTTGTGAGGACAGAACATGATTACATAACATGCATGACATGGTAGTTTCCTGTGAAGAATTGACTGCGAGATAACATGAGTATAACCATGCATGGCACTTCTATATTTTTGAACCCAATATACATTTCCCTGTATTTTCCTCCCAGTTCCAACAGGGACATATCAATGTTGTTTCTTGCATTATCCTACTCATACTCTGAACAATGCTGATCTTACATTAACAATGCATGTCCTTTTTGATATGATGTAGTGTCCCTACATGTTACTTCCCTTTGTAATTACACCACCTTTGCCAAAGACAGGGAAGCACAACTGGTTCCTCGCTCGATCAGACGACGGCAAAAGACTGATGATCATTCGGACACATGAGCCAAAAAAGTTATATTGCAAAAAACCCACGGTATACAAGCACCGTGTAATATGTGAGTATCCGGACAGTGGCTGTTACGTCTATGAGCAGGATACCAGCTTGTTGGGGCCTTTAGGATTTTTTAGTTGGAGGCGGGTAAACAGCATTGGTTCACACTCTCTGTTTCTCGGACTCAATTATCCGATTAACCAGGAGATCACCGTTGGCAAGGACCTTGATGGCAGAGAGGCTCTGTTTGCTATGGAAAACTGTGTCTACACGGCGAGCCCTAGGAGTTCGGGAGCAAACTCCCCTGATTGTCAATGATACAACCTGCAGCCAAAAGAAGGTGAGAATGACAAAGGCATCCGGATTAACTTTGATCCTTGGATGTCTCAATTACGACAGGCAGTGATGTGGTTCAAGCCTTCAGGTTGATAGGTAATTGGGTTGTTGCATCGAAAGGGTGGAGTACTGGTGTCTCCGGATCACTGGTCGCTGAAGCGGGGCTGCAAATTATGATGGTGTTGGATCATCTCTTCAAATGACTTTGTTGTCTTTGCTGCTGGTTCTGGATGGGTAGTTCTTTCTTTTGTTATGCATATTCCTTGTCATTTGGTCATCCTCGTCTATGTCACTCTTTCTATGTAATAGTTGCTTCTGTTTAGAATGTCATTCTCGTCTGGATCACGAGAGTCTGAGCGCTGCAGATGGGTACGTTTTGGTGGTGTAGCAAGACTTCTTATGAACTATCATGTCTTGATGTTTATGTTAGTAGTAGTCACTAGTCAGTGTTTGAATGTTGTATATATCATTGTTTCGAACTGTTTATTGTCTCGAACTACTCGTGCGCTAAATGAGGGCATCACCATTCTCCAGTGTTCAGAGTATATCTCCTTTTTTCAAGTTATATAATTTGAGCTCACTGTCTTTGCGATGATGTACACTTGTTTGGGCCAGTGAGGCGTCGTTGAATATGGGCCGAGTAGTAACGCAATGCCAAACAGGTCAATTATGACTATCGGGCCGGGCTCTCAAAAGATCCTAAAAAAAAGGCCGGGCTCTCCAAAAAAGAAAGAATAAGGACTCTTAGGCCGACATGTGGGTGCCACCGGTGTTTTCGTGCGCTTGCGCGCCGAGAGCATATTGGCGCGTGCTCAAAATTCATGCTACCTTTTCATCCCCAGTCTCCCGCCCCTCCCCCACCTCTGGAATCTTGATTCCTACTCCAGTTCCCCCAAATCCCCCTCCTGTACTCCCTGTACTCAAGCACACTATCATGTCGCCGGTCAATGCGGATCTCCGAGCCAAAGATCCTAAGGTCCGTCCTGCCTTCGGTCGCTGCGTGTTATCGCTCAACAGTGGCATGGCGGCGCTTGACGACCAGTTTGCCGGCAAAGTGCTAATGGTAACCATCAACGGTGACCGGCCTCCCGTCTCGCCGGACGACCTTGTCAAAGCTCTTGGCATTGCGCACGGCATCCAAATAAGTGACTTGCTCATCGAAGTCTGTCCGCCACCTGCTGATTTCTTCGTCAGGTTCCGGACAACTTTCGACTGCAGTCGTGTGTTCGAATCTTCCCGGCGTTTGTTCTGTGATGGTGCGCTGGTGAGCTTTGATCGGTGGCACCCAGGATGGGGCTCGGTGCCCTCTGAGCTTGAGTTTTTAACAAAGCTTACCTTCCACGGCATGCCTCGACATGCTTGGAACAGCGAGTACATGAACGAGCTTATCAATGACCTTGGAGGTGAGCTCGTAAGTATGTTTGTTCCTCCAGACAGCTGGGCTCTGACTGTTATGGCATGGATGAAGAAGCCGTCCACCATACCGAAGGTGATTGGTGTTGAGATACCGGTGCAGGAACCGGGGTTGTACTATTCGTCACCACCAAGGCCGCCGCGGACCACGTTAGGGATGTACCTGTATCAAGTGTTCGTGCATGTCGAAGAAGTGGTCAATCCATCAATCGAAGTCCTGCCGCCGCCGCTGGTGCCAGGGTCCATCGACGACATCCATTACAGGAGTCAACGTCAGACTTTCCCCATGTTGCTCGGAACGATGGATGGCACAGGGCCTACTCCATCGCGCGGCGGAGGCCACTGCTTCTTTGGGAGAAGAGGCAGGGCTGGCTGCCTGGATGTGCTCTAATTTGAGGTAACAACTGAATCTTGTCAGATAGTACTAGTTAAATCCGAGATATGGGTCTGAAGCACTGATATGCCAATACATTTGATTGTGACCTATTCTAATTTTGTACTTGAACTTTTTTTAGAAAGGGTTGTACGTCAACTTAATGTGCTAGCAGAACTTATTGTGTTGTCTGTCTGTTTTCTTTGCACAACATTCAAGATATTTCCCCGTCATTTATAAAGACGATGAACCATTATGTACGACTTCGTTGGTTTCAACATAGCCCTTCCCGTAGCGATCCACTGCTTCCATCCTGATTGTGTCGCCTGCGTGAAATTTTTGTATGCAAGTTCAGTGTGCTATGATGTTCTATGTGATTGTGTCAACTATATAAGTTTTTACTGAGCATCAGCAATGCATATGGCTGAAAGATGTATTTACGAGCATCGACCGATGGGTCTCTCTCTCTCTCTCTCTCTCTCTCTCTATCACACACACACACACACACACACACACGCACGCACGCACACGCACAAGTGGGACCCGTTGAATTATTTATTTGCTCGTGACAGCTTTTAATTAGGTTCCACTGTAATCTAACTTTTTTCTTAAGTTATTAATTGAGCTCAGTGACTTCAAAAAGTTGTACAGAAGCCTTGTTTGGGCCTTTCCGGCATTGCTGGATGTGGGCTGAGTAACCATGTTAGGTTGTACTGTACTACACAGGCCTTTTTTTCAACATCAGCAATGCAACTGGGCCGACAGTTGTACACAATATCCGGGTCAACTTGTTATCCGCCCCGCTGGGCTGCAAAGTTTCCTATGAGGTATGCATTAGGCTTAACAAGAAAATGGACTTTAAGAAATAATAAATGGGATGTAATTATAATAACTGGGCAATTACTATGCACCAAACACGTAATTAGTTTGAAAAATATATTATTTTTGGAATTTGGAAATTTTAATTTTATTACTTGTTGTGTGCGCAATATTTTGTTGGATTTTAACGTGATACAACTTTATTTTGAAATTATATTTAACTTGACTAGAAATTTTGGATAAAAATATTTCGGATCCCATCAAAATGTGGGAAATTTTTTTTGAATTCTGTTTCGAGCGGCTGTTTGAAATTATTAATCGTTGTCCTAGCTAGAAGTTGGGCTGTACTTTTAACAAACTGTAAATGGGCTGTAGTAAATTCCATTAGAATTGAAAAATGGGTTGTACATTCTTACAAATCGCAAATGGGCTATATGTTCTCTGCCAAATCCGAGCTATGGGCCTACTAAGTTGACGCGTACCAAGGGCTTTGTCAACTTAGTCAATATAAACGATTCTAGCTGCAGTGATCGTACGATGTCCATCCAACGGCCGTAGTGCTTCTTCAACCTCTGGTCTTCTTGCTCCAACCGCCCAAAGCAGCGCCAGTCGTGTCGTGTGCTCCCGTCTCCCGTGGCCGGTTGTGATGCCGCGGAGGCCTCACCGCCCCGTACTACTCCCACCGCTGGCCAGGCCATCCTTCTACTCACCCACACCCCCTGTTATTCTGCGGCGACGGCAGCCTCACGCCGCAGTCGAACCAGTGAACCCTCGTACTCCTCTCCGCGCGGGCTACCACTGATGCGTCTTCCCCAGCTCCGCGTCGTCCCCTTCCTAGGCCTCACCGTCGTCCAGACCACCGCCCTGGTGCTCTCGGCGCGGCGTGGTCAACGTGGTCAACGACCGACTTCCATCGAAAGAGTATTGTACGTGGAGAGGCTGACAGCTGGGTCCAGGCGGCCGCAAGGAAGTGCCTCCTTATTACGCGCAAAATAATTATTCCTCCACCTGACAGCAGGGACCCAACAGACGGGCCACCTTATTTCGCGAAAAAAATGTTTCCCCCCTGACTTCTGGGACCCACCGGACGGGCCAGTGTATTTCGCGAAAAAAAACGTTCCCCGCGCTGTCAGCCCGGACCCACCGGAAGTGCCTCCTTATTACGCACAAAAAAATGAATACTCCCCCTGCTAGCTGGGACCCACCATGGTGGGAGGCTGACTTGTGGGCCTACTAAGTTGACTGGGACGGGGGCCTTTGTCAACTTTAGTCAATATGAACGATTCTAGCTCTAGTGACCATACGATGTCCATCCAACGGCCGTAGTGCTTCTTCAACCTCTGGTCTTCTTGCTCCAGCCGCCCAAAGCAGCGCCGGTCGTGCCGCATGCTCCTGCCTCCCATGGTTGGCTGTGCTGCCACGGAGGCCTCACCGCCCCCTACTATTCCCACCACTGGCCAGGCCCTGCAGCGACGGCAGCCTCACACCGCAGCCGAACCAGTGAACCCTCATACTCCTCTCTGCGCGGGCTTCCACTGTCGCGTCTTCCCCGGCTCCCTGTCGTCCCCTTCCTAGGCCTCGCCGTCGTCCACCGCCCTGGTGCTCTCGGGCGGCATGGTCAACGTGGTCAAGGAACGACTTCCATCGGACGTGGACTGTACGTGGAGAGGCTGACATCTGGGTCCACGGCCGCAGCAAGGAAGTGCCTCCTTATTACGCGGAAAATAATGATTCCTCCACCTGACAACTGGGACCCGTCGGACGGGCCACTGTATTTCGTGAAAAAAAAACATTTCCCCCTGACTGCTGGGATCCACCAGCTACATCTTCGCACGCAAGGAAGTGCGTCCGGGCAAAAAACAAAATGATTCGCCACCCTGACCACTGGGACCACCAGCGACACCTTCGCACGCAAGGAAGTGCGTCCGGGCAAAAAAAATGATTCGCCTCCCTGACTGCTGGGACCCACCAGCTACATCTGCGCATGCAAGGAAGTGCGCCCGAGCAAAAAAATATTCGCCCCCCAGACTGCTGGGACCCACCAGCTACATCTTCGCACGCAAGGAAGTGCCTGACAGTCGGGACCCACCTGGTCGAAGCGTACATAGCATTGTCATTCTGGTCGCGGACGTGTACGTACATATATACTGGTGGATGTAGAGGCGCGCACGTGTCGTAGTAGAGGCGCACACGTAGCATGTACACGTACGTACAGCGGCGAGGGTGCAAGAAAGAAAATACGGCCACGTACATACATACGGGCAGGGTCTCGAACGCCTACTCACGCATACGTACATGGCTGGGTCGGAACAGAGAAACAGTGTCGTCGTCGTGTTCATGGGGAGGCAACGGAATGCGTCGTGTTCATCGGGAGGCAATGAAACGCGTCGGAGCCAACCGGCTTGGACGGAACAGGCGATGGAAACGAGGCCTGGCGTACCACAGAACGGAGGAAACGGCCTTGTGTTCGACCGGCCTTGTTCGAAACGGGGTTCTGTTGATCGGGAGGGGTGTGGCATACCGCAAAACGGAGGAAATGGACCTCCTACGGTTGAAATGGGGGTCCTGTTGATCGGGAGGGGTGTGGCATACCGCAAAACGGACGAAACGGACCTCCTACGGTCGAAACGGGGGTCCTGTTAATCGGGAGGGGTGTGGCGTACCGCAAAACGGACGAAACGGACCTCCTACGGTCGAAACGGGGGTACTGTTCATTGGGAGAGGTGTGGCGTACCGCAAAACGGGAATCCACAGGATACTGTTCATCTCCACCGTCGACCTCCTCCAGCCTCCACGGGCAACCGTCGACCTCCTCCAGCCTCCACAGGCTCTTGTTCATCCAGCCTCCACCGTGCGCTACTCCACCGGCTACTGTTCAACCACCCCTCCAAGGGCACCCCTCCACCGTCTACTGTTCATCCAGCCCTCCACACCACGGGGTCCTGTTCAACCACCCCTCCACGGCGACCCCTTGATACGTCTCCAACGTATCTATAATTTTTGATTGCTCCATGCTACTTTATCTACTGTTTTGGACTATATTGGGCTTTATTTTCCACTTTTATATTACTTTTGGGACTAACCTATTAACCGGAGGCCCAGCCCAGAATTGCTATTTTTTGCCTTTTTCAGTGTTTCGAAGAAACAGAATATCAAACGGAGTCCAAACGGAATGAAACCTTCGGGAACGTGATTTTCCAACCGAACGTGATCCAGGAGACTTGGACCCTACTCCAAGCAGTGCCAGAGGCGGTCACGAGGGTGGAGGGCGCCCCCTGGGCGCGCCCCCTACCTCATGGGCCCCCTGACGCTCCACCGACGTACTCCTTCCTCCTATATATACCTACGTATCCCCGTACGATCAGAACAGGAGCCAAAAAAACTAATTCCACCGCCGCAACCTTCTGTATCCACGAGATCCCATCTTGGGGCCTATTCCGGAGCTCCGCCGGAGGGGGCATCCACCATGGAGGGCTTCTACATCATCACCATAGCCCCTCCGATGAAGTGTGAGTAGTTTACTTCAGACCTTCGGGTCCATAGCTAGTAGCTAGATGGCTTCTTCTCTCTTTTTGGATCTCAATACAATGTTCTCCCCCTCTCTTGTGGAGATCTATTCGATGTATTCTTCTTTTTGCGGTGTGTTTGTTGAGACCGATGAATTGTGGGTTTATGATCCAGTATTATCTATGGAAAATATTTGATTCTTCTCTGAATTCTTTTATGTATGATTGAGTTATCTTTGCAAGTCTCTTCGAATTATCCTTTTTGGTTTGGCCAACTAGATTGGTAGTTCTTGCAATGGGAGAAGTGCTTAGCTTTGGGTTCAATCTTGCGGTGTCCTTACCCAGTGACAGAAGGGGCAGCAAGGCACGTATTGTATTGTTGCCATCGAGGATAACAAGATGGGTTTTTTATCATATTGCATGAAATTTATCCCTCTACATCATGTCATCTTGCTTACGGTGTTACTCTGTTTTTAACTTAATACTCTAGATGCATGCTGGATAGCGGTCGATGAGTGGAGTAATAGTAGTAGATGCAGAATCGTTTCGATCTACTTGTTTTGGATGTGATGCCTATATACATGATCATTGCCTAAATATACTCATAACTATGCTCAATTCTGTCAATTGCTCAACAGTAATTTGTTCACCCACTGTAGAATACTTATGCTCTTGAGAGAAGCCACTAGTGAAACCTATGGCCCCCGGGTCTATTCTCATCATATCAATCTCTATCACTTTATTTACTTGCTTTGTTTTTACTTTGCCTTTTACTTTTTGCTTTGCATCTATCTATCAAAAATACCAAAAATATTATCTCTATCAGATCTCACTCTCGTAAGTGACCGTGAAGGGATTGACAACCCCTAAGCATTGGTTGCGAGTTGCTATCATTTTGTGTAGGTACGAGGGACTTGTGCGTGGTCTCCTACTGGATTGATACCTTGGTTCTCAAAAACTGAGGGAAATACTTACGCTACTTTGCTGCATCATCCTCTCCTCTTCGGGGAAATCCAACGCAGTGCTCAAGAGGTAGCAAGAAGAATTTCTGGCGCCGTTGCCGGGGAGGCTCACGCAAGCAAGTCAACTATACCAAGTACCCATCGCAATCCCTATCTCTCGCATTACATTATTTGCCATTTGCCTCTCGTTTTCCTCTCCCCCACTTCACCCTTGCCGTTTTATTTGCCCTCTCTTTCCCAATCTCCTCCTCTCTTTCTCATTTGCCTTTTTCCCGTTGCCTTTCTGTTTGCTCGTGTGCTAGCCCATTTGCTTGCTTGTCGTCATGACTAGTTTCTTATCTTCCCCGTTATCTCCCGAGAATGAAGTCCTAAATTTTAAGCAAAGGGAGGGAGAAAATCTAAAAGATGCTTGGTATAGAATTTGCAATGCTCAAAATAAATCTACCAGGAAGCAATCTACTTCAGTTCTTCTTCATAATTTTTACGTAGGTGCTAATCCTTGGTATAGATATATCCTTGATACCATTACCGGAGGGAATTTTTTGGGTAGCCATACTTTTGATTCTTATAATGCTTTAATAGATATATTTGGCTCACCACCTCTTTTGATTAATGGAACTACATTAACTTTGGAGCATGTTATGCAAAGGCTTGAAATTATTGAGAATAAAGTTGCTACCATTGAATCAATTGAAAATCTTTATAAAAAGATCCACAATCAAATTACCCAATATGGATCTAAGGTAGGAATGACTTTGAAAAATATTAAAGAAAAAGATCCCATAGTTAATGAGAAAATAAATCTAGACTCCACAAGAATCGATAAACTTGAGGGTATCATTACTAACTTGGGAACCGCTTTTTCTTCCGTGCAAAATACTCCAAGTTCGTCTACTAAAAATACTAAGCTCATTTATGTTCCTAAGAATAAGGGTGAATCATCTAGTAAGGAAACTGCGGATCTTAAATCTATGAGCATTCATCCCAATCTTTTTTCCATCATTAAGGAACCTTTTGCCATAGATGAATTTTTCGATCTTTTGCCTAAAAAATTGACAATTACAAGTAAGAAAGAAAATCCTAAAGGAGGTAGATGCCTCATTGAAGAATTTCCTACCAAAGATGGCAATACCTAGATCTATCCTTGCTTTTATGCCTAGCTAGGGGCGTTAAACGATAGTGCTTGTTGGGAGGCAACCCAATTTTATTTTGTGTTTTTTGTTTTTGCTTCTGTTTAGGAATAAATAATCCATCTACCTTCTGTTTGGATGTGGTTTTATGTTTTAATTAGTTTTTGTGCCAAGTAGAACCTATAGGATAACCTACGATGATAGTTGATTTGATTCTGCTGAAAAACAGAAAGTTTGCACGCACGAATTTAGTTATTATAAATCACAGAAATGTGGTTTTGCGTTTATTCTTTTTGCTTCTGATCAATAAACAAATTGTCCAGGACTTCCTATTTTTGTAGAATTTTATATTTCCAGAAGTTTGCGTTAGTTACAGATTGCTACAGACTGTTCTGTTTTTGACAGATTCTGTTTTTCGTGTGTTGTTTGCTTATTTTGATGAATCTATGGCTAGTAAAATAGTTTATAAACCATAGAGAAGTTGGAATACAGTAGGTTTAACACCAATATAAATAAAGAATGATTTCATTACAGTACCTTTAAGTAGTCTTTTGTTTTCTTTCTCTAACGGAGCTCACGAGATTTCTGTTGAGTTTTGTGTTGTGAAGTTTTCAAGTTTTGGGTGAATTCTTTTGATGGATTATGGAAAAAGGAGTGGCAAGAGCCTAAGCTTGGGGATGCCCATGGCACCCCCAAGATAATCCAAGGACACCAAAAAGTCAAAGCTTGGGGATGCCTCGGAAGGCATCCCCTCCTTCGCCCGCTTCCATCGGTAATTTACTTGGAGCTATATTTTTATTCACCAACATGATATGTGTTTTGCTTGGAGCGTCTTGTATTATTTGTGTCTTTTCTTGTTAGTCTACCACAATCATCCTTGCTGTACACATCTTTTTGAGAGCCATATATGATTTGGAATTTCTTAGAATACTCTATGTGCTTCACTTATATCTTTTGAGCTTGATAGTTTTGCTCATAGTACTTCACTTATATCTTTTGAGCGTGATAATTTTTGCTCTAGTGCTTCACTTATATCTTTTAGAGCACGGTGGTGGATTTGTTTTAAAGAAACTATTGATCTCTCATGCTTCACTTAGATTATTTTGAGAGTCATTAATAGCATGGTAATTTGCTTAATGATAATATACTTGGTGTTCAAGATATGTGAAACTTTCTTTTGAGTGTGTTGAATACTAAGATAAGTTTGATGCTTGATAATTGTTTTGAGATATGGAGGTGATAATATCAAAGTCGTGCTAGTTGGGTGATTATGAATTTGAGAAATACTTGTGTTGAAGTTTGCAAGTCCCGTAGCATGCACGTATGGTTAAAGTTGTGTAACAAATTTGAAACATGAAGTGTACCTGGCTTGTGCATCCTTATGAGTGGCGGTCGGGGACGAGCGATGGTCTTTTCCTACCAATCTATCCCCCTAGGAGCATGCGCGTAGTACTTGAATTTTTTGATGACTTCTAAATTTTTGCAATAAGTATATGAGTTCTTTTGACTAATGTTGAGTCCATGGATTATACGCACTCTCACCTTTCCGCCTTTGCTAGCCTCTTCGGTACCATGCATTGCCCTTTCTCACCTTGAGAGTTGGTGCAAACTTCGCCGGTGCATCCAAACCCCGTGATACGATACGCTCTATCACACATAAACCTCCTTATATCTTCCTCAAAACAGCCACCATACCTACCTATCATGGCATTTCCATAGCCATTCCGAGATATATTGCCATGCAACTTCCACCATCATCATCATCATGACATACATTACTTTTGTCATATTGCCATTGCATGATCATGTAGTTGACATCGTATTTGTGGCAAAGCCACCATGCATTATTTTCCATACATGTCACTCTTGATTCATTGCACCATCCCGGTACACCGCCGGAGGCATTCATATAGAGTCATATCTTGTTCTAAGTTTCGAGTTGTAATCCTTATGTTGTAATCAATAGAAGTGTGATGATCATCATTATTAGAGCATTGCCCAAATAAAAAAGAGAGAAAGGCCAAAAGAAAAAGAAAAAGAAAGGCCCAAAAAAATATAATAAAAAGGGCAATGCTACTATCTCTTTTGTCACACTTGTGCTTCAAAGTAGCACCTTGTTCTTCATGTAGTGAGTCTCATATATTGTGCTTCAAAGTAGCACCTTGTTCCTCATGTAGTGAGTCTCATAAGTAGTCCTCTTTATACTAGTGGGAATTTTTCATTATAGAACTTGGCTTGTATATTCCTACGATGGGCTTCCTCAAATGCCCTAGGTCTTCATGAGCAAGCGAGTTGGATGCACACCCACTAGTTTTCTTTTGTTGAGCATTCATAGCTCTAGTGCATCCGTTGCATGGCAATCCCTACTCACTCACATCGATATCTATTGATGGGCATCTCCATAGCTCGTTCATACGCCTAGTTGATGTGAGACTTTCTCCCTTTTTTGTCTTCTCCACACAATCCACATCATCATATTCTATTCCACCCATAGTGCTATATCCATGGCTCACGCTCATGTATTGCGTGAAGGTTGAAAAAGTTTGAGATTATTTAAGTATGAAACAATTGCTTGGCTTGTCATCGGGGGTATAGAAGTTGGGAACATCTTTGTGTGACGAAAATGAAGCACAGCCTAACTATATGGTTTTGTAGGGATGAACTTTCTTTTGCCATGTTATTTTGAGAAGACATGATTGCTTTGATTAGTATGCTTGAAGTATTATTATTTTTGTGTCAATATGAACTTTTGTCTTGAATCTTTCGGATCTGAATATTCATATCATAATTAAGAAGATTTACATTGAAATTATGCCAAAGTATCACTCCGCATCAAAAAAATTATCATTTACCTACTCGAGGACGAGCAGGAATTAAGCTTGGGGATGCCTGATATGTCTCCAACGTATCTATAATTTTCGATTGCTCCATGCTACTTTATCTACTGTTTTGGACTATATTGGGCTTTATTTTCCACTTTTATATTACTTTTGGGACTAACCTATTAATGGGAGGCCCAGCCCAGAAATGTTGTTTTTTGCCTTTTTCAGTGTGTCGAAGAAACAGAATATCAAACGGAGTCCAAACGGAATGAAACCTTCAGGAACGTGATTTTCCAACCGAACGTGATCCAGGAGACTTGGACCCTACTCCAAGCAATGACAGAGGCGGTCATGAGGGTGGAGGGCGCCCCCTGGGCGCGCCTCCCTACCTCGTGGGCCCCCTGACGCTCCACTGACGTACTACTTCCTCCTATATATACCTACGTATCCCCGTACGGTCAGAACAGGAGCCAAAAAACCTAATTCCACCGCCGCAACCTTCTGTATCCACGAGATCCCATCTTGGGGCCTGTTCCGGAGCTCCGTCGGAGGGGGCATCCACCACGGAGGGCTTCTACATCATCACCATAGCCCCTCCGATGAAGTGTGAGTAGTTTAATTCAGACCTTCGGGTCCATAGCTAGTAGCTAGATGGCTTCTTCTCTCTTTTTGGATCTCAATACAATGTTCTCCCCCTCTCTTGTGGAGATCTATTTGATGTAATCTTCTTTTTGCGGTGTGTTTGTTGAGACCGATGAATTGTGGGTTTATGATCCAGTATTATCTATGGAAAATATTTGATTCTTCTCTGAATTCTTTTATGTATGATTGAGTAACCTTTGCAAGTCTCTTCAAATTATCCTTTTTGGTTCGGCCAACTAGATTGGTAGTTCTTTCAATGGGAGAAGTGCTTAGCTTTGGGTTCAATCTTGTGGTGTCCTTACCCAGTGACAGAAGGGGTAGCAAGGCACGTATTGTATTGTTGCCATTGAGGATAACAAGATGGGTTTTTTATCATATTGCATGAAATTTATCCCTCTACATCATGTCATCTTGCTTACGGCGTTACTCTGTTTTTAACTTAATACTCTAGATGCATGCTGGATAGCGGTCGATGAGTGGAGTAATAGTAGTAGATGCAGAATCGTTTCGATCTACTTGTTTTGGACATGATGCCTATATACATGATCATTGCCTAGATATACTCATAACTATGCTCAATTCTGTCAATTGCTCAACAGTAATTTGTTCACCCACCGTAGAATACTTGTGCTCTTGAGAGAAGCCACTAGTGAAACCTATGGCCCCCGGGTCTATTCTCATCATATCAATCTCTATCACTTTATTTACTTGCTTTGTTTTTACTTTGCCTTTTACTTTTTGCTTTGCATCTATCTATCAAAAATACCAAAAATATTATCTCTATCAGATCTCACTCTCGTAAGTGACCGTGAATGGATTGACAACCCCTAAGCGTTGGTTGCGAGTTGTATCGTTGTGTGTAGGTATGAGGGACTTGTGCGTGGTCTCCTACTGGATTGATACCTTGGTTCTCAAAAACTGAGGGAAATACTTACGCTACTTTGCTGCATCATCCTCTCCTCTTCGGGGAAATCCAACGCAGTGCTCAAGAGGTAGCACCCCTCCACCGTCTACTGTTCATCCAGCCCTCCACACCACGGGGTCCTTGAGGGAGTCCTGGACTAGGGGGTGTCCGGACAGCCGGACTATCATCGTCAGCCGAACTCCAAGACTATGAAGATACAAGATTGAAGACTTCGCCCCGTGTCCGGATGGGACTTTCCTTGGCGTGGAAGGCAAGCTTGGCGATACGGATATGTAGATCTCCTACCATTGTAACCGACTCTGTGTAACCCTAGCCCTCTCCGGTGTCTATATAAACCGGAGGGTTTTAGTCCGTAGGACAACACAACCATTACAACAATCATACCATAGGCTAGCTTCTAGGGTTTAGCCTCCTTGATCTCGTGGTAGATCCACTCTTGTACTACCCATATCATCAATATCAATCAAGCAGGAGTAGGGTTTTACCTCCATCGAGAGGGCCCGAACCTGGGTAAAAACATCGTGTCCCTTGTCTCCTGTTACCATCCGCCTAGACGCACAGTTCGGGACCCCCTACCCGAGATCCGCCGGTTTTGACACCGACATTGGTGCTTTCATTGAGAGTTCCTCTATGTCGTCACCGATAGGCTTGATGGCTTTTTCAATCAACAACAACGCCGTCCAGGGTGAGACTTTCCTCCCCGGACAAATCTTCGTGTTCGCCAGCTTCGCACTGCGGGCCAATTCGCTTGGCCATCTGGAGCAGATCTAAAGCTACGCCCCTGGCCGTCAGGTCAGGTTTGGAAGCCTAAACTTCACGGCCGACATCCGCGGAGACTTGATCTTCGATGGATTCGAGCCACAGCCGAGCGTGCCGCGCTGTCACGATGGGCATGATTTAGCTCTGCCACCGGACAGTGCCCTGGAGGTTGCACACGAGTCCGCTCTGACCCATAGTTCGGAGCAGACCACGCAGATCGAGGACAGGTGGCTGGACACCGCCTCGGGAGCTGCAACTTCTACGGCGATGGAGCGAATACCGACCTTGTCCCTTTAAAGCTCGTGACTCCGAGGCGCCGGACTCCTTGTCGGACTCCGAACCTCCTGCGCCCCTGCCAATCGAATCCGATTGGGCCCTGATCATGGAGTTCACCGCCGCGGACATCTTTCAGCACTCACCCTTTGGCGACATCCTAAATTCACCGAAGCATCTCTCATTATCAGGAGAACCCTGGCCGGACTGCGGTCAGGATGGTTGGGGTGCGGACGACGAAGAAATTCAAAGCCCACCCACCACCCACTTTGTAGCCATTGTCGACGATCTAACCGACATGCTAGACTACGACTCCGAAGACATCGACGGTATGGACGACGATGCCGGAGACGATCAAGAACCAGCACCTACAGGGCACTGGAAGACCACCTCGTCATACGACATATACATGGTGGACACCCCAAAGGATGGGAACGGCGAAGAAGCAGCGGAGGCAGATTCCTCTAAGAAATAGCCCAAGCGCCGACGTCAGCGGCGCCGCTCTAAATCCCACCACAGCAAGAATGGAGATTCCGGCACCGGAGACAATAACACCCCAGAGAGTGCCGAAGACAACCCCCTCCAGCAAGACTCAGCATAGGAGGACGGGGAAGCCAGCCCTCGAGAGAGAGCGGCAGACGTGGAGGATGACAATTACATGCCTCCCTCCGGAGACGAGGCAAGCCTCAACAATGACGAATTTGTCGTGCCCGAGGATCCCGTCGAACAAGAGCGTTTAAACGCAGGCTTATCGCCACGGCAAATAGCCTAAAGAAAAAGCAGCAACAGCTTCAAGCTGATCAAGACCTGTTGGCCGACAGATGGACCGAGGTCCTCGCGGCCGAAGAGTATGAACTCGAACGCCCCTCCAAGAGCTACCTGTCGGTGTCAAAACCGGCGGATCTCGGGTAGGGGGTCCCGAACTGTGCGTCTAGGCGGATGGTAACAGGAGACAAGGGACACGATGTTTTACCCAGGTTCGGGCCCTCTCGATGGAGGTAAAACCCTACGTCCTGCTTGATTAATATTGATGGTATGGGTATTACAAGAGTGGATCTACCACGAGATCAAGGAGGCTAAACCCTAGAAGCTAGCCTATGGTATGATTGTTGTAATGTATGTTGTGTCCTATGGACTAAAGCCCTCCGGTTTATATAGACACCGGAGGAGGCTAGGGTTACACAGAGTCGGTTACAATGGTAGGAGATCTACATATCCGTATCACCAAGCTTGCCTTCCACGCCAAGGAAAGTCCCATCCGGACACGGGCCGGAGTCTTCAATCTTGTATCTTCGTAGTCTTGGAGTCCGGCGGACGATGATAGTCCGGCGGTCCGGACACCCCCTAGTCCAGGACTCCCTCAGTAGCCCCTGAACCAGGCTTCAATGACGATAAGTCCGGCGCGCATAATGTTCGGCGTTGCAAGGCGGGTTCCTCCCTTGAATAATCCAGAGAAGATCAAGTACACCAGGATAGTGTCCGGCTCTGCAAAGTAAATTCCACATTCCACCATAGAGAGAATAAAATGTACACCAGTTCAATCTGCTGACGTATTACGCGGCGTGACATCACACCGTTACCAAGCCCTTGTTTGAATAGTTTTTTACTGTACCACCTCAGCACGTTTAGCGAAGCGGTTTCCTTGGCACGTCTTGTCGAAGCAGAGATCGTGTTCCCCTTATTCCGGGATTCTCATCAATACGTGCGTGGGTAACCCAACCGTTCCCGTCGCCACGCCTCCTCTATCGAAGGTGAATCCCAAACGGTCACGGAGATGGCTCTTGGTATTTTCCCCCTTTATAAGAGGACCAAGGCTCGTCCTTGTTCTTCAATCTCGCATCGAATCTACTCCTCGCTCCTAGTTCCAACACCCAGAGCCTCAGATTCGAGCGCTTCGGACCCTCAACCATGTCCGGCTCCGACCCCCAGGGCCGGTGGATGCCTTCCTCCGTTACGGAGGAGGACATATTGAAGTTACGTGAGGCCAAGCACCTGACCTACGAGATTTCGCATAGGTTTCCTGCCCAAGGGCAGACCGTGCCCACCCCCGAGCCCGGCGAATACGTCGTCTTTGTATCCCACCTCCGTCGGGGTTTAGGCTTCCCGACGGACCCCTTCGTGAGAGGGCTCATGTTCTACTATGGGTTGGACTTTCACGACCTAGCCCCGGAGTCCATCCTCCACATCTCCGCATTCATTATCGTCTGCGAAGCTTTCCTCCGCGTCACTCCCCACTTCGGCCTGTGGCTAAAGACCTTCAAGGTGGAGCCGAAGATGGTCGGGGGGTGTCAAGCGGAGTGCGGCGGGGCGGCCATAAGCAAAAAGGCCGATGCCCCGTGGCCCGAGGGTTCCTTCCAAGAGGAACTCGGGCTATGGTAGCAGGAGTGGTTCTATATCACCGCTCCGAAGGGCAGCAAGCAAAAGCCACCGCCTTCATTCCGCCCGGGACCTCCTCGCCAACTGATGTCGTGGGTCAACCAAGGGCTTGATTGGGGGCCGTCCGAAGACGTGCCCTCACTGCAGGGCCGGATTCGAGACCTCCAAGCAAGGGAGATCAATCTGGTCATGGTGATGCAAGTTATGCTGATCAGGCATCTCCTGCCCTGCAAACGCCGTCCTCTCCGTCTACGGGATTTCAACCCGGAGGGTCCTCGGATTCTCCAACACTTCATGGGTGCCACACCCGTGGAGATGTACAAGTTGTTCTTCGGACCACAGGTGGCGTGTCCGGAATCAGCCGAGGACGCAGGCCTAAGCCGCAATCGCCCGGATACTCAGGTAAATAGCTCAGAGTCCGGACATCCTGTTTTATATGCCTTTCTAGAGTTCGTCTCCTGACCCATTACTCTTTACAGGAGTGGGTAGCGCGATCAAGGCTGATAAGGTGTCCGGCCCCCCTCCCAGAGACCGCACTGGAGCCCGTGCTGGTCAGAATGTTGGAGGCCGCGCCCTCAGAAGGGGGCGATGGGGAAAATAAAGGAGCTGAAATTCTGCCCGAAGGGGCGTCCGAGGAGGGAGGAATCAGAAACCCCTCCTTCCCAGGAAAGAAGAGGACCGCCTCCGAGGATCCGGAGGCCAAGGCCCTAAAACGGGGGAAGAGATCTTCCCCAGGGGATCCGGCGTCCGGAAAGAATCCGGACGTGCAATTGTTGCTGAAGGATCGGCCCTCCAATGAGCCGTGAGTATGAAAAAGGGGGGATTAATTAATAAGGACATACCTCCATTTATACTTCCGTGGGTGACCGAAATATTTATCTTGCAGGTCGGATCTACAACCTTCGCAGATGAGTTCATCTTCGGGGGACCTTCTTCCGGAGATGATGGAGAGCGAAACGCCTCTGTCTGCCGCGCCGTCAAATAAAGCGGACGAGCCTGAAGTGTCATCACGGAGGGCATCCCCGAGTCCGGAGGGGCCGGAGAGTTCGGCACACACTAGTGTCGGGCCGGCAGAACTGAAGAATCTGCTTGAGAGGGTGTCCATTTCAGAAGATCACCGTGCGTTGATGCGTACGGTGGTTGGAAGGATTTCGTCCGCCGAAAGCGGATTGCGCAATGCCGCCATAAGTTGCTGGCGGGGTTTGAGGTACGCAAAAATGACGCATCTTTCGTATATTGATAGTTTTGCACATGAAAATGCGCCCTGTATAGATAGTAGCCCCCGAGACTCGGCAGGTTGTCGAAGACGACAGTGTGCCGAGGATCAAAATCGCAAGTAATTAATGTCGCCGTTCCTATGCAGGTGGCGGATAGTCCGAGGGATAGCCGGACTGGTGAAGTTGACGCGTTAATGCGGCAACTTGACGTGGCGGATGCAGACATCGCACTTGTCAACCGGCGACTTGATGAGTCGAAAGGTAAATGAGTTCTCCGTAGTCGCTTTATTAAGGGGGTCAAAGCCCTCCTGTTGATAAATTATATGATGTTGCACAGACGGTGCTGCTGCTGTGGAGAGACTTCGGGCCGAACTTGCTCAAGCTAAGGAGCAAGCCCGAAGGAGTGACGCGGCTGCCTCGAGGGCGGCCGAGGATTTGAAAGCCGAAAAGGCTGCTCACTGCCTAAGCAGGGAGGAGGTGGCCGAATTGGCCGAAAAAGTAAAGGATGTTGCCGACCGCAATGCGGCTCTCGAAAAGGGGCGCTTATCGGAGCGGGAAGACCTGAAGAAGGCCACCGCCGAGGTCAAGGAGGCCCGTTCTGCAATGCGGGCAATGAAGGAGGAGCTACGCCAGGCCGGAGATATCGTGGCTGGCAAGCCTTATCTGCTGCGTCGCCGGTTTATGGATCAGAAGTATGCTTAATTTGATCGGCTGTGGAGTCCGGAGGATCCATATATGGACTTAGCAGCAAGTGCGGCTGATGCCGTTGAGCACTTCCGGAGCCAGGAGGGTTACCAGACGGAAGAGCTGTTTTGGTCTTAATTCCATAGTCCGGAGCGCTTGCTCCCGTTGAACGACCGGTTGGCCGAATGGGCCGAGCTGAATAGATTATCCGGACTCGCCATGACTGACATCGTGGCTCATGTCTGGCCAGAGAGGTCCAAGGCGACGAGCTACTTCGGCTTACTGCAGCAATTCCTTGGAGCAGTGCCGCATATCAAGGATATGAAGCGGTCGGCCTGCATCGAAGGCGCGCGGATGGCACTTGCCCGAGTAAAGGCGCATTGGACAGAGATGGACGCCACTGCAGTTGCCTCCCAGGGTCCGGATGGAAGCCGGCTCCCTGCCGAGCACTATTTCGGGGAAGTTATGCGTGGTGCTCGTGTAATAGAGTCGCAGTGCTCGAAAAATGTTACGTTCAAATGAACATTTTATCTTGTAAAAGAATGATTATATAATAGCTGCTTTTTATACGTGTGTGTCCCAAGTAGTAAAACTGCTCCTGAGCGGCCGTTTTCGTATACGTTTGTATAACCTGAAAGATTGCAGTCTTCGGCTTCAGCCCCCACGCACAAGGTGCGGGGGTGTTCGCAAAAAATAGCGCTTTTTCACACTTAATCCGACGTCTCGGTCCTGTTAAGGAGGTGGTAGCGTAGCAAACGAGGCAATCCGGACTATAATGCTTTATCACTTTCACTTAGCCAGTGGAGTTCGAGGGTGGGGCTACGATATAGCCCCTTGGGGCACCGCACTTCTCCGAATTCGGGGCGCGTGTGAGCCTGACCGGGAAACAGTCCTTCGTCAAAGCGGGGAATTCTAAACATTCCAGTGGTCGATCGAGTGGTTGACCAGTCTCTCGCTATATCATGACAGTCAGTTTTCGGCTTTCTCTACTGAGGTGCTCGTCCAGCCGAACTAGGGCACAATCACAGTAGTTCTCCTGGTGCCGCCTTAGCCGATGATACGGAACGTAAGGCAGCAAAATACAGGAGCCGGGCAAACCCAACATTTGACCAAAGACATGATTCGGAGCTGATGCATATAATGCCTAACTCGAGACGTCGAACACTCCCTAAGGTGTTCGGTCTTTATAATAATGGGCAGAGATGCCCTAAGCCCCTAGTGTCCAGGTACGGGCATGGTCTTCTGACGTGGCCGATGCCAAAACATCAGGCTCCGCTTTGGCTATAGGAAGAAACCAAGGGAGAATAACAACAAGAGACAGTAAAAAAGGTCTACGCAGGGTCTTAATATGAAAAGAATCCTCACAATGGGTCCCTACTGCACGTCTGCGCCTGTGTCTCCGTTGCGCCGTTATCCTGGACGGGTACGCACGTTGTTCATCTGTAAAAAGAGAGGAACGCTCAGTTTGAAAACAATTTGTGCGGAATATATTAAAGAATAAATATAAATAAGTAAAGCGGGGTTTGTATGAGCCCGCATTTGTTTGTGCGCGCAACCCGCTGTGAAGAGGTGTGCGGCTAGGGAAGCCCTAGTTTGCCGAAGCCGGACTCGTCTATCTGAGTCTTGGGTCTTCGAGTGACCCTCGTACTGAAATGATGCCACGTGGACCGGGCATCTTGAGTGTAAGAGACGCGTAATGCGGTATGGCGTTGAAGCGGACAAAAGCCTTTCGTCCCAAGAGTGCTTGATATTCACTTTCAAATGGGACGATATGAAAAATTAATTTTTCTCGTCGAAAATTGTTCGGTGATCCGAACACGACTTCTAGTAATATGGAGCCTGTGCACTTGGCGTAAGGGCCTGGCGTCACTCCTTTGAAGGAAGTGCGGCTGTGTCGGATTTTGGCAGGGTTTATCCCCATCCTACGGATTGTTTTTGAATACAGCAGGTTTAAGTCGCTGCCTCCGTCCATTAGGACATTAGTAAATTGCAATCCGTCTATTATGGGATTCAATATCAGGGGAGTCCGTCCCGCGTTTCGAACGCTTCTGGAGTAGTCCAGGTGGTCGAAAGTGATTGGCTTTGATATCCAATCTCTATGGTTTGCTGGTTTGGACCGTGCGAAGCTCTTTTTAGGAAGTGCCGCACTATTCTTCCGTATTATCACATGAAGTGAGTTTACTGCTTTGACCCCTTGTGGGAAAGTCTTTTGTTTTCCGGTGCTCTGCTGGTGGGGTTTATCTTCTTCGCTTGACGCGTCGAGCCCCTTGTGTTCGGCATTTAGTCGGCCGGACTGTTTGAAAACCCAACAATCCCTGTGGGTGTGATTTGCAGGCCTTCCGGGGGTACTGTGGATTTGACATATCCGACCCAAAATCTTGTTTAAGTTGGACAATTCGTCACTGTCATCCTTTAGAGGCTGTGTTTTGTTATTGGGTCGCGAGCTTTTGAATTCGGCGTTGACTGTCGTGCTCTTTGGGCTTTTCTCTTTATTCCGACGCTGCTCTTTTCTGCGTCGTGATTTTCCGTTTCCATCTCTTATCTCGGATGTACTTGGGTCGCTGGTGCTGCTTCTTGCTAGCCAGCTATCCTCTCCCGCACAGAAGCGGGTCATGAGGCTTGTTAGTGCGGACATTGTCCTCGGTTTCTCTTGACCGAGGTGCCTGGAGAGCCATTCGTCTCAGACATTGTGCTTGAAAGCTGCTAAGGCTTCGGCGTCCGGACAGTCGACTATTTGGTTCTTTTTGGTAAGAAACCTGTTCCAGAATTTCCGCGCTGACTCTCCAGGCTGTTGAGTTATATGACTTAGATCATCTGCATCCGGAGGACGGACATAAGTCCCTTGAAAATTTGCTCTAAACGCGTCCTCGAGCTCTTCCCAACTTCCAACAGTATTTTTTGGGAGGCTTTTTAGCCAATGACGGGCTGGCCCTTTGAGCTTGAGGGGTAGATATTTTATGGCGTGGAGATCGTCTCCTCTGGCCATGTGTATATGTAGTATATAATCTTCTATCCAAACTCCAGGGTCTGTTGTTCCATTGTAGGCCTCTATGTTTATGGGTTTAAATCCTGCTGGGAATTCGTGGTCCAGCACCTCGTCGGTGAAACATAGTGGGTGTGCGGCGCCCCTGTACTTGTGTGTGCCGCTATCATCGGACACTTGACGTGTTACCTTGCTTCCTGGGGCCTTCTTTTTGGGCCCGTAGATGGACCTGGCTGGGCCATGTGACGGTGGAGGCTTTATGGCCTCCTCGTTGAATTCTGGTAGCAGCTTACGCTTCGGGTAGCTCTTTGATTGGTGGCCATTGCCGTATTTATCTGCGGTTTTGAGCACTTTGCTCCATCGCATTCTGAGTGTGTCTTCCGCTGTTTTGAGCTTCCTCTTTTCCTTCTTCAGGCTTCTTGCTGTGGCGATAAGCCTGCGCTTGAAATGCTCTTGTTCGACGGGATCCTCGGGTACGACGAATTCGTCGTCGTTGAGGCTTGCTTCGTCTTCGGAGGGAGGCACGTAGTTATGATCCTCGACCTCTTCGTCTGCCGCCCTCTCGTGAGGGCTTGCTTCTGCATCCTCCTGCGCTGAGTCTTGCTGGAGGGGAATGTCTTCAGCACTATCTGGGGTATTATTGTCTCCCGTGCCGGAATATCCATTCTTGTTGTGGCAGGATTTAGAGCGGCGCCGCTGACGCCGGCGCTTGGGCTGTTTCTTTAAAGGATCTGCCTCCGCTGTTTCTTCGCCGTCCCCCTCTTTTGGGGTATCCACCATATATATGTCATATGACGAGGTGGTCTTCCAGTGCCCTGTAGGCGCTGGGTCTTGTTCGTCTCCGGCATCGTCGTCCATGGCATCGATGTCTTCGGAGTCGTAGTCTAGCATGTCGGTTAGATCGTCGACAGTGGCTACAAAGTGGGTGGTGGGTGGGCTTTGAATTTCTTCATCGTCCGCATCCCAACCATCCTGGCCATAGTCCAGCCAGGGCTCTCCTGATAATGAGAGATGCTTTAGTGAATTCAATATGTCGCCAAAAGGCGAGTATTGGAAGATGTCCGCGGCGGTGAATTCCATAACCGGCGCCCAATCCGATTCGGTTGGCAGGGGTGCGGGAGGTTCGGAGTCCGGCAAGGAGTCCGGCACCTCGGAATCACAAGTTTCGCGGGGGACAAGGCTAATGTTTGGCTCCATCGCCGTGGAAGTTGAAGCCCCCGAGGCGGCGTCTATCCACCGATCCTCGATCTGGGCGATCGGCTCCGGACTGATGGCCGAAGCGGATTCATGTGCGGCCACCAAGGCACTGTCCGGCGGCAGAGCTAGATCATGCCCATCGTCACAGTGCAGCACGCCCGGCTGTGGCTCGAGTCCGTCGAAGATCAAGTCTCCGCGGACATCGGCCGTGAAGTTTAGGCTTCCGAATCTGACCTGACGGCCAGGGGCATAGCTTTCGATCTGCTCCAGATGGCCAAGCGAATTAGCCCGCAGTGCAAAGCCGCCGAATACGAAGATCTGTCCGGGGAGAAAAGTCTCACCCTGGACAGCGTTGTTGGTTGAAGATGCCATCGAGCCTATCGGTGACGACACAGAGGAACTCTCAATGAAAGCACCAATGTCGGTGTCAAAACTGGCGGATCTCGGGTAGGGGGTCCCGAACTGCGCGTTTAGGCGGATGGTAACAGGAGACAAGGGACACGATGTTTTACCCAGGTTCAGGCCCTCTCGATGGAGGTAAAACCCTACGTCCTGCTTGATTAATATTGATGGTATGGGTATTACAAGGGTGGATCTACCACGAGATCAAGGAGGCTAAACCCTAGAAGCTAGCCTATGGTATGATTGTTGTAATGTATGTTGTGTCCTACGGACTAAAGCCCTCCGGTTTATATAGACACCGGAGGAGGCTAGGGTTACACAGAGTCGGTTACAATGGTAGGAGATCTACATATCCGTATCGCCAAGCTTGCCTTCCACGCCAAGGAAAGTCCCATCCGGACACGGGCCGGAGTCTTCAACCTTGTATCTTCGTAGTCTTGGAGTCCGGCGGACGACGATAGTCCGGCTGTCCGGACACCCCCTAGTCCAGGACCTGTTGGCCGACAGATGGACCGAGGTCCTCGCGGCTGAAGAGTATGAACTCGAACGCCCCTCCAAGAGCTACCCAAAACGCAAGTTGCTCCCCCGACTAGAGGAGGAAGCATACAAACCTTCATCACCAGCGCACAATACGGCAGACCAACCACCCCGTGGTCGCGACAGAGAGGCATCTAGGCCCCCCATCAAGACCGTACCCCGGCACCACTCGAAAAGTACGAAGCCACGAGGGAATGCGCCGGACTTGCGGGATATATTGGAGGACAAGGCAAGACAATCCAGATCTATCTACGGATCACATGGGCGCCCCATGACCCATGACGACTACCGTCGCGCCGGATACAGCAACTCCGGCCAGGCCGAACACAGCAGACAACGTTCTCTTGAGCTACGTCGTGATATTGCTCAATATAGAGGCGCCGCACACCCACTATGCTTCACTGACGAAGTAATGGATCATCAAATCCCTGAAGGGTTTAAACCCGTGAACATTGAATCCTACGATGGCACAACAGACCCCGCGGTTTGGATCGAAGATTATCTCCTTCACATCCACATGGCCCGCGGCGACGATCTCCACGCCATCAAGTATCTCCCACTCAAGCTTAAAGGACCAGCTCGGCATTGGCTTAACAGCTTGCCCGCAGAGTCAATTGGGTGTTGGGAGGACCTGGAAGCCGCATTCCTCGACAACTTCCAGGGGACATATGTGCGACCACCAGACGCCGATGACCTAAGCCACATAATTCAGCAGCCAGACAAATCGGCCAGACAGTTCTAGACACGGTTCTTAACAAAGAAAAATCAAATCGTCGACTGTCCGGATGCAGAGGCCCTTGCAGCCTTCAAACATAACATCCGCGACGAGTGGCTGGCCCGGCACCTAGGACAGGAAAAGCCGAAATCCATGGCAGCCCTCACATCACTCATGACCCGCTTCAGTGCGGGAGAAGACAGCTGGCTAGCTCGCAGCAACAACCTCAGCAAAAATGCTGGTAGTCCGGATATTAAGGACCACAACGGCAGGTCGCGTCGAAACAGAAACAAACGCCGCATTAACGGCGATACCAATAAGGATACGGCAGTCAACACCGGATTCAAAGGCTCTAAACCCGGTCAGCGGAAGAAGCCATTCAAAAGAACTACTCCGGGTCCGTCCAATTTGGACCGAATACTCGACCGCTCTTGCCAGATACATGGCACCCCCGAAAAGCCAGCTAATCACACCAACAGAGATTGTTGGGTATTCAAGCAGGCAGGCAAGTTAATTGCCGAAAACAATGACAAGGGGCTGCACAGCGACGACAAGGAAGAGACCCGGCCGCCGAACAGTAGAGGACAGAAGGGTTTCCCCCCACAAGTGCGGACGGTAAACATGATATACGCAACCCATATACCCAAGAGGGAGCGAAAGCGTGCACTTAGGGACGTATATGCAATGGAGCCAGTCGCCCCAAAGTTCAATCCATGGTCCTCTTGCCCGATCACTTTCGATCGAAGGGACCACCCTACCAGTATCTGTCATGGTGGATTCGCCGCATTGGTTTTAGACCCAATCGTCGATGGATTTCACCTCACTAGAGTCCTGATGGACGGCGGCAGCAGCCTGAACCTGCTTTATCAGGATACAGTGTGCAAGATGGGCATAGACCCCTTAAGGATTAAACCTACAAAGACGACCTTCAAAGGCATCATACCAGGTGTTGAGGCCAATTGTACAGGCTCAGTCACACTAGAAGTGGTCTTCGGATCCCCGGATAACTTCCGAAGCGAGGAGTTAATCTTCGACATAGTCCCGTTCCACAGCGGCTATCACGCTCTGCTCGGACGAACCGCATTTGCGAAGTTCAATGCGGTGTCGCATTATGCATACCTCAAGCTCAAGATGCCAGGCCCTCGTGGAGTCATCACGGTCAACGGAAATACTGAACGCTCCCTCCGAACGGAGGAACACACAACGGCTCTTGCGGCAGAAGTACAAAGCAGCCTTTTAACGCAATTTTCGAGTCCGGCCGTTAAATGACCGGACATAGCCAAACGCGCCCGGAGTAACATCAATCAACACCACCTGGCACGTTCCGAGCACGCATAGCAATGCGGCCCCAACCCCAGCCCTTGCATGATTGCAAGACCAGCTCTTCGTGTACATCATTACGCTCTGGAGATACCATGGGCATAGGGGGAGGAGCACGACCACGACAGGCCTAGAGTGCGGCTTAACCACACCAGGGGCTCCCAAGTGTGTCACTCTTTTTTCTTCTTTTTTTATTTTTTCACAGGACTCCGTTCACCAGAGGCCCTGTCCGGCAGTAGATCTGCCGAACTTACGATGCAACAGCCAGGGAGGGACAAAGGCTACAACAAACACTCAGGTGGCTCCATTACGAGCATTAAATTTGTTAAATACACCATTCTGCAGCCTACCCCTGGAGGGAGACACTTCTAATAGTCCAGCCCTTGCTTACCGCACTATTTGTATCGTTCTGCACTCATAGCAGAATCCCCTGAATAAACAATGCATCACTTTTTGCCTATCATTGCATTCCTTTTTTACATATATGTTCATTAATGACATCTTGCACCCGTACATTTTGGTACGGCAGAATACACCAGGGGCTTGTGTTCCCCGCGTTATGGTGTGATAAGTCCGAACACTTTCACAAGTGCGGCACCCCAAACTTATAGCATTATATGCATCGGCTCCGAATCATGTTTTGGGTCAATAGTTGGGTTTGCCCGGCTCCCATGTTTTGGTACCTTACATTCCGTTTTGTCGGCTAAGGTAGCACTGGGAGAACAACTGCGATTGCGCCTCGGTTGAGCTGGGCGAGCGCCTCAGTGGAGAAAGCTAAAACTGACTGTCATGATAAGGCGAGATACTGGTCGCTGTTCGAGAGGTCTTTTCGAGTCCCTAAAGACTTATGCCGCTTCGAGCGAGGAACCGGCTGTGTCCGGCCCAGGCGTGGATAGCGCCCCGAACTCGGTCTTCCGAATACTAGGGGCTTCACCGAAATTTAAAATTATAGAATTCTATGGCTAAGTGAGAGTGTTCAAGCATTATAAGTCCGGTTGCCTTGTTCGTTGTGTTGAGCGCCTCCCTAGATGGACCCAAAAATGGGAACAAGAGTGCTCAAGTTTATCCCGAACACCCCAGCACTCGTGGCATGGGGGCTGAAGTCGACGACTTGCCATCTCTCAGATTTAATAAACGGCCACACAGAAGGTAATATTTTAAATCAATAAGCATTGCTTAGCGCACATGAACAAAGTTTTCAGCGCACAGGATAACACATTGCGAGTTTACTCAATAATTACATCTCTGGGGCACTCATCTGCAATCTTGCGGGCACCCTTTAGGACAGTCTTATAGTACATATCGGGCGTACGATACTCCTTGCCCGCTGGCGGCGCGTCAGTGATAAGCCTCTCCGCATCCAGCCTGCCCCAATGCACCTTTGCGCGGGCAAGGGCCCGACGGGCACCTTCAATGCAGGTGGAGCGCTTGATGACTTCCACCCAGGGGCACGCATCCACCAGCCGCCGCACGAGGCCGAAGTAGCTCCCAGGCATGGCCTCTCCAGGCCATAGCCGGACTATGAGGCCCTTCATGGCTTGCTCAGCTACCTTGTGGAGTTCGACCAGCTGCTTCAGCTGGTCGCTAGGGGGCACCGGATGTCCGGCCTCAGCGTACTGAGACCAAAAGACCTTATCCGTTGAGCTCCCCTCCTCGACCCGGTAGAATGCGGCGGCATCAGACACGCTGCAAGGCAGATCTGCAAACGCCCCTGGAGAGCTCCGAATTCGGGTAAGTAACATGTAATTTACATTCACATGCTCGCTTTGCATGAAAAATGCCTTACCCGCCGCTATTTTCGTCACCTCCTCAATCTCCTGGAGGGCCTTATGGGCCTCGGCCTTAGCGGCTTTGGCACTTTCAAGAGCCGAGGCAAGCTCGGACTCTCGAGTCTTCGAGTCGCGCTCCAAACTCTCATGCTTTTCCATGAGAGCCTGGAGCTCTTGCCGCACCTCCGCCACCCACGCCTCCTGCTTCTCTCGCTCCGTCCGTTCCGCGGCCGCATTGCGTTCGGCCGCGGACACGGCCTCCTTCAGGGTTGCCACCTCGTTCGTGGCCCCTGCAGTATCCACGTTATCCTTGTTATTTCTATTTGCAACCAAAGTCCTTTTCCATAAGGTACAAATTTAAAAGTGGTATTACTCACCTTCTTTATCCTCGAGCTGCTTCTTGGCAAGGCCGAGCTCTTGCTCAGACCGCTCGAGGTCTTGCTTCAAAGCACCGACCTCCGCAGTCAGTGCGGCAGAGGTCAGCAGCGCAGCCTGCAAACCCATATTGACATAATTTTTAGCACTCCTGCGTATATCTTTTTTAGATCCTCAGTCCGGTTTTTCTTTCCGAACACCAAACCGAGCATCAGGGGCTACTGTCTATGCGGTATCACATTACATATTTTAAACTTCTTACCTCAAAGCCTATTAGGAGGCTAGTGCAGGCTTCGGTCAGCCCGCTCTTGGCGAGCTGAACCTTCTAAATCACCGCACTCATGATAGTGTGGTGTTCTTCCTCGATGGAAGCGCCATTAAGCGCCTCCAACAAGTTGTCCGGCGCCTCCGGTTGGACGGAGGCTGCCGGCGTCACGGTCTTGCCCTTCTTACGAAGGGGCCGCCTGCCGGACTCCGGAACCACTGCGGGTTCCGGCATAGAGTCCGGCGCAAAGTCCGGGAGGCTGCCTTGCGGCACCTCTGAAGCCTCCTCCTGATGGGTCCCCTCCTGGGATCCCACCTCGACGTCGTCAGCGTCACGAGGGGTGGAGGCGGTCGGAATGGAATCCACGTCCGACGGAGCCAAGGACCCGCTCGATGAAGCGGGAAGATCATCATCGGCCGGACTACAGGCAGTGTGCGGCATTAGAAGGACACTATGTGACACAAAAGATAAATTATAAATCATTCAGGAATCTGGATGCTTACGATCTTGCCGGAGGCCTGGCCCTTGAGGGCCACTCTTTGTCGCCAACGTTGGCGTTGGCAGAGCTGTCCGGGGGAAGGGTCCTTCCCCTCTTGGACCCTTCGGCCTCCCCCGTTGGGGAAGCCTTCCTCCTCCTCTCTCCCTCCTCTGGGAGAGAGTCTTCTTTCTCCTCCTCACCTTCGGGGGAGGAGTCCGCCGCGGAGTCGTCGGATGATGAGTCCGATACCACCTGGCGCCGGGAACTCCTTCGGGTTCCCGTGGCCTTCTTCTTGGCCTTCTTCTCCGGCACCACATAAAGTGCCGGGACTAGCAGCCCCGTTAAACGGGCGTCCGCTGGGTCTTTGGGAAGGGGAGCCGGACAGTCTACCTGTCCGGACGTCCTCTGACAGTCATGTCAAAGGCATTGGGAGTTTTAGATCCCATATAGAGTCAAACTATGAAAGAAAATAAGTGTCCCATAGAGGATAACAAAGCTTACCTCGCCGGCCGGGAACGTGGTGCTGAATCCGCGGTCTTCCGTCGCGGATGCGGGGGCTTCTCCGCCCTTGAACAACACCCTCCAACCAGCTTCGTACGTCGTGTCGAAGAGCCCGCTCAGGGTCCGGTGCTGTGCTGGATTGAACTCCCACAGGTTGAAGACCCGTTGTTGGCAGGGGAGAATCCGGCGGACGAGCATGACCTGGATCATGTTGACAAGCTTGAGCTTCTTGTTCACCAAGGTCTGGAGACAGGACTGGAGTCCGGTCAGCTCCTCCAAACTGCCCCATAGCAAGCCCTTCTTTTTCCAGGAGGTGAGCTGCATAGGGGCACCAGATCTGAACTCGGGGGCCGCTGCCCATTTAGGGTCCCGCGGCTCGGTGATATAGAACCACCCCGATTGCCACCCTTTGATGGTTTCCACAAAGGCGCCCTCGAGCCAGATGATGTTGGGCATCTTGCCCACCATGGTTCCTCCGCACTCCGCTTGGACGCCCTTCACTACCTTCGGCTTGACGTTGAAGGTCTTGAGCCACAAGCCGAAGTGGGGCCGGATGCAGAGAAAGGCCTCGCACACGACGATAAACACCGAGATGTTGAGGATGAAGTTTGGCGCCAGATCGTGGAAGTCCAGGCCGTAGTAGAACATGAGCCCCCGGACGAAGGGATGAAGTGGGAAGCCCAGTCCGCGGAGGAAGTGGGGAAGGAATACGACCCTCTCATGGGGCCTGGGGGTGGGGATGAGCTGCCCCTTGTCGGGCAGCCGGTGCGCGATGTCGCTGGAAAGGTATCCCACGCTGCGCAGCTTTTCGATGTGCTCCTCCGTAACGGAGGAGGCCAACCACTTGCCTCCCGCTCCATACATGGCTGGAGAAGGTCGAGACGAGATGTGCGGACTTGGGCGCTGGAGCTCGAGTGCGCGGAGATGGATAAGCAAAGGATGAAGAAGGCGTAGATAAAAAGGTGGATCCTTATCCCCTTATATATAGGCGGACGAAGACTATGCGTCCCCACCGGCCTGGTAAAACTAGCTTATTTCCCAAGCGCCACCATCAATGGCGCGGTTGGGTTACCCACGTCCATATTGATGGGAATCCCGGAATAAGGGGAACACAATCTCTGCTTCGACAAGACGTGCCAAGGAAACTGCTTCGCTAAACGCGCTGAGGTGGTATAATAAAACGATTCAAGTAAAGGCTTGGTGGTGGTGTGACGTCATGCCACAAAATACATCAGCAGATTGAACTTGTGTACATATTATTCTCTCTACGGTGGAATGTGGAATTTATTTTGCAGAGCCGGACACTATCCTCGCATTCACAATCTTCTACGAACTATTCGGAGGAGGAACCCGCCTTGCAATGCCGAACAATATGCTCACCGGACTCATCGTCATTAAAGCCTGGTTCAGGGGCTACTGAGGGAGTCCTGGACTAGGGGGTGTCCGGACAGCCGGACTATCATTGTCAGCCGGACTCCAAGACTATGAAGATACAAGATTGAAGACTTCGTCCCGTGTCCGGATGGGACTTTCCTTGGCGTGGAAGGCAAGCTTGGCGATACGGATATGTAGATCTCCTACCATTGTAACCGACTCTGTGTAACCCTAGCCCTCTCCAGTGTCTATATAAACCGGAGGATTTTAGTCCGTAGGACAACACAACCATTACAGCAATCATACCATAGGCTAGCTTCTAGGGTTTAGCCTCCTTGATCTCGTGGTAGATCCACTCTTGTACTACCCATATCATCAATATCAATCAAGCAGGAGTAGGGTTTTACCTCCATCGAGAGGGCCCGAACCTGGGTAAAAACATCGTGTCCCTTGTCTCATGTTACCATCCGCCTAGACGCACAGTTCGGGACCCCCTACCCGAGATCCACCGGTTTTGACACCGACA